>NC_069782.1:159761022-160120022 GCF_027406575.1 Nycticebus coucang
GTTTATGCTCCATTTTAAAATAATGTAAGTAAATGCACATGGAGCCAGGTCCCGCCACCCCATTCCCCGGCTGGCTACTTCACTCAGTGCCACATCTTGACTGTCACATGACATCAGAGAGTGGGGTTGCAGCCTCCCACTGCGGGGCTCTCCCCCAGCCTGGCTGAACAGCATCCTATAGCCAGTTGTTCCTGGCTCTGTGCTGTTGGAATTGTTGGGCTCTGAGTTGCTTTGTGCTCACACGTTCCCGTGAATGTCCTAGCGTGTCTTTGGATAGCTTCTTAGAAGTCAGATTTCTAGATCAAAAGGAAAATAACTGTGTGACTTTGCCACGCACTGGCACGTCCCTGCCCAGGAGCTGTGCTGTCACTTAGCATCTGCACCACCCACAGCCTTGCTGACAGTGTCCTCAATTTTTCGGATGTTTGCCTGAAATGGGAGAAATGGTAATTTCCATGTGGCTATAATTTGCATTTCTGTTAACACGAGGAAAGCTGAGCATCTTTTTCTGTGTTTAAGGTGATTTACATTTCATTTTATATGAACATTTTGCTCATAATTCTTGCACATTTTTTCTGTTTTGCTTCCTTCTTCTCAATTGTTAGCAGTTTCTTATGTATTAAGAATATTAGCCCTTTGGGCGGCGCCTGTGGCTCAGTGAGTAGGGCGCCGGCCCCATTTTGTCTCTTATAGTTTAACTTCTTATAGTGGGGTTCCCCCCCATCCAAAATTACATAAGCATGGATCCTTTATCAAGACTGACTTTGCCCCTGCTGGCACCTGAACAGAGAGGAGGGGGTGTCTTTCTCCGGGTCTTTGCATATTCCTGGGCAAGGGCCACTGGCCTCACCCAGACAATGTGGCCGAGGTCTGCTGTTCACTAAAATGCAAAGGGTGAGGGTGGTGGAGGCTCCATGGCTGGTTTATTCTGTACTGGATCCACCTTTATGGCCAAGGGACCAAGAGCAGGGAAACGGGCTGTCCTGGGATCATTGTGCACTAGGAAGTTTCCCTAGTTTGTGTTTATTATATAAAATATGAAGTTATACTATGCTTTAAAAAAAAGACTGATTTTCATGCCAAGTGCCCACTTCAAGGAGGAACCACTTTTTACCTCATTTGGGGGAGGTAATACTTATTATTAATTTCTGAGTTTTTTAGTTTTCAGAATATCCAGAGTCCCTTAACCATAAATATATACAACTTTTATTTGTCAATTTAATAAAAGTCCACCTGTGCTCTCTCAGTCTCCCAAGTAATATCCTGTAACACACAGGCATGGCTGGTGGTGGTTTGGTCCCACTCTTGGTCACTGGGGCTTGTGACTGTTGTAGATTTGGGAGGCTGACACCCTCTGCCCTTCCACCCCTTGAGTCTGGGGCATGTTGCTGGGAGGTTCAGTGGTGCCAGGCAGCTCCTGGGACTAGTGTGGCAGCCTCGCAGCTTCTGCCAAGACCTCTGGGACACCTGCTGCTCTGATGTGCCCTTGAGGGACACGGTCAGCCCCTGGCGAGGGTTGGAGGCCCCTGAGCTCTCTCAAGAAAGGTTGTATGTGGGGGGAAGGGACACATGAAATCTGTGTACATCTTGCTACATTTTTCTTTCTTTTTTTTTGTAGAGACAGAGTGTCACTTTACCGCCTTCAGTAGAGTGCCATGATGTCACAGGACTCACAGCAACCTCTAGGTTTTGGGCTTGCGCGATTCTCCTGCCTCAGCCTCCCGAGCAGCTGGGACTACAGACGCCCGCCACAACGCCTGGCTATTTTTTGGTTGCAGTTCAGCCGGGGCTGGGTTTGAACCCACCACCTTCGGCATATGGGGCCAGCGCCCTACTCACTGAGCCACAGGTGCCACCCATTTTTCTATGACCCTCAAACTGCTCTAAAAATTAGTCTGGTTTTGAACAATTGAATTGTTTTGCACATTGACTTTAATTCTAGTGTTTGAAGTCTGTCCGGTCTTTCTTTCTTTTTTTTTGAGGTAGAGTCTCAAGCTGTTGCCCTGGGTAAAGTGCCGTGGTGTCGTAGCTCACAGCAACCTCAAACTCTTGGGCTCAAGTGATTCTCTTGCCTTCGCCTCCAGAGTACCTAGGATGACAGGCAGCCATCACAATGCCTGGCAATTTTTTGTTGCAGTTATTGTCTTTTTTTTTTTTTTTTGAGACAGAGCCTCAAGCTGTCCCCCTGGGTAGAGTGCCGTGGCCTCACAGCTCATAGCAACCTCCAACTCCTGGGCTCAAGTGATTCTCCTGCCTCAGCCTCCCAAGTAGCTGGAACTACAGGCACCTGCCACAATGCCTGGCTATTTTTTGGTTGCAGCCATCATTGTTGTTTGGCAGGCCTGGGCTGGATTCGACCCTGCCAGCTCAGGTGTATGTGGCTGGCGTCTTAGTCGCTTGAGCCACAGGCACGGAGCCTTTTTTTTTTTTACAATTTAAACATCGTCTTTGAAACCCTTTTAAATCGGTCAGTTTTTGCACAAACTATAGAAAACAGAGAGGTGAAGGTGATATATACGAAGGCGTGAAGAAACAGCAGGGAACATGCAAAACTTGTTTTTTTCTGGGCATAATCTTAGGAGGAAAGGAAACAATTCAAAACAAAACACAAAAACAATACAAAAACAAACAAAAAAAAAAAATCAAAGCCTCACCTTTTGCTGTGCAGACTGTAGGAACAAGCATGGGACGGAGGGGAATGGGCAATTGGGATCCAAGATTCCCTGAGTAGTCGCTCCAGGGAGGAACCACAGAAGAAAAAGAAAAAGAGAAAGGGCTGGCTGGGGCCCAAACTGCAGCCTGTAGTCAAAAAGGAAAGGGGGTTCCGGTGCTTTCTGCAGTTGAGAACGCAGAAAAACAAAAATAAGACCAACACATGTGGTCTCCTCAGCAGTTACTGTTGTTTAGCTGACCACAGCTGGGTTCAAACCCGCCACCTTTGGTGTATGTGGCTGGTGCCGTAACTTCTGTGCTGCAGGCGCCGAGCCTGTCCCGCCTGTCCAGTCATCTCTACCCTGTCATCATGAGTAGTGATTTCTCACTTGTGTGTCTCTGGGTTTTGCTGGTCTCCTCAGCTGCGTATTGTCATTGCCCTGGGACCTTTGTTTGTGGGTTTCTCTGAGACCCAGGATGAAGGTGCCCCCTCCAGGGAGGGTGGCAGTCTCATGCCAGGAGGCCAGAGGTGCCAGGTTGGAACCACTTAACGTCCAGCTCTCAGTCAGAGTCCTTGGTCACCAAGGTCACCTGCCGGCCAGCCTGCTGCTGCCCCTCCTGGGGGTGCCCCTTCCCTTTGCTCTTCTTACCCTGGTTCCCGGCCAGGCGACCTTCTCTGCCATCCTGTGGAACTGAGGTGGGACACAGTGAGATCTGGTCCCATCCTGACAGTGTGCTGGGCTGTGTCCCCTGTGTCCTTCACCCTGCACAGGTCTGGGCAGGAGGTGCTGGCCAGTCCCCTTGGGTGAAGCCCACTTTGGTTCTTCAACAGTCTGCTCACCTCTCTCCGTCTAGGCTGTCCTGCAGAATTCGGCCTTTGTGGGAGGTGAGTGAGTTCATCCTTCACCCAGCTCCACACCGCCCAGCGGAGTCTGTGTTGTCTGAGGGGTCCTGAGGAGGATTTAGAGTTGTGGGAGGCAAGATAACAAAAGCCCAAGGCCATAGTGCTGTGCTTTAAGTTCATTTGGGGGATGACAAAGGGAGCACCAGAGGACTCACCCTGTGAGCTTGGATGAAGATGTGAATGGGAGCAGCACATAGAGGGTCCCAGTCTAGGCCAGTGTCAGTGGGAGCTGAGGCTTTGAGAAGCTGGCAGGCTTGGGGTGGGGAGTACAGACAGAGGGGACATGGCTGGGGAAAGTCTGGGTGCCCCTCTCCCCCCTCCCCAGTGACTTCTACTTTCCAGTAACTTTAGAAATGGGTGTGTGTTTGGAAACCACCAAGTAGGGCGGCGCCTGTGGCTCAAAGGGGTAGGGCGCAGGCCCCACATGACAGAGGTGATGGGTTCAAACCCAGCTCCGGCCCAAAACTGCAAAAATAAATAAATAAATAAATAAATAAATAAATAAACAAACATGGAAACCACCAAGTAGCTTTGTCTTCGAAAAGCTCCGGGAGTAACTTGTAGGTTAATGTTTCTGCACCTCCCACCTACGCAGGCAGACCCACATGGGGCCTGCCACACAGCAGGGCCTATGTTGGCACAGAGGAGCAGGTGGATGGGGCAGCAGGGCAAGTGTGAGTTCAGACCACCCAGCCGCCGGGAGGGCCAGCATCTGTGGGGTTGGTGCCAAAAGCTGGGTCAGGGGTCAGAGCCAAGACTGTTTGGCAGCATGGGGTGGGGTGGGGGTGTGTGTGTGACTGGGGTCCAGACCAGGTGAACTGTGGTCAGCGATCCCAAGTAGAGCTGAGAGAGGGACAGACGCGGAGAGCACCCACAGGCCACGCCCATGGGGTGGATCAGTGCCCATTCCTGAGCACCCCAGCCTCTAGAGGTCTGCACTCCTCCCTGCCTCCAAAAATCCTCTGGGTTGTAGAGGGTGCCGGGTGCCTTGGGGCTCAGCGGGGACAGATCTGTAGGGCTGCAGGGTTTGTTTTGTTCTTTTTATTTCTCCAGGGGCAGAAGCTGAACTCTTCAACAACAGGAGTAGCGCTTCCCTGGGTGGCAGAGAAAACACTGCTGTGAAAAGAATTCTTTAGTTTCTTCTCAGGGTCTTTACCAATAAAGACCCTAGGAAGGCTGACTCAGGTGTCAAGAGGATTGTGTGAGTGACCCTGGAGCGGGTGCATGGGCCGGTGACTGTAAGGAGCGGGGCTTCCGCTCTGACCACTGGCATTTCTCAGCACTTTGTCTTAAGAGCAAGTGGTTGGAGAACGGCGTGCGGCATCTTTTTCACCAACATTTGGAAGAGAATTAAAGCAGAGCGGCATGCCAAGGAGCCTGCAGGCTGTGATGAAATCAATGAGGTCAGGCGTAGCTGTGCCCTCATGTGGCCAGCTGGGAGACGCACATGCCTGGTTTTTAATTAAGGCTCCAACTTCTCCGCCTTCCTCTTCCTCTGTGGCACCTGACAATTCTATCTGAACTTGGGATCTTGGTCAGCGGGACACTGACTGCTGCCCTTAGTGTCCAGGCCCAACCACTCCTCCCTCTCTCCCTTAGGGTCTGTGTACACTGTGCCCTCAGCTGACCCGCGGCCCACCCACCCCCTGAGCCCCGTGGTCAGTCTTCTCCCCTCGGGGTCCTGGGCTTCTGACCCTTCTCTGCCAAGTCCCGCTCAGATGCTCCGAGGAGGGGTCCCAGTGTCCGCTCCCCTGGAACTCCTGGCAGCACCGCCACGTGATCCAAACATTTTCTGAGAAATGCAGCATGCATGAAATGCATGTTTCTGAGAAACATGCAGCGTGTGGTGCGTCTGGTGCCGTCCCTGCGTGCACCGCGCAGCGTGTGGTGCGTCTGGTGCCGTCCCTGCGTGCACCGCGCAGCGTGTGGTGCGTCTGGTGCCGTCCCTGCGTGCACCGCGCAGCGTGTGGTGCGTCTGGTGCCGTCCCTGCGTGCACCGCGCAGCGTGTGGTGCGTCTGGTGCCGTCCCTGCGTGCACCGCGCAGCGTGTCGTGCGTCTGGTGCCGTCCCTGCGTGCACCGCGCAGCGTGTGGTGCGTCTGGTGCCGTCCCTGCGTGCACCGCGCAGCGTGTCGTGCGTCTGGTGCGACGTGCAGCGAGTCGTGCGTCTGGTGCTGTCTGTGCCTGCACCGTGCAATGTGTGCCTGTGGTGAGACGTGTCAGGCCCAGCCTCAGCCTCAAGGGCTGGGCAGACGAGCTCCCCAGCCATTGTGACACAGGGCCCGGGCTGAGTAGAGCCGCCCTGAGTGTACACATAAGTGCCACAGGGCAGGTGGGTGCAGGTGTGAGACCTCCCAAAGGCTCATGCAGGACGAGAGGCTGAATGAGGCTCACAGGATATGGAGGGTGGTGGGGCTGGGGATGGGTGTGAGGCCTGTGCGGGGGGTAAGAGAGGGCGTTCCACAGGATGGGCCATAGGCTAGTGACCTATTTCTATTCCAACTTTGGGGACACTTCCTCCAATCTTTTCTAAACATGTCATGGAAGCAGTCACATTCCCTGAGTGCAGCCTACAGACAAGAGGTTTTCTCCCAGAGACTTAAGGAACAGTGGGAATTCAGCAGCCACCCGTGCTCCTCTGGCAGGTCCAGGACACAGCCCCTCGCATCCTGACTGGTCCTTGCTCTGCTCGGCGAGTGTAGCCTGGGTCATTCTCCAACTTCTTAGCACAGCTCTTGGCTGGTGGCCTGGCCGTGCGTAGAGGGCTCCTGCAGGATTCTTCTGTCACTTATTTTCTCGGTGCTGTCCAGTCTGGGTCTTCTAGAGTCTCCTGGTGTCAGATAAACCCTCCTGGGCAAGACTGGGAAGGATGACTGCTGTCCCTCCCTTGAGGAGCAAACTCCCTGGACCCCCCTTGCTGTGAGGGTTGGAAAGAGCGAAATTGCTACGGTGAGGGCTGCTCGCCAGGTGCTGCGGATTTTGTCGGTCAGTGCAGTAAAGCCCCGTGTCCAGAGCAGCCACCGCCACTGGAGACACTGCTGGGCTGAGTTGGGTGCTCACAGTCCACTGCCAGGACCAGCTGCTGCCTTTCTGGGGCTCATCCAGGTGAACTGAGCGGGGACACAACAGGGACCCCCCTGGGCCCTGGAGTCTCTGGTGGTGCTGGTTTCTGGAACTGTTCCTGTCTCCACTGGGGCATGTGGTGTGGTTTCTGAGGTTCTGTTTAGGCTCCCATGTCGTGGCTCTCCTCCTCCTGGTGGGGCTCTGCCAGCTGCTGGTGACCTCTCGCTCTGTACCCAGGGAGCAGGCTTCCTCCATCACCCAGATGTTCAGTGAGCCCTGTGAGGATATTCGGCCCTGTATCTTGTAGCCTTAAAAGACCTGGGCACTGAACTCTCCAGGTGTGGCCCCTGTGGCATGTGGTGCAGGCCCCTTGGGGCAGAACCAGGGGAACATTTGTAACCAACAGTTGGGGGCTGCATTTCCCAATAGAGATAAGCCCTGCCCTCCTCACCTGGCCCCAGGCCTGTGATCCAGCTGAGCTGTGGTCACTGGCAAAGGGCTGAGGGTCCACTGTGTCCTCTGCTCTCAGCTATTGTCTGGTCACCACTCAGGCCCCACCCTGGTCATGGACCATGCCTCTCTCACCTCCAGTAGCCTCTCCCCTCCTGGAATCCTGTTACTGTTGCACAGGGGGCCCAAGTCATGGCAGTGACCCCTCCAGTGCTGGTGGTGGGCAGTTGCTGCCAAATGCCCCAGTGGTAGCTGCAGAGCCGGAGCCTGGAGTGGGCAGGAGCATGTAGCTGGCCGCCTGGCCGCTGGGTCACCCGCAGCACATGCACTACCCTGCTGGGCGGTGTTGGGACCTATATGGCCCAGCGCCGAGGTCATGTAGAAGGGCTCCCCTGGCACAAGGCAGAGGCACACTGAGGCTGACTGGTTACTGGCCGCCTAGCTGTTCTCAGCTAGCCTCTCCATCATCCGGCCTGGCCCATCTCTTTTTTGAGTGTAGCAGGGCATCAGCTCCTGGGTGCGGGATGCCTGGTGGATGCAGAGAAGGCAGCTGTGTTCTGTCAACCCGTGTGAAAGGGGTGCTGTCTCCAGCGCTGCCCAGGGTGGGGGACAACACCTCCCTTGGTGCACCGCCCAGCATGAATGCAGCGCATTCTCTGCTGTGGCCCCGGACCGAGTGTGCCAGCCAGCAGCACACAGAATGCTGCTTGTCCGCAGTGGACACGGGTGCACACAAGGCAGGCAGAGGGCTCGGGGGATGTTCAAACAAGAGGGCCTTACACCCAGGGGCATTCTCCAGGGCCAGGCGGGAGCCTGCCAGATCCAGAGCTCTGAGCACCTGCCAGCCCGATGCTGCTGCTTCCCAAGTCCTTCTCCAGGTTAGTGGCCCCAGGGGCTGCCTGGGCGTTTGGGGGCTGCTTGGCAGTGGTGGTGAGTGCACGTCATGCTCTGGCCAGGCATTCATCGTGGGTCCTGGGCCCCAGAAGCAGTCGGTGCTGCTGTTGTGTCTGCCTGTGGACCAGGCGTGCATCTCTGTGGTCCCCAAGTGTACAGAGTGGTACCACCGAGGGGGGGAGAGGCGGCATGGTAGGTGTCAGCAGAGGACCCGGCCTCCCCCGAGGCAGCTGCCCACATCCTCCTGGGGTGAACCTTGAGGAGTCACCTGCGTGTGAAGGTGGCAGAGACGCAGCCTGATGTCCACTGTGTGCTCCTTATGTGTCCTGGTGTCTGCGGGGGCTGTGCAGACCACCAGTATCAGTTACACAGAGCAGTGGGGGAAAGGTGCACGGTTGTTGGAAAATCACATTTTTGTCTTGGGGGTGGTGCTATTAAAAATATATACAGACACCCCTCAGTTTATGGTGAGGTCACATCCCCATAGACCCACCATAGGTAGAAAATAAAAAATGCATTTAATGCCCCAGCACCCCCAGTACCTGGTTGAGCTATCGTGAGTCAGGGGCTGCCTGGACTCCAGACGGAGCTTCAGGGGCTGCTTCTTGGGCCCCTTGTGTGCAATGCTGGGGGAGCCCTGCTGAGCCGGCCCTAGCAGTGGATCATCCTAGAGCCGTGTCTTGGTCCTCCGTCTGCCCAGCGTGGACTGCTGGCGTCTCACCCCGTGGGGACCTGTCAGATGCTGCCGTCCTGTAGGGCTTAGCAGCTGTCCACACAGTGACAAATGTGTTGGTGCTTCAGTCTCGTGCACCTTCAGCACCGTGCCCGTAAGAGCACCCTTTGGCTTCAGCTGAACTGCTTCCCTCCCTTCCCCCGCTGTCCTCTGAGAGGCCTCTGGGTGCTGTCCCCAGCTGGTGCCCGCGGAATGGCTACTGTGGGGCATCACCATGAGGTGCCTTTGGCGCTGTGGACTCTGTGCCTCCTTGTGCTGTGCTCAGGTTTCAGGAGTTAACACTGGGGGCTTCTGCTTGGAGCCGTCATTTTACTGAGGATGAAGGTCCAAGAGTCAGGGGCCTGGAAGATGCCAGTGCTCTCACACTTCTCAGTAAGCAGCATTTAGCATGGTGACCGTGTCCACAGCCAGGCCAGCAAAGCTGCCCTATATGGGGGGGGAGGCCGGGCTCGGCCCAGCGGCTCTGTCCCTCTAGGAGTCTTGGGGTTTGGCTGCCCTGATGTCTGGTGTACCAAGGTGGGTCTCCCAGAGCTGGCTGTTCTTCCAGCGGCCGGTGGTTGTGGGGCTGTGGTGAGGGCACCCCCCACTGCCAGGACAAGGCAGGTGGCATGTTAGAGCTATGGCCAGGGCTGTCCAGGGTCCACCCCTTGCTCTCACTGGCCCTGCAGTTCACAGGCATTGGGATTTCCAGGAAGAAAGCTGACTATGAATTGGCAAGTTGACCTTTTTTTGGCTTTTTTGTGTCAGGGTAGAGCTGATGTTTAAAAAGTGAATGGAATTGGCTGGGCGCCTGTAGCTCAGTGGCTAGGGTGCCAGACATATACACTGGAGCTGGCGGGTTCAAATCCAGCCCACTGCTAAACAACAGTGATAACTACAACAAAAAAAATAGCCGGGTGTTGTGGTGGGCATCTGTAGTCCCAGCTACTTGGGAGGCTGAGGCAAGAGAATCGCTTAAGCCCAGGAGTTTGAGTATGCTGTGAACTGTGACACCACAGCACTCTACCGAGGGTGACATGGTGAGACTCTGTCTCAAAAAAAAAAAAGGTGAATGGAATTGCTGAAGACATTTAACCAGGACAGCCTGAGCACCATCCCCACATACTCCCTGGAACACCAGAATCCTCTCCAGGGCAGTTAACAGGAACCAGAGGAAGAGAGCTAGCTGGAGTGGGGAGAAAGAGGGAGAATGAAGGAGGGAGGGAGGAAGAGGGAGGGATACAGGGAGGAGGGCAGGAAGAGAGAGGGGAGGGAGGGGGAGAGGAAGGGAGTTAGGGGCTGAGTGGTGGAACCAGGTCCCCACAGCGTCAGTGGCAGCTGCTGGGGTAGCTGGCTAGCACTGTCCTCTTAGGACAGGAAGGGACCTTTGCTGAAGGCAGATGCAACCCAGACCCTGCACAGAGCTCAGACTCTCAAAGGCTGCACCACAGGAGGTTGGACTGAAAATGTCCGGGGGGACCTAGAGATGACTTTGCTGTCCACAGTGACTGGGGTGGGATGACTGAAAATGTCCATGGGGACCTAGAGACAACCGGAAAATTTTTTCTGATTCTAAATATAAAAACATATTAGTTGTTTGTGATTTTTTTGTTTGTTTGTTTTTGAGACAGAGTCTTACTCTCTTGCCCTGGGTAGAGTGCCGTGGCATCATCATGGCTCACAGCAACCTCAAAATTTATGGGCTCAAGGGATCCTCTTGTCTCAGACTCCCAAGTAGCTGGGTCTACAGGTGCCCGCCACAACGCCCGCTAGTTTTTCTATTTTTAGTAGAAATGGGGTCTTGCTCTTGCTCAGGCTGGCATTGTTTGTCATTAAAAATATATAAATAATTCTAGCCGGGCGTTGTGGCGGGCGCCTGTAGTCCCAGCTGCTCGGGAGGCTGAGGCAAGAGAATTGTGTAAGCCCAAGAGTTAGAGGTTGCTGTGAGCCGTGTGACGCCACGGCACTCTACCCGAGGGCGGTACAGTGAGACTCTGTCTCTACAAAAAAAAATATATATATATAGATATATATATATATAAATCAGAAAGATTTAAAGCAGGAGAGTCAAATCACCAGAGATGGGCCCCCAGCATTGCTGTGTGTGTTTGGGACACACACCCTTAGTCTATTTTTCTGTGACTGCAGCACCCACTTATACACATATACACAGTTTTAAAATAGAATTGCAATCTTCCTGTACATACTTTTTAATAGCCAGATTTTTATAAAATCTTAATAACATGAAAAGATACAGACAACTTATTGTTAAGTATGGACTTACGAAATTTCAGAACTGTTCCATTACATGCTGGAGCACATGCACTCCATCCTTTATGTAAATTCCTTCTCTGTTACTGGAAATTTAGGATGCTTCCAATTTTTCAGTGTTAAGGTATGGCCAATATTATCATAATCATCCTTACATGAGGTATATTTAAAGTTCTTAGAACAGTGCGCAGCACAGGGTAAGTGCTATCAATATATTTGTCAAACAGCCCAGATCTGGGTACACACACCCTCATCACATGACCTCCTCGGGATCAGTTCAGAGGGGTGATGTGGCTGGGCTGGCAGGGGCACTGCACATGTCCCAAGGGCTCCTGACTGCTTGCCTCCATCTGTCAGCAACAGTAGTGCCTCCAAGACAGGGGCCAGGCCCTGAGGAGATCCTTCAGGGCCGGGATTTGAATCCCATCTCCTGCACCTGCCAAGGGTGGGACTGTGGGCAAATGACACAGCCTCTCGGCACCTCTGTCTCCTTGCTGTGAGACAGAGACAGCAGTGGCTACTGATGATTACTCAGTGGGTTGTAAAGACTGGTACAGGCGTCGAGTCACTTGTTGGCTGTCAGTGTCCTTAGGCCACAGTGGACCAGTCATTAGCGTGGTTTTAGTGGGAACAACTTAACTATTCTAATTCATTGCAGCTAACCAGGTGTAGACCAACTGTGGTGTGACCCTAGGTTAAGATTCCCACATTGGCTCAGCACCCGTAGCACAGTGGTTTATGGCGCCAGTCACATACATCGAGGCTGGTGGGTTTGAACTCGGCCCAGGCCAGCTAACCAACAATGACAACTCAACTGCAACAAAAAAATAGCTGGGTGCTGTGGGGCGCCTGTAGTCCCAGCTACTTAGGAGGCTGAGGCAAGAAAATTTCTTAAGCCCAAGAGTTTGAGGTTGCTGTGAGCTGTGACCACAGCACTCTACCGAGGGCAACAAATAAGACTGTGTCTCAAAAAAAAAAAAAAATTCCCATGTCATTTTCATACCTCACATTTTGTTATTATTTGTGTTTATTTTGGGAGCTCCTGTCAGGGTGATGCCTGCCGGGTCTCGGTTTTGGGGCGGAATGACATTGAGACCTGGCTGGAAGAGGTGGGTGGGAGAGCCGGGGGCTTGGCAGGGGAACTGAGGCAGAACAGGCTGGGAGCAGGGCCCAGGGGTCCTCGGCACTCGGACTGTGGGGGGCACAGTGTAGGCATGGAGCTGTGGGCGGGCAGCCGGCCTCGATTGCTTCCTTGGTCAAATCAGGGACAGATTCTAATTGCCTTTCTGCGAGGCCCTGCCTGCTCTGGGGGGGCCCTGCCACTTCTCTAGAGGCTTGTTGGGAAGTTTACAGCGGGGCGAGCTCCAGCTTCCTGTCATACAGGAACTCCTGCTGGGCCCCTGTGTCTGGTTCATTTCTACTATTTTTTTCTCTTTCTTTCTTTCTTTTTTTTTATTTTTAGACAAGGCCTTACTCTGTCACCTGGGCTAGAGTGCAGTGGCATCATCTTAACTCACTGCAACCTCTAACTCTTGGGCTCAAGTGATCCTCCTGCCTTAGCCTCCCAAGTAGCTGGGACTATAGGTGCACGAATTTTTCTATTTTTGGTAGAGACAGAGTCTTGCTCTTACTCAGACTGGTCTCAGACTCCTGAGTTCAAGGGATCCCCCCACTGCCTCAGCCTCCTGGAGGGCTGAGATTATAGGCGTGAGCCACCGCCAGGCTACCTTCCTAGGATTTCATTCTTCAGAGCTTAATGGATACTAATCCCTTTTATCATCTCACTATTTAAAATAAAAAATACCATTCACAGTGGAAGTTCATTCACATTAGTGCCCTTTATAGCTACATGAGATCCCTCTGACCAGGAGGAAAGCAGGCAGGGCGTTGCCCCCTGGAGCAGCCAGGAGGCTGAGGACGCCATGGCAGGGGAGTCCAGAAGATGCCTCTGCTCCTAATTTCTTTTCACGTGAGACTGTGGCCCAATCAACCCTGAGCCAGGATTTTCCTCATCTGAATACAGTGAAGCTGCCAGAGCCCCATCTGCTGTCCCTCTGGCCGCGTGCAGAGTGGCCGCCCCCCAGGGCTCATGTGCCTGGGTGCCGAGCCGGCCTGTGTGTTGGTGTCAGAGCACAGGGAGGTTTCCGTGAGCCTGGCTCAAGGCCTCTGCTGGGAGACGCTCGGAAATGGTCCCTCCCCCTGGATGTAGTCACAGCGTGGTAAATTCCATCTGAAAAATAAAAGCTGAGCTCTTTGCTGAGTCATAGAACCTTTGGAGCTGATTTGCAGAAGCTGGACTGAGTCTCGGACGAGCCCAGAGAGATTCACACACAGTCTACATGAAAGCTGGGATTGAAGAGCACAAACCGTGTGGGTTTGGGAATGTGAGTGTTTATTTTTTGAATACTGCAAAGGCTTTGTTATTTCCAGTTTGGGCTGCCTCTCTGCACAGGTCTATTCAGCTTGAATTCTCTCCTATATTTAGGGTGCATACGTACGTAGCTGGGAAGTTGGCAGCTGGGGAATGTGGCATCCTCAGTGTGCAGGGAGCTCCAAGGAGGAAGATGCTCCTGCGTCCGTCCTCACAGCCTGCACTTTTGGAGGAGGGTGGGGCCTGCTTTTCAGAGCAGTAGGGTCTCGGTGCCTCTTTTATCACATACTAAGCTGGTGTGTGTTCCTATGGCAACCATGGGGTGGGGTGGGGATGACAGGTTGTGACTCTGCTTAGTGCTGGTGACGGTGCCAATCCCGTGAACACAGCGCCCAAGGAGCTGCTTTGCACAGCCTGGAGGCCTCTGGTGGTTGGCTAACTCCTGGTTGAATGGGGTAATTGATTGGATTTCTTTGCTTATGGTTTTCATTTTTAAGACTAGGTCAAGGCCAGTCAAAGTGGCTCGTACCTGTGATCTCTGCACTCTGGGAGGCTGAGGTGGGTAGATTGCTTGAGCTCAGGTGTTTGAGACCAGCCTGAGGAAGAGTGAGACCCTTGTCTCTACTAAAAATGGGAAAACTAGCTGGGTGTTGTGGCGGGCACCTGTAGTCTCAGCTACTCAGGGGCTAAGGCAGGACTTTAAGACTGCAGTGAGCTATGCTCACGCCGTTGGACTCGTCTGTTAATGGAGCCAGCCCCGCCTCAGAAAACAAAAGGATAGGTCAGACCAGGGGCAGCGGTTCACACCTGTAATCCCAGCCACTCAGGAGGCTGGGGTGGGGGATTGCTCAGGGCCGGAGTTCAAGGCCAGCCTGGGCAACGTAGTGAGACTCCATTTCAATGAAACCAAACAGAAAGAATAGGTCATATTTACTGCTTCTGTCTTCATCAGCTGTCTGCCCAGTGATGGGGTGGTGTCTTCTCTTTAAAACTTAATCAAGAATGACTGATTGCCTATTGACACCACTACCTATGCCAGGGAACTCAAGTATTTTGGGGAAACTTCAACTCACTAATTTCCATCACGTTTCTTTGGAAGAAGCCGTTATCATCACATGGTGCCTCAGTCCCTCCAGTTGTTCAGAGAACACCCCCTGCTGCTCTGGGCCAGTGGGCCGTGTACTGTGTCTGGCAGCTGGGCGATAGTGATCTCACTGACACTTGTTGAGATGCAAGTGAACTGGCTGTGAAGCCATGTGAGCAAGCTGAGGGCATACATCCTTGACTTTGTCATTGGCTCATAGTATAGGAGAACCAGGCACAAAACAAGTAGTTCTCACTCAAAACCAAGATTGGAGTTGCAGATTTGAGAATATTCCCAGTAGAGCCAAGCCGTGAGCAACCCCGTGGCAGAATGTGACCTCCGTTCCCAGGGCCGAGGCCAGGCCTTGGGAGGACCCTAGGTCTACCTGGGCAGCGCTTCAGAGGAAAGGTCAGCATGCGACGAGGTTCTGGGAACCTCAGAAGGGGTGTGTGTGTGTCCTGCAGAGGACGGCGCGTTCTTCCTCTCCATTCTCACCACTGAGGGATGGTCAGCGTCCATATCTGTGTCCAGGTCGTCTCTTCCCTGGTCTCTTATAATTTACAAACAGCCCATCACACCTAAAGGATGTAGTCCCACAGAGGGCACAAAGCTCCCGCTGATATCCAGATGGCCCTGCCACACTCAGGTCCCCCGACCGTCTCTAAACAACTGGGTGTGGTCCCACACACCGAGAGGATGCCAGAGGAAGCTACTCCCCTGCCCTGTGGTAGTGGTTCTAAGCGAGTGTATGTGTCCCAGAGGAGTTCTGGGAAGGCTCGTCTTGACATGGGCTTCTGTGAGCTGGGACTGTCATTCCAGACAGATGCTGCATCTTTTTATTTTTCCAGCTGCCTCGCTTTCCTGATGGGTGAGCCAGGTGTGGTGCCGATGGCAGTGTGAATTTTCTGTTCAGATCCTAAAACAGAATCCCTATTCATTACAGGGATTGAAAGAGTCCAGGACACCAGCTCCAGAGAGGATATGTTTGAGGATGTTTGTTTAATTTAAGAAGAGCTGAGTGCTCACGGCCAGTGACATTGTCATGGTGAGCACAGGTCACCATGTTGGGGTGTTTGCTTCCGCGCACACGCCCTGCGACTATAGCTCCACCTGCACACAGGGCATCTTTGTTATTTCTTGTTCTCTTACTTGGCTTTTACTTTTCTTGTTTCTGTGCTAAGATGGGAGCTTAGCGTACTGTCGGTTATGATTGGAGGCCTTTCTTGTATTCCAGTATAAAGACTTGTCATAATTTTTTCGTTTCAAACCATGTTAGCTGTGTCCCATACATTCTGATATATTGTGCTTTTATTTTCATTCAGTTCTAAACATTTTTCCAACTTTTTTATGATTTCTTCTTGTACCTATGGGTTATTTGGAAATATGTTCTTTTTAAAAAACAATTCCAGATAATTGAATTTTTTCCTGGTATCTTTTTATGATATAGCTGTAGTCAGTTTCTTTTTGGCCAGAGAACATACTTTGGACAATTTCAATTATTTTATTTTATTTGTTGAGACTTATTACCCAGCATTCAATATACCCTTGAAAATACTACACGTCCTGCTGCTGTGAGTGGCGTATCCTACAGATGTCAGTGAGGTCAAGTGGGCTGATGGTGGTGGTGGAATCATTTGTGTGCTTACTGAGTTTCTCTTCTTTGGTCTCATACAAGAGACGAGTGTTGACATCCCCATTTATTTTATTTTATTATTATTATTTATTATTATTTTTTTTTGTAGAGACAGAGTTTCACTTTATTGCCCTCGGTAGAGTGCCATGGCATCACACAGCTCACGCAACCTCCAACTCCTGGGCTTAGGCGATTCTCCTGCCTCAGCCTCCCGAGTAGCTGGGACTACAGGCGCCCGCCACAACGCCTGGCTATTTTTTTGTTGCAGTTTGGCAGGGGCTGGGTTTGAACCCACCACCCTCGGCATGTGGGGCCGGTGCCCTGCTCACTGAGCCACAGGCGCCGCCCTTATGTTTTGTTTTTTTTTTGAGACAGTCTCACTTTGTCGCCCTCAGTAGAGTGCTATGGCGTCACAGCTCACAGCAGCCTCCAGCTCTTGGGCTTAGGCCATTCTCTTGCCTTAGCCTCCCTAGTAGCTGGGACTACAGGAACCCACCACAACGCCCGGCTATTTTTTTGTTGCAGTTTGTCCAGAGCTGGGTTTGAACCCGCCGCCCTTGGTATATGGGGCTGGTGCCCTACCCACTGAGCCACAGGCACCGCCTGACATCCCCATTTGTAATTGTGACTATTCCTGTTTCTACTTCTGTTCCTTTAGTTTTTATTTTGTGTATTTTTGGGACGTACACCTTCAGGACTGTGTGTCTGCTCTGCGTTTTGCTCCCTTATTCTCATGTAATGTGCCTCTTTACCCAGGAACGTTTCCTGCTCTAAAATCTGCATTGCCTGACATGAACAGTCATTTTTTTTTTTTTGAGACAGAGTCTCACTATGTCACCCTTGCTAGAGTGCCATGACCTCACAGCTCACAACAACCTCAAACTCTAAGCCATTCTCTTGCCTCAGCCTCCTGAGTAACTGGGACTATAGGCGCCCACCACATCTGGCTATTTTCTTAGAGATGGGAGTATCGTTCTGGCTCAGGCTGGTCTCAAACTCATGAGCTCAGACAATCTACCTGCCTCAGCCTCCCAAGTGCTGGGATTATAGGCGTGAGTCACACCCAGCCATGAATAGTCATTTTATCTTTGTTTTGAGTTTGCATCAAATAACTTTCTGTATCCTTTTACTTTTAACTTATCTATGCCTTTTATATTTAAAGTAGTTCTTGTAGATAGCATAAAATAGATTCTTGCCCTCTGAAAAGTTTAATCTGAAAATCTACCTTTTTTTTGTAGTTTTTCACCAGGGCCAGGTTTGAACCCACCACCTCCAGTATATGGGGCCAGCGTCCTACTCCTTTGAGCCACAGGAACTACCTGAAAAATCTACCTTTTAATTGTGCTATTTAGCCATTTATATTTAATGTTTAGAGATATGGTTGAATTTTAATCTAGTTTCCTTCTGTTTATTTTCTGTTTGTATTATCTTTTCTTTGTTCTTACCTCCTTTGATTAAGTGCTTTTTATTTATTTATTTATTTATTGAAACAGAATCTTAGTATGTTGCCCTTGGTAGAGTGCCATGGAGCTCACACAGCTCACTGCAACCTCAAACTCTTGGGCTTAAGTGATTCTCTTGCCTCAGCCTCCCAAGCAGCTGGGACTACAGGTGACCGCCACAACACCCGGCTGTTTTTTGGTTGTAGTTGTCATTGTTGTTTGTTAGGCCCGGGCTGGATTTGAACCCTCCAGCTCTGGTGTATGTGGCTGGCGCCCTAGCTACTGAGCCATAGGTGCCACCCTGAAGAAATTCTTTAACTTTTTTTGTAGTCCAGGTCTGGACTACAGAAAAAATAAAGCCTTTTAATTATATTTGTTTGAAAGTCTTTGTTTCTCCTTTTTTTGTTTTTGGTAACAGCTTTAATGTATAATTTGCATGGCACCCAATTCACTCATTTAAGTGAATTCACAGGATTGTTTAGTATATTCGCAGACTTGTGCTGTCGTCACCACACATTTAGAGCATTTCTGTCACCCTCGAAAAACTTCTGAAACTTCTTCACACTTCGGCTTCTCCCTGCCTCCAGCCCAGGGCAGCCTCTGACCCACCTTCTTTCTCTGTAAATTTGCCTGTTCCAGACGTTTTGTGTAAATGGAATCCTAGGACATGTCGTCTAATGTGGCTCGTTTCTCCACTTCCCATAAAGTTTCCTAGGATCACCCATGCTGCAGTCGAGTGAGAGTCTCGTTCCTTTTCATCGCCAAAGACCGCACTGTGCGGATGCACAGCACACGCTATTTGTTCATTCAGAACTCGGTGGGTATTTGGGTTTTCCACTCCGTGGCCAGTGAGAATGGAATTGCTGTGAACACTCATGAACAGGATTGGTGCGGGAGCAGGATTTCAATTCTTCCGGGTGTACACCTACAGCTAGAATAGCTGGGTATGTGGTACCTCCGTGTTCTCCTGTGTGTGGGACTCTGTGTTCACCTGTGTGTGGGACTCTATGTTCACCTGTGTGTGGGACTCCATGTTCACCTGTGTGTGGGACTCCGTGTTCACCTGTGTGTGGGACTCCATGTTCACCTGTGTGTGGGACTCCATGTTCACCTGTGTGTGGGACTCTGTGTTCACCTGTGTGTGGGACTCTGTGTTCACCTGTGTGTGGGACTCCATGGTCTCCTGTGTGTGGGACTCCATGGTCTCCTGTGTGTGGGACTCCATGGTCTCCTGTGTATGGGACTCCATGTTCTCCTGTGTGTGGGACTCCATGTTCACCTGTGTGTGGGACTCTGTGTTCACCTGTGTGTGGGACTCTGTGTTCACCTGTGTGTGGGACTCTGTGTTCACCTGTGTGTGGGACTCCATGGTCTCCTGTGTGTGGGACTCCATGGTCTCCTGTGTGTGGGACTCCATGGTCTCCTGTGTATGGGACTCCATGTTCTCCTGTGTATGGGACTCCATGTTCTCCTGTGTGTGGGACTCCATGTTCACCTGTGTGTGGGACTCCATGTTCACCTGTGTGACGGACTCTGTGTTCACCTGTGTGATGGACTCCACGGTCGCCTGTGAGGGACTCCGTGTTCACCTGTTTGAAAGCGGGTGCACCCTTCATACTCCCGCCCACAGTTTCGGGGGTTTGTTGCTCTTCCTCTGGCGCCAGCCAACCTCTCCTTACCTTTGTGCAGGACCCTGGGTCCAGGAGGTTTTCCTCTCCCTCCCCCTGAGGCAGGTGGTTTTGCTTCTACCTTCTCCCCAGAAGGAGGGGGTCTAAGAGAAAGGTGGCCTCTGCTGTCAGCCCCTGTCATCAACCCCTGTCATTCCCTGTCAGCCCCTGTGGCCTGGGGACCGTGCTGCCCCTGCCCCATCCCAGTGGTTCACGGCTTTCGTTTTTCTCACACGGTTCTGGGCAGGACTGTCCTGAACCCGCCCAGGCTCCTCCTGACCTCTGGCCTCTTGTCCCCTTGTCTGTGGGTGCCTAGTGCATGACTGGAACTGGTCCCCACTACTCAGAGACACATTGGCCCCATTTGGCCTTTTATCTGTTAAAATGTTAGTTAATCTCATCTTACTGGCTTCTGTCTCCTGTGCTAGTCAAAGGTAACCACTGCCTGTGGCTTCTGCCTCTGAGTCCTGTCTCCATTCAGGACTCACCCACCTCGGGTGCCTTGAGCTCATTAATGGAGAAATACGATTTTGTACATTTTGTGACTTTTGCTTGTTTCAGGATGGAGTCATATTCTCTAGTGATTTCCTACAACTTAAGGAGAAGAGGTTTTCTTGTTTATTTATTTTTTGAGACAGTCTCACTCTGTCACCTCGGTAGAGTCCAGTAACATCATAGCTAACAGCAACCTCATATTCTTGGGGTCAAGTGATTCTCTTGCCTCAGCCTCCCAAGTAGCTGGGACTGCAGGTGCCCACCACAATGCCTGGTTATTTTTACAGATGGGGTCTTGCTCTGGCTCAGGCTGGTCTGGAATCTGTGAGCTCAGCTACAATGCCTGGACTGTTTTCTTGTATTTTTATGTCATTTTGTGTGTGTGTGTGTGTGTGTGTGTGTGTGTATGTGGTTTTTGGCTGGGGCTAGGTTTGAACCTGCCACCTCCGGCATATGGGACCAGCGCTCTACTCCTTGAGCCACAGGCGCCACCCTGTTTTCTTGTATTTTTAAAATATATTTTTTGGGACTGGGTGGCTCATGCCTATAATCCTAGCCCTCTGGGAGGCTGAGGTGGATGCATTGCCTGAGCTCAAGAGTTCAAGACCGGTCTGAGCCAGACCAAGACCCCATCTCTAAAAATAGCCAGATGTTGTGGTGGGCACCTGTAGTCACAGATACTTGGGAGGCTGAGGCAAGAGAATTGCTTGAGCTCCAGTACAAGAGTTTGAAGTTGCTGTGAGTTATGATGCCACGGCACTCTACCAAGGGTGACAAAGTGAGACTCTGTCTCCAAAAAAAAAAAAAAAAGAAATTGCTTGGTGCCCATAGCTGCTCAGTGGTTGGGGCGCCAGCCACATGCACCAGGGCCGATGGGTTTGAACAGAGCCCTGGCCTGCTAAACAAGAATGACAACAACAACAAAAATAGCCAGGCATCGTGGTGGGCACCTGAAGTCCCAGCTCCTCGGAAGGCTAAAACAAAATAAAACACTTTTGTTCATTTTCTTGTAAATCATGTCTTTTGGTAGTTACCAATTTACCTAGTGAGAGCTTATTATTTCTAAGGTTACACTTCACAGTCTTCTGATGTAGTAAAGATACTTTTTGTTGATTTTACTGCAAACATTGTTTCAACTTGTTTCTATCTTATGATTGCATTACACATTTATGATAAAGGTGTGAAGTTTTAATGTGGTAGAATTTATTGATTTTTCCTTTTGTGAATTTCTTTTATCTTATTTAAGCTTGGAAAGGCCTTCTCCTCTCCAGAGATTTAATAAATGCTCGTTTTGATTTTTGCCAGTAGTTTTGATGCTTTGATTTTCTTTTCTTTTTTTTTCTTTCTTCTTCTTTTTTTTTCTTTGAGATAGAGCCTCAAGCTGTTGTCCTGGATATAGTGCTGTAGCATTACATCTCATAGCAACCTCCAACTTCTGGGCTTAAGTGATTCTCCTGCCTCTGCCTCCCAAGTAGCTGGGACTACAGGTGTCCACCACAACGCCGGGCTATTTTTTGGTTGCAGCTGTCGTTGTTGTTTGGCGGGCTTGGGCTGGATTCGAACCCGCCAGCTCAGGTGTATGTGGCTGGCACCCCAGCTGCCTGAGCCACAGGCACCAAGCCTTAATGCTTTGATTTTTTTTTTTACCCTAATTCTCTTTAATCCATTTAGAATTTTAAAGTAGAAAGGCAATAATTATAGGTCTCTCTCTTTCTTTCTTAGCTGTCATCCTGGGTAGAGTGCTGTAGCATCACAGTTCATAGCAACCTCAAATTCTTGGTCTCAGGTGATCTTCTTGCTTCAGCCTCCCCAGTAGCTGGGACTACTGGTGCCCACCACAACACCCTAGTTTTTCTGCTTTTAGTAGAGACTGAGTCTTGCTTAGGCTGGTCTGGAACTCCTGACCTCAGGCAATCCACCTGCCCCAGCTTCCCAGAGTGCTGCGATCACAGGTATGAGCTGCCGTGCCTGGCCTATAGGTTTATTTTTCTTTCACAGCTATCCAGTTACCTCAGTATTTATGAGGGATGTCCTCTCCTTTCAACTGAACATAACACGTCACACTGTTGTGACAGAGTGGGGGCCATTGTTCATCATGTGATCTTTTCCACTCACGTGGCCATTCATGAGGATATGCTTTCCAATTTAGTAAAATTGCATGACTTAGACTAGAGAAATCATTTTTCTGTTCAAACCCAGTTTGCCGTTTCCTCCCAGGCCTGTTTCAAACTGCTCTCTCTGGGTGCCTGGGGCTGGTGTCGTTTTCTGTCGGGGCTGTGAGGGCGTGTGCTGCTGGGCCTCAGGGAAGCCTGGATGAGTAATGGTGACCATAGGTCACCCTGCCGCCCTCCACAGGGGCCACCACACTGGCCCGCACAGGTGCTGAAGATGCAGGTGAGCTGTGTGAGGCATGGCCTGATGCCCCCAGTCGCCTCCTGGGCCTTCACCTTCCTCAGCGCGCCTGTGGCTTCCCTGTGACCAACCACCCATGGAGGAGAAAATGTGGGGCTGGTGCGCAGTCCCACCCCACCCCCAGATGCCTCCTGAAAGTGGGCACCGCCTCCCCACAGCCACACCTGTCTCCTACCACTGCTGTGACAAATCAGCACAAAGCCACCGGCTTAGAGTCAGTCACTGTGTTATCTTGTAGTTGACAACTAGTTATCTTGTAGTCAGCTAAAATCACAGCGCCAGCAGGTGATTCTCGTTGGAGGCTCCAGGTCTGTCCTTTAGCCCCTTTTCATTGTCAGAATTCAGCTCTGAGGTCACAGGACTGACCTGCCCACAGCTGGCCGCATGGTTACAAAATGGGAGCTGAGCCAGGAGGGCTGACTATTATTTATATACAAAAAAGAATAGAGGTTGTGATAAAATGAGTATGCCAACACTTTTTATTTTATTTTTTTAATTTGCTTTATAAAATTTTAAGTTTTTAAATTATTTACTTATTTAGTTGGTTTTTTTTTTTAACTTCAGATTAATATGAGGGTACAAAAAATGAGGTTGCAATGTTTGCGTTTTGCCACTATTTTTTAAATTTTTATTTTATTTGTTTATTTTTCCAGAGACAGGGTCTCACACTGTCATGCAGGCTGGAGTGCAGAGGTACAATCAAAGGTCAGTGCAACCTCCAACACCTGGGCTCAAGAGCTCCCTCCACCGAGCTCCCTCCCTCCCGAGTAGCTAGAACTACTGGTGTGTGACACTGTGTCTGGCTAATTCTTAAATTTCTTTTGTAGAGATGGGATCTTACTTATGTTGCCCAGGCTGGTCTCAAACTCCTGGCTTCAAATGACCTTCCCTCCTTGGTGTCCCAAAGTGCTGGGGTTACAGGCATGAGCCATTACGCCCGACCTAGATTTTATTTTTAATTGTGGTAAAATATGCATAACATAACCTGTACCATCTTAGCCATTTGTAAGTGCTGTGTTCTCTGGTGTTAAGTATATTCACATTATTGTGCAGCCAACTTCCAGAACTTTCCATCTTGTAAAACTGAAACTCTGTGCCCATAACCGACTCCCAGTTCACTCCTTTCCTCGAGGCCCTGGGAAGCGCCACTTCGCTTTCTGTTTCTGTGAGTTCGACTACCCCATGCCTCATGTAAGTGGAATCATGCTATGCTATTCTTTTGATGACTGACTTATTTCACTGCATAATGTCCTCAAGGTTCATACATTGGGACGTATCAGAATCATTTTTCCATTTTAAGGTTGAATACTATTCCATCTTGTGTGTAGACCACGGTGTTACCCATTTGTCTGGTGGTAGACATTTGGACTGCTCCCGCCTTACGCCACCATGAATAATGCTGCTGTGAATATAGGTGGTTGAAGTCTCCTCAAGACCCTGATCTCAGTTCTTTTGGATATATCCCCAGGAGTGGAATTGCTGAATCTCCTGCTAATTCTATTTTTAGTATTATGAGAAACCATCATACTATTTCCCACAGTGGCTATACCGCTTTACATTTCTACCAACCACGTACAAGAGTTCCAATTTCCTCACATCCTTGCTAACACTTGTTATTTTCGTTCTTTTGATAGTAGCCACCCTAATAGGTAGTTTTGGTTTGCATTTTCCTGATGATTGGTGGTGTTAAGCAGCTTCTCAGGTGCTCATTAGCCATTTGTATTTCTTTGGAAAAATATCAGTTGAAATTCTTTGCCCATTTTGAAATCAGTTTTTTTTTTTATTGTTGAGTTATAGGAATTCTTTATAGCTCTGGATGTTAGCCCCATTAGATACATGGTTTGCAAATATTTTCTCCCATTCCAGAGGTTGTCTTTCATTCTGTAGCTCATGGCCTGTGCTTGGAAGCGTTACTTTTGCTGCAGTTCAGTCCCCTGTGTTACTTGGGCTGCCTGTGGTTTGGTGCTGTGTCCAGGGATCATCCCCACATCAGAAAGCCATGAAGCTTTTGCCCTCTGTTTTTTTCTAAGAGTGTTACAGTTTCACGTTCTTGGTCCATTTTAGGTTAATTTTTTTTTCAGTGGTGTAAAACAAAAAAGTTTTATTTTGCACATGATACGTGTCCGTTGTGGAGTGTTTGGGGGCTATGCCTAATACTTTATCCATTCTGGCATCCCATGTGATGATCTACCATTATTTTGTCCATTTTTTATTTATTTTATTTAATTTAGATTAATAAATAATAATTATATATTATTGGCTGCAACTGTTTTTTTTTTAATATATTGACATTGTGGAATCATTAAATCAAGCTGAATAACATATCCTTCATCTTACATAGTAAATATTTTCTTGTGGTGAGAACATTTAAAATCTACTTTTTTTAAGCAATTTTTTTTTTAATAGTGGGGTACAATGTGCTGGTTTTATATATAATTTGAAATATTTTCTTCAAACAGGTTAACACGCCTTCACGGCATTTTCTTAGTTATTGTGTTAAGACATTTGTATTCTTCATTTAGTAAATTTCACATGTACCCTTGTAAGATGCACTGTAGGTGTGGTCCCACCAGTCACCCTTCACCCATCCTCCTCCCTCCCCTCACCTCCCATCTCCTCCCTCTCCCCTTTTCCCTCCTTCTTGGGCTATAATTGGGTTATAGCTTTCATATGAAAGCTGTAAATTGTTTTCATAGTAGGGCTGAGTACATTGGATACTTTTTCTTCCATTCTTTTTTTTTTTTTTTTTTTTTTTTTTGAGACAGAGCCTCAAGGTATAGCCCTGGATAGAGTGCCGTGGTATCACAGCTCACAGCAACCTCAAACTCCTGGGCTTAAGCGATTCTTTTGCCTCAACCTCCCAAGTAGCTGGGACTACTTTTTCTTCCATTCTTGAGATACTTTGCTAAGAAGAATATGTTCTAGCTCCATCCATGTAAACATGAAAGAGGTAAAATCTCCATCTTTTTAAAGGCTGCATACTATTCCATGGTGTACATATACCACAATTTATTAATCCATTCATAGGTTGATGGGCACTTTGGCTTCTTCCATGATTTAGCAATTATGAATTGGGCTGCAATAAACATTCTGGTACAAATATCTTTGTTATAATGTGATTTTTGGTCTTCTGGGTATATACCTAGTAGAGGAATTATAGGATTGAATGGCAGATCTATTTTTAGATCACTAAGTGTTCTCCAAACATCTTTCTAAAAGGAATGTATTAGTTTGCATTCCCACCAGCAGGGTAGAAGTGTTCCCTTTTCTCCACATCCACGCCACCATCTCTGGTCTTGGGATTTTGTGATATGGGCTAATCTTACTGGAGTTAGATGATATCTCAAAGTGGTTTTGATTTGCATTTCTCTGATGATTAAGGATGATGAGCATTTTTTCATATGTCTGTAGGCTGTGCGCCTGTCTTCTTCAGAGAAATTTCTCTTCAAGTCTCTTGCCCAGCCTGCGATGGGATCACTTGTTCTTTTCTTGCCAATACATTTGAATTCCCTGTGGATTCTGGTTATTAAACCTTTGTTGGAGACATAACCTGCAAATATCTTCTCCCATTCTGAGGGCTGTTTGTTTGCTTTACTTACTGTGTTCTCGGCTGTGCAGAAGCTTTTTAGTTTGATCAGGTCCCATTAATGTATTTTTGGTATTGCTTCAATTGCCCGGGGCGTCCCCCTCATAAAATATTCACCCAGGCCAATTTCTTCAAGTGTTTTCCTTGCATGCTTAGGTTAATTTTTGTACATGGTATAAGGTGAAGGTCCAACTTCATTCTCTGCATGTGAACATCCAGTTTTCTGAGCACCGTTTGATGAAAAGACTGTGTTTTCCCCATTGAGTGGTCTTGACACCTTTGTCAAAAATTATTTTTATTTGGCTCAGCGCCTGTGGCTCAAGCGGCACCAGCCACATACACCTGAGCTGATGGGTTTGAATCTAGCCCAGGCCCGCCAAACAACAAAGACGGCTGCAACCAAAAAATAGCTGGGTGTTGTGGCAGGCGCCTGTAGTCCCAGCTACTTAGGAGGTGGAGCCAGGAGAATCACTTGAGCCCAGGAGTTGGAGGTTGCTGTGAGCTGTGATGCCATGGCACTCTACCCAGGGCGACAGCTTGAGGCTCTGTCTCAAAAAAAAAAAAAATTATTTTTATTTATATATGAGCCCGTATTTATTTATTAAAACCCCATATATTTCAGGGTTTATTTTGTCTAAGTTTTCTTCTAAAAGTTTACTTTTACCTTTCACATTTTTGTCCATGATCTGTTGGAAATTTGTTTTTTGCCTATGGTAGGAAATAAGATGTATGCTTCCTTGTGAGTATCCAGGGCACTCAGCCCATGTAGTAGCAAGACCAGCCCTACCCGTGTGCTGCCTGCCACCTGCACCTAGGACCAGCAAGTGCTCTCGTGTTGTTCTGTCCCTGAGCACGCTAGTCAATCCCTTTAACTCCACGTGTCCACCCTTACGGCCAGGAGTGGTGGATCATGCCTGTAATCCCAACACTCTGGGAGGCCAAGGTAGATGGATGGCTTGAGCTCAGGAGTTCAAGACCAGCCTGAGGAAGAGGGAGACTTAAACATAGAAAAACTAGCCGGGCGTTGTGGCAGTCTCCTATAGTCCCAGCTACTCAGGAGGCTGAGACATGAGAATCACTTGAGCTCAAGAGTTTGAGGTTACTCTGAGCTAGGACACCGTGGCATTCTAGTCAGGGCAACAAAAATGAGACTCTGCCTCAATAAAACCCCAAAACAACCTTACAAAGGTCTTGGTGTGACAGCATGAGTCTCCAGCTCTGTCTTTGTCATCAAGGCCGTCTTAGTTACTCCCGGCACTTTGCATTTCCACCTAGAATGTAGAACACGCCGTGGAGACTGGCAAGCCCTTCTTTTGGGGCCTGTGGTTCTGCAGGGCTGATGTCGCCTTCCTGAGGAGTCTCAGAGGGTGATGTGACCTTTGACCAAAGCATAGGGGCCACGGTGAACAGAGGATTGCACATTGGTCACATACAGAGCAGTCTTGTTCAAGGTCATCGATTTGGGTCTTTTAAAACGTTCCCACGCCTCTGAAAATGCTGTTGTTTTCCTCCGCCTTACTGAGCATTTGGATTTTATTTTTGCTGGGTTTTTTTTTTTTTTATTAAACTATAGCTGTGTACATTAGTATGATCGTGGGGCACCATACACTTGGTTCATAGATCGTTTGACACATTTTCATCACATTAGTTAACATAGCTTTTGTAGCATTTTCTTAGTTATTTTGCTAAGACCTTTACATTCCACATTTACTAGGATTCACATATACCCTTGTAAGATGCACCGCAGGTGTAATCCCATTAATCCCCCTCCTTCCCCTTACTTCACCCTCCCTCCCCCCTCCCTCCCCTCCCTTTCCCCTTTCTCCCTATTCTTAGGTTATAACTGGGATATAGCTTTCATGTGAAGGTCCTACATTAGTTTCATAATAAGGGTGAGTACATTGGGTACTTTTTCTTCCATTCTTGAGACACTTTACTAAGAAGAATATGTTCCAGCTCCATCCATGTAAACATGAAAGAGGTAAAGTCTCCATCTTTCTTTAAGGCTGCAGTTTCACTATGTCACTTTGGTAAAGTGTCATGCTGTCACAGCTCACAGCAACCTCAAACTCTTGGGCTTAAGAGATTCTCTTGCCTCAGACTCCCAAGTAGCTGGGACTACAGGTGCCCACCACAACTCCCGGCTATTTTTTTTGTTGCAGTTGTCGTTGTTTAGCGGCCCGGGGCCAGGTTTCAACCCGCCACCCTCGGTGTATGTGGCTGGCACCCTAACCACTGAGCTACAGGAGCCGAGCCTATTTTTGCTGTTTTGATGTTGTTGTTTTGTATTTCTTTATTTTTTTTATTTTATTTTATTTTTTTTGTAGAGACAGAGTCTCACTTTATCACCCTCGATAGAGTGCCGTGGCCTCACACAGCTCACAGCAACCTCCAACTCCTGGGCTTAAGCGATTCTCTTGCCTCAGCCTCCCGAGTAGCTGGGACTACAGGCATCCACCAGAATGCCCGGCTATTTTTGGTTGCAGTTCAGCCAGGGCCGGGTTTGAACCCGCCACCCTCGGTATATGGGGCCGGCGCCCTACCGACTGAGCCACAGGCGCCGCCCGTTGTTTTGTATTTCTATCCTCTGTGTCAGTCTGGGTTTACTCTCTGAATTGTTTTTACCCTTCTCACTGTGAGTCCCATTTCCCTGTGCCTTTGCGTGCTTGGTAATTTTTGATGGATACCAGACATTTTGGATTTTATATTGTTAGGAGCTGGTTTTTTTTTACATTTCTTTAGATGTTGCTGAGCTTTGTTCTGAGACATAGTTGAATTATTGGGAAAGAGCTTTATCCTTTGAGGCTTACCTTTAAGATTTCTTAGATGGACTCTGGGGCTGTGGGGCTAATTTGGCCCACTAGTGAGGCAGTACTATTCTGAGAACCCTACCCCACGCCTTGGGTATTGCAAACTTGGATTTTCACCACTAAGGAGGACCCACCAGGCTGTGTTATACCAGCTTGTGGTGGGGAGAGTGAGCCTGGGAGCAAGTTGTCTTGGGAGGTGGCCCTGAGGCTGTGGGGGTGGGGTGGAGAGCACTTCCGGGGGCAGGGTGAACTGCAAATGGGGACTTGGCTGCGTGCCCTTCTCAGAGTCCTTCCTGGACTGGGAATCTGGGTGTCACACTTTTCCGCATCAGTCGGGAGCCTGGTCGTGAGGATGGGAAGCTGTGGTTGTAAACCCACACGGTTTTGTTCTTCTAGTTCTGTTCTTTCTAAGCACTTGTGCTACCACTTGGAAAACATGAAACGCTGAATGGTTCATTTTGTAAAGTTATAGTTGCTGCCAAGTTTTTATCTCAAGAGCCTTCTAGTTATTCCTATGGCCTCAGTTCTCCTCCCTGAGCTAAACCAGGCAAACTTAAACCCACACAGAAGGCAGCCTCAGAGTGTCTCCTCTGATGGTGGCATTCACCCCAGTACTGGAAGGCGACTCCCCTCCACACGGGGCGTGGCCACTGCTGCCGTTTAGGGGAATAGCTGCAGGTGCACCGTGAGTTAAAAATCGCACTTGTTACCTCACAGAAATAACGGCAAATGCAGGTCCAGGATTTCTTTTTCTTTTTTTTAAAGTTCAGTGCATATGATTAGGTTACAATGTTAGCAGCTCTCAGGAAAAGTCCGAGTTGTGTTTGACCCCGGAGGGTGCCGTGTACCCCTACGTTGTGCCCCTTCGCCCCTCCCCCCTTCTTGAGTTTAATTGTGTTTTCCTCTTAGGTGGGCATGTTGTTGCTCCTCTGCCAGTTTCTAATTAGTATGGAGGACATGGGATGCTTGTTTTTCTGTTCCTGAGATACTTTACTAAGGAGGATATGCTTCAGCTCCAGCCGGACCGAGATTTCTTTTTCTTTGATCAGAAAGTTGTGGCAGGCCTTCTGCTTCTGGGAAGATGGAGTGGACCCTCTTCCCTATTCCTCTTATTAGCATAGCAGAAGCCGCAGATGTTAACTGTAAAACATGTAAGAAGACTCGGAGAGTGGCTGAGAAAGCTGCCCCCAGGAACCTTGAGAACCAAGGAATGGTGGGATGGCGAGTTTCCTGGGTTTTCTCTTTGCCTCATACAAGGGACTTCAAAGATAAAAATAAAAACTACAAGCTGTATTTCTCAACATAAGCTCCAAGTTCAAGACTCCTGCAGGTGACACCAGGCCTTTAGCCCACCCCTGAGAAACTGTGGGCCATGGGAATTTAACCCTGCCAGGGCAATCTTTTTACATTATTAACTGAAGAAAAAGGGAGCCCTTTAAAGAATTTTAAGATTGGGAAACAGAAAGAAGCCAGAAGGAGCCAACTCAGGGACTGTGAGGTGGAAGCCTGAGGATCCTCCCTGAAGCCTGGGAGCTGAGGGGAGTGAGCCGGGCATGGTCACTTCTGGGGAGGTTCCCCAGTCTCTCCACTGAGGCTCTGGCACTTTCTCTAAACACCGTCCCAAAGAGCAGAGTTACTGGCCCACCAGACAGTCAACACACAGAGCACCTCGAGTGTCCCCAAATTGTCCCCAGGACCTTTGCCCTTGACAGGTGCCTTGGGCTCTGCCTGGTCACGTCCACCTCTCGGTGGCCAGCTGAGATGTCTGTGGTGTCACTGTGATTCCTGCTGACTGAGGTCAACACTCTTCAACTAGGGCATAAGCAGGATGAATTTCTTCCCTTGGAGTGGATATGGGTGGCCCTCACTGTGGGCCTCACCTTCATCCGTCTGTAAACTGCTGACTTAACTTGGAGCACCATCCCCACGAGCTTCCATAAAGCATCAGGGATCTCACCATTCTTCCACCCAAATTTCACCAAAAATCTAACATTTGCTCTTTATCAATTGTAGCAGAATTCATGTTGCTCTGATGGGGGCTCTTTTTGAAATGATGCCTCCATGTTAGTGCCTCAAGCTAGATTCTGTTCAGATCCGTTACAACAAGTTAGTACGAGTTTATTTTGGTACAAAAGAATTGAAATCCATACACAGGTTTTTCATAACATGCATTTGCCGTGAACTTTTTGAAGGCTCCTCATGTATCCAGATGTGGAGCTGAGGAAGCTGTCGGGTCAGAAACACTAGTGTGCACACGGAACACAGCCCCAGGGAGGCGCCATCCTCCAGCCCAGGAACCAGGATGGGGGCCCATGCCGAGATGCTATTGTTACTTGCTCAGGAAATGCAAATTAAAGCCACAGGATCCATCACTGTCAGAATGGCTGGAATAAAAAAATAGTGACAACACCCAGTGCTGGTGAGGGTGCAGAGAAGCTGGGTCCGTTGTGCGCTGAGGGACAGAGTGTCATGTGGTACAGTGGGCAAAGGGTTAGACAGACTAGTAATCCATGCTGTGGACAGCGACTCAGTGATAAAAAAGAACTGCAGAACAGGAACCACCCGGATGGATCTCCAATTTACTGAGTGAGAAAGCCAGTCCCCAAAGGTCACATACGGGATGATTTTGTCTTCGTAACATTCTTGAAATGGAAGAATCGTATAAATGGAGAGCAGATCAGGGTTGAAGACGCAACGGGGGTAAGAGGGAAGGGAATGTGAGTGTGGAAAGGACCCGGTGGTGGCAGCAACATTCTGTCTCTTGGTATTTCCACACCCATGTCCTGGTGACATGGTACTTAAAGTGTGTTGCAGATTTTCTTTTTTTTTTTTTTTTTTTTTGTAGAGACAGAGTCTCACTTTATTGCCCTCGGTAGAGTGCCGTGGCCTCACACAGCTCACAGCAACCTCCAACTCCTGGGCTCAAGCGATTCTCTTGCCTCAGCCTCCCGAGTAGCTGGGACTACAGGCGCCCGCCACAACGCCCGGCTATTTTTTGGTTGCAGTTTGGCCGAGGCCGGGCCTGAACCCGCCACCCTCGGTATATGGGGCCGGCGCCTTACCGACTGAGCCACAGGCGCCGCCCGTGTTGCAGATTTTCAAGACATTCCCCTTGGAGAGAACCGTGAGAGGAAACCGGAGTCTCTATTCACTCTCTCAACTGCATATGAATCTGTAATTCTCTCCAACTAAAAAGTTCATTTGAAAACAGTCATGGCACCTCCATGGAAGGTTTGAGTTTTAACTCCCTTGTAGGGGAGTCAGAATTTGAGGCTTAAGTCACAGAGATCTTCCAATAAAAAGTGAAGTGTGTCGGTGCCAGCTCTGCAGCCTAGAGGTAAGGGCTCGTCAGCATCTTGAAATTTATGGATAAACACATGAATGCCAATACAAAGGCTTTGGTGACCCCAAACCACTTACAGAAAGACACAGCTTTCTGAGGGCCATGTGAGCTGCTATGATGTGACGTAGCCTGTGTGCACCTGTGTCATTCTGTGTGTGAGAGTGAGGGCACCCTGGGAGGCCCCACCAAGGACACCATGTGGTTCTGGGGGCTTACCACGCTCCTCCCCTTCTGTGGGCCACCACCTTCACAGTGACGCGCCCACCACAGTGAGGAGCCTGCCACAACGCCCAGCTATTTTTTTTGTTGCAGTTTGGCCGAGGCCCGGCTCAAACCCGCTACCCTCGGTGTATGGGGCTGGCGCCCATTCTCACTGACCCATAGGCGCCACCCGACAAACTGGACCTTCTGTCTAAGCTGTAGGATCTCACCCTGTGCATGGCTCAGCCTGCCTCTTTCTTGGAAACATGGTCCCAGAATTCTGCCATCCCAGGGAGGGCAGACGGCCCAAAATCCCCTGGCTCAGGGACTCCTGGCACCCAATATCCTGCTGGGGTTGCATCTTCCTGGAGAGAGGCACCGGGAGGGGAAACTCGAGGTTCCCTTGATGGTGCTTGTGGGCCCAGCTTCTGCCCTGGCCAGTTCTGCTCACAGTAACGCCCAGCAGTGCCCAGCAGGGCCGGGGCAGGCCTACCCACCTTCTCCAGCCCCAGGCCTTTGTTGGCTGGGTGTTCATGTGTGAGCTGCTCCCAGTGTCCTGAGTCCCCCTAGGATATACCTCTTTTCCAGCATGTTCCCTCTGCCTCCCTCCGAGGAGGAGAAGTGCAGGCAGAGACATCACAGCTCCCGTCTGCCAGGTACGGGGGCCCTGTTGAGCCTAAGGGTCTCTGGGGGACCAGCATCTGGTCTCACCCATCATCATCCTTCCCCAGAGGGTCCCTATGTCTCTTTTTGTCATCCTTCCCAGGAGGGTCCCTACATCTCTCTGCTCCCTTTCTGCCTTTTTCTCTGTTCTGGCTTCCCAAAGCTGCTCTAACAAAGTGCCACAAACCCAGTGGTTAAGCAGCAGAAATTCCTGGAGGCTAGCAGTCCACCATCACAGTGCCGTGAGGCCACAGGGAACCCCATCCTGGTTCCTTCCTGGCCACTGGAGTCCTGTGGCCTGTGGCCGCAGAAGCCAGTCTTCACGCGATGCTCTCCCTGTGCAAGTTGTCTCTGTGCCCCATTTTCCCTGCTTGTAGGACCCCAGTCATGTTGGATTGGGCCCCTGAGGCTGGGATGACCTTGTCTTAAATGGTTTCATTTGCAAGGGCCCTGTTTGCAGATAAAGTCGCATCCTGAGGTACTGGGGGTTAAGACTTCAAAATATGAGTTTTGAAGGACACGATTCAAGCTGTAACGTCCTCTACTGGACTTTTGCAGAAATGGCACCCCTCGTTTCATGCCAGAAAGCACGCCTAACAGCTAAGTGCAGAATCCTTTGGAGATGGAAACAGACTTGGAGGCACTGAAGACCTGACTCCCAGTCCTCAGGAAGGCAACGGCCCTCAGTTCACATGTAAAATGCTGTGGTGCCTCACTCTGCAACTTGGAGGGGGCACAGACTGAATGTTGCTGCCCCTCCATTTGCCCCAAATTTACATGTGGAAGCCTGTGGGGTATACCCTGCTTCTGGATGCAATTTTTTCATTTTTAATTTTTTTAAGATGCTGGCCCTAACACATAACAAAATATTTACCAGCAAGCCATGTTTAAATGTATAGTTCAATAGTGTTGACTCTATTCTCATTGTTACACAACAGATCTCTAGAACTTCTTCATCTTGTAAACCTGAAACTCTGTCCCCATTAAACAGACTGCCCATTCCCCTTCTGTCAGCCCTTGACAGCCACCATCCCCATTCTTATGTCTGAGAGTTTGGCCACATTAGAAACCGAGTGTGTTTCTAAACTCTGACTCGTACAGGGTTTGTCCTCCTGTGATGGGTTACTTCACTGTATCTGCACGATTCACCCATGTCAGAGCATGAGTTTGATTTCATTCCTTTAAGGCTGAACCATGTTCCATTCCATGGAATCCGCATTTTGTTTAACTGTCAATTGTTGGGTGGACATAGGCCACTCCTCCTCTGGCTGTCGTCAGCCAGGCTGCCAAGGGGTGCAGATGCCACCGGGACCCTACTTCCAGTGCTATGGGTGTTTCCTGGACACGGTTTGTGGGTCCCCATGGAGGAGCCTGGACCACAGTCCCCAGCCCACTGTCTGGGCAGCTCATGGTTCAGACCCACCATTGCCATCATACCGCCTCACACCCACAGGGCTTAACGCGGGGACCCAACCTCTTATTCCTAGGAGGGAAAAGAGTTAACATTGATCAAATGCTCGTTATGTGCTAGGCAAGGAGACGTGCTCTCACGTATGGGGTCCCAGTGTGGGGACACTGCAGGGCAGGGGGCTCTGTGGTCTGGGGCTGGCTCCCTGGCATGCACAGTCTGACCAGCGTCCAGGCCCAGGCCCCCGTGGCTCTCCAGGAGCCATCTGTTCACCTGAGCTGTGCTTTCCCCACAGGTGAGTGAGAAGATGTAGTGACGTCCGCTGGAGCTTGGCACGGACACCCCAACCCAGAGGGAGCATTCCACCCCGGGTCCCGCCTGCCATCCAGCCACCATGTCCAAGAAGGGCTCAGGCGGCCGAGCCAAGGGGGACAAGGCGGAGGCTCTGGTGGCACTGCAGGCGGCCAACGAGGAGCTGCGAGCCAAGCTCACCGACATCCAGATTGAGCTGCAGCAGGAGAAGAGCAAGGTGGGTTCCCAGCCCTGCCCAGAGGGGCAGCCGCTCAGGACAGACCCCAGGGCATGGGGCTGGGGGGCAGCACTGTGGAGAGTCGAAGGCCTGGTGGGCAGGGGTGCCATGCTCCGGAGCCCAAGGTGACTCCTGAATAGGCATGTGCGGGGGGGACCTCAGTGTAGGGGGTTCTGTCAAAAAGCCCCCCCGGGAGGCAGCCCCCAGCTTCTGCTGGACATTCCTCAGTGGAGCTGAGCTGAATCAGAGACAGATCTGGCTCCTTGAGCCTCCTGGTGGGGAGAAGCAGTGCTGGTTCCCCAAGTGGGAGGCGCTGGGCGAGCCTGGAGTGGGTGGGTGAAGCCCAGGGGCCCAGAGACCCTTATTGGGCAAGTCTGTGATGGCCGCAGCCCGACGTCCAGCACTTTGGGGTCCTCAAAGCCTGCAAGGAAAGCTGAGCTGTGCTGGCAGCAGAGAGGGCCTCTGAGGAAGAGATGCCTGTCTGGGAACAGACTCCCTCAGCACCCCATACCCTGGGGTGGGCTACTGCCAGTCTGAACTTCCTTTCACCTCTGGTATGACCTTTGCACTCCCACCAGGAACTGCGAGGACTCCTGGGATGGGAGGCTAAGTAGCACATGTCTGGTGGGAGTAGTGTGAGGCAGGGTGGGCAATCTCCAGCAGGTGCTTCTGGGCCCCTGGCTGGGGGTGGGAAGGGGGTTAGTCCCTCTAGGAAGTGTGGGGCTGGTGGTGGGCGGGAGTCAGGCTAGTTTGGGCAGTTGTTTAACCTCTGAGCCACCCAGCCTCCTGTAACGTAACCCCTGGTTGTGCAGAAGAATAGTGTTTTCTGATGCACGATGATCATGTGACATTCAGGGTTCAGGGTCCCTATATAAAGCTGGATTAGGGCACAACCGTGCGTTCTGACTTGCATGTTGTCCATGGAGAGGCCTGCAGAGCCTGAGACCCTGTGGGACCCCCGCCCTCACCGCTTGCCCTCCTGTCTTCCTCCCACCTCTCTGCATGGGGCCTAGGGCAGCACCACAGTCTGGTTTACTGAAGAGTCCCATCCTCGGGGCCCAGGCCACAGGCACAGTGATGACATTGGCAGATGTGCATCCAGCACCATCTCTATACCAGGTGCCTGCGGAGGCCTGGACTCGCCACCTGACTGGAACCCGAGGTCAGGCACAAAGTTCCCAGGCTGAGACCAGGAGGTCCTGCCACAGTGAAGCCTTGGGCCTGGCTCTTGCCTTCCCGCTGCCCCGTGCGCGGGTGAAAGAGAAGAGAGGACTTGCTTAGAGCTCAACAAGAATGAAACCCCTCGTTTTATTCAGTAAAAATATCACAATTGTCTTTTTAATGCAAGGAAACGCCACATGGTGGAAATCCCTGGGTGCAGTGCTGGAGTCCGGGCCCGCCCTGTGATAGGACATCACGTGCGTTTTCAGTTACAGCAGCATCTCCCATGTTTTACGAGAGCTTTTGCCCAAGTGTGTCCACCTGGCAGCCTCCCGAGTGGCTCCTCACTCCTCACTCATTGGCCTGAGCCGAGGCTTGAGGGGTCTCCAGGCACAGGAGGGGGTGCCAGGGCTGCCATGCGGACCCTTTTGTCCGTCCTACAGTGCATGTTTATTTTTGGACAAGACAATGTGCCCACTGAGCACAAAACTCAGAAGGAACCAAAGGAAAGGCACGTGAGGGGAAGACTCCCTTGAGAGCCCTGTCCCCAGACTTCTCCCTAGAGGGGCTCAAGCTATGGTTTCATGAGCACATGGGCCGGAGCCCCCTTCTCATCCTGTATTGCACCCTCCCCATGGGCTCCCCATCTTCCTTGTGCCTAGCTACAGGCAGGCACTCCTGGAGGTGGTCCTAGGTGCATGACGGCACCACTCAAGCACACATAACTAAAATGAATGAGCCCTGTTACAACTGCAGGAGAAATTGACATAGCCAGATCCAGAGACATGGAGTTGGAGCCTCCTGTGTGATTTCCAGCAGATTCCAGATGTTTCCACTGGGGATGACTGAGCTCTGTCCCCCAGGAGGGGAATCGGTGGCCTGCACAGGGACCCTCCCTGGGACAGACTGACTCCAGGCAGCCGGGAGGGGACAGGCAGCCCCTCCTGAGTGTCTCTGGGATGTGCCCATGGACATGGAAGTTCCCACACACAGCTGGGTGGTTCAGGCATGTTGGACACGTGTGCTAGCTTGGCACAGGCAGGGTACTCCCCAGGGGCCACTGGTGTCACCCACAGCATCTAGGCTTTACCAGAACTGAAGGCCAGGTCCCAACACGTGGCACCCCAGACTAGTGGGTCCAGCCTCCTGTGCAGTGTCCCTTCTCCTGCAGGGATGGGAGCTGAACCCACACGGGCAGAGGGACATGGTTTCTGCATCCCTGTAGAGCAACGGGGAGCTCTTGGGACCTTACTAGGGTTCTGAGCACACTGAAGCTGTGCTGCTGTGACCCTGCTTTTACAGATGGCAATTTAGGGGGTAAGGGAGGTCCCTGGGAAGTGTGGAAAGAAGCCAGTGAACTGCAGCCTGGAGCTTAGCATTTCTGATTCCAGTCTGAGAAACGATTGCATGGACTGAGCTATGATGGTCAAGCCTAAAATGATCTAAACAAATCAGGATGCTGTGCAGGTGCCAGCTCTCTGTTGGAGGACTTAACAGGGGCCACCTCCAGTGAAGGAGACCCCAGGAGGGAAGCATCCCAGCAGGGACATCCCTGGAAGGGTAAAATGAGCCCTGTCAAAGTGAGCTGTCATAGAGAAAGCGAACTATGGGCTCCTTTACAATAGAAGAACATCACGGCACATAGTCGCGTGTTGTTGTTGTGGACTTGAAGGCTCTGGCCCTGGTTGGTTCTCCTGGGCCCAGCCCTGGCCTGCTCAGGCCCCCTTGCAGGCCGTGCCACCAGCTTTGGGAACACCTCTAACTGTGGAGAGCAGCTAATGCGGGGAGCAGAGAGAGTACCCCCAACAGTAAACCCACCTTTTATGGAGCACCCACAAAGTCACACCAGATCCTGGTTCTGAGGTGAAGGTGGGAGATCCCCATGGGAATCTGGGCCTCCCGCCCAGCTCCCCTCAGCAAGTATATCCTGGACAGCAGTGTGCATGGGACGGAAAGTTGGGGTGGGGGCAGGAGCCAGCAGATGGTGAGATGGGCCTGGGGTGGCCGCTGAGCAGGAGGCCTTGGAGACCCGGGGTGTCTCAGGACAGGGGATGCCAGGTGGATCATGGGGGAAGCTGGGCCTGAGTGTGGCTCACCAGAGCACTGGGAGGGTGGCAGGATAGGTCCACAGAGGTCAGCTGCAGGCCATGCAGGTGGGGTCGGGGTGAGGGGAGAAGTGATTATGATCTGGACAGGATACTTCAGTGAAAGGGGCACTGTTGATGACAGAAGGGGGACCTGTCTCCTGGGCAAATAGGGGGCAGACCAGTGGGCCTCCTTCTGTGGCGGGGCTGGTCATCTGGGCCATTGTGGGGGCAGACCTCTGGACCTCCTGCCATGGTATGGCTGGTCATCCAGGTAAACAGAGGGCAGATCACTGGGCCTCCTGCTGTGCCGTGGCAGGGAACCTGGGCACTCTCCAGGCATGGTGATGCCTTAAAGACTTTGGACCTGGCCATGATCTGACTTACATCTATATATTATATGTCGTAAGTGTATTTATACATTTAAAGTGTTCTGATGGTTTTAAAAATATCATCGGGCTGCAGTGGGAGGGGCTCTCTCAGAGGTCCATGTCTTAGCCGAGGGCGGCAGCTGTAGGTGGACACAGTTCTGAGAGGCCAGGCCATGTGGGCAGAGCCAGTACAGGGTATGAAGGTGGATGGTGGGTCCTCCCAGTGGCTGGCGTCCCTGCTACCCTGAGTGTCACCCTTGTCTTTTAGGTCAGCAGAGTGGAGCGCGAGAAGAGCCAGGAGCTGCGACAGGCGCGCGAGCACGAGCAGCACAAGGCCGCCGTGGGGCTCACGGAGCTCAAGACCAAACTGCACGAGGAGAAGATGAAGGAGCTGCAGGCCGTGCGTGAGACGCTGCTGCGGCAGCACGAGGCCGAGCTGCTCAGGGTCATCAAGATCAAGGACAACGAGAACCAGCGGCTGCAGGCGCTGCTCCACGCCCTGCGCGACAGTGGCCCTGACAAGGTCAAGACTGTGCTCCTGTCTGAGGCCAAGGAGGAGGTCAAGAGGGGTTTCGAGGTGGAGAAGGTCAAGATGCAGCAGGAGATCTCGGAGCTCAAGGGCGCCAAGAAGCAGGTGGAGGAGGCCCTGACGCTGGCAATGCAGGCGGACAAGATCAAGGCCGCGGAGATCCGCAGCGTGTACCACCTGCACCAGGAGGAGATGGGCCGCATCAAGAAGGAGTGTGAGCGGGAGATCCGCAGGCTGGTATGTGGTGGGCGGGGCGGGGCGGGGCGGGCGGGGCTGCTGCCATCCGAGCACTCGCAGCTTACGCTCCTCGTGCCATCCCTGTGGGCGGGGACCCCAAAGACTGAGACTGCAGGTCAGAACTCACAGACCGGCAAGACCCTGACTTGCCCACTCCCAACACCGACAGGGCCCCTTTCTAACTCTCTAGAGCAGTGGTTCTCAACCTTCCTAATGCCACGGCCCTTTAATACAGTTCCTATGGGTTGTGACCCACAGATTGAGAACTGCTGCTCTAGTGTTCCCCATTTCCTCGAGGGGTATATGAAAGGGTTCCCCTCGTCACATCCCAGGTTACACACGAAGCCAAGCAGGGCCCTGTGTTTCAATGACAGGCATCACCTGTCTTAACCAGATGACTCCCAGAGCTATTGAGCTCACTGGATCCATAGCAGTCAGACCCGGAGGCCCCTGGGTGATGTGGTGCCCCTGGGCCACTGTGTGGTATGTGCTTCCTGGGAATCACTGCTCTCAGGGCAAGGCAACACGAGATCACCAGTTCTGTTGGTCAGTGTGATCAAATGTTATGGCTTCACCTGGTGCGTCTGTATCCCAGAGGCCAGGGATGCCTTCAAGGCACCTGCAGAGTCTGCGCCCTCAGAGGCTACCTGTGATGAGTCAAAGAGAACATCTGGCCTGTGCGGGTGGGTGGTGCCCACACTCCTCACCCCTTGGTGGGTGGATGTTCCATAATTTGCCAACATGGACGTGTGCACCCTGCGCTTTGTCCCCATGTTTCTCAGGGACAAGAGCCCCTCTGCTCATCAGTGGGGCTCAGTGATCTCTCCAGGTGGCCTGCTGTGCTGAGGGGCAGCCGTGCGCCCCTGCTCTACTGGCCTCTGGTTTCTGAGATTGCCTCCACTGTACTGCCACACCAGCTTTCCAGAAAGGCACAGGTTCTCTGGACCCACAGCCAGGAAGGAGTTGAGAAGTAAATGTGACTTTGCTGTGGTGTGCGTGTGGGTGTCTCCCAACCCTGAGGACCCTCCCTCTCCCCAGAGTGTCCCAGTTCCAACCTGCCATGAGACTCCCCATCCACCCTGGGCCTATGATGTTGTCACCCTTGACAACCAAGGATCTGGCCCAGGACACCCCTAGTGAGGCCTGGTTGTGTCCTGACAGGACGTGGTGTGACTCTGCACCTGCTGTCCTGTGCAGGGATAGGAAGGAGGCAGCTTGGACTGTCCTGGGAAGGGAAAGGGCAGTTGGCATTCACTGCCCAGGCCCATGCAGCCCTTTCATCTGTGATAAGGAAGCCAACCTTATTTTTTTAAACAAAGACTTATAACACAGCAGCTCTCCCGAGTCCCTTCATACCCCTGGTTTGGGCCTCCACAGGCAACTACTTGAACCTCCTCCAGCTGGTTCTTTTGGATTTTATTCCAAAATTTCAGAAACATGCTTTGCCAGGGTCCCACCCATGGGGCAGGGTCCTTAAGACCTGTGGATCTCGCTGCGGTCAACTGGAGAAATGTGAAGTTAGAAACAGCAAGAGAAAGAGACAAGACACGCAGAATAGAATTTTCAAAGGTGGGACCACAGGGGACCACCATCTGTTTGTGGGGTTCTGGGGGGTGGCCTCTAGTGTTTTTCCCACTCAGCTTTTATTGAAGGCTGTTTGCTCATTATCCCAGATGGTAAGCTGAGGAAGAGAACAAAGATGCCAGCAGTTTCTCTGAGCAAACGTATCAGCTTCTATTGTTTCTATAATCATTAACTTTAAGGGTCTGAGCAGTCTCCTTTTTTTTTAGAGACAGAGTCTCACTTTATGGCCCTCAGGTAGAGTGCCATGGCATCACACAGCTCACAGCAACCTCCAACTCCTGGGCTTAAGCGATTCTCTTGCCTCAGCCTCCCAAGTAGCTGGGACTACAGGCATCCGCCAGAACGCCCGGCTATTTTTTGGTTGCAGTTCAGCCGGGGCCGGGTTTGAACCCGCCACCCTAGGTATATGGGGCCAGCGCCTTACCAACTGAGCCACAAGTGCCGCCCAGGGTCTGAGCAGTCTTGATAAAACTGGAACCTGAGCCTTGTGTGGAATCAGCCTCCTGTCTGTGGTCACACACACAGATTTCTAGGGGGATGTTAATACCTGCTAGTTCACCGTGGAGTAAAATGGCACTGGAGTCAATCTCCTCTGAAGAATTGGTGGGAAGGAGGAATTTTCCTCTCATTACCACCACAGAGGTATCTTCCTCTGAGATAAGGGACATAAGCCCTTCTACCCATATTTCAGGGCTCAAGCTGTTCCCTTGATCCCTGCCCAAGCCATAGTACAAATCTCCACAATGGGCATTTGCTTTGGCTGTTGATTGGGCAGGGGATGGCCTAGTTAATATTTCTTCCTAGGCCTTGCACACAGCTTCCTCTGTGGCCATTATTCCTTCAAAGTGCTTATAGACCCAGCAGAGGTGATTGCAAGCTGTGTCCCCTACAGGCTAGGATTCCAGGAAAAGCAGGAAATGTGCTCAGATAAGAAATTTAGTAGCAGCTGGTTTAAAGGTAAACTAGCTGACTTTCCTTTGTTCCGACTTGCTCGGCTTACTTTCTTATTTTCCCCCTTTTCTGGGGATGTTTTACCTTGTCAAGAACGGAGTCTTCAGCAGTGCCCATAGCTCAGTAGGTAGGGCACCAGCCACATGCACCAGGGCTGGCAGGTTTGAACCCAGCCCTGGCCAGCTAAAACACCAATGACAACTGCAACAAAAAAAATAGCTAGGTGTTGTGGCAGGTGCCTGTAGTCCCAGCTGCTTGGGAGGCTGAGGCAAGAGAATCACTTAAGCCCAAGAGTTTGAGGTTGCTGTGAGCTGTGACGCCACAGAACTCTACTGAGGATGACATATAGTAAGACTCTGTCTCAAAAAAAAAAAAAAAGAATGGGGTCTTTGGTCCCCATTCCACCTGCATGCTTAGGGCTCTGCTGCTGAGTCCTCAGTGCTGGCCAGTGCTTCTCTCCTGACACAGCCACTCTTTACCGGGGCCTGCTCTTCTTTCAGCCTCCCTCTCAGTTACTCTGGCTGGGTCTCAGTAGGAAGCACCCAGGAGCACCCAGGAGAGCTCAGGGAGGGGGCTCCATGAAGGTCAGTCCAGGAAGGTGCAGGCAGCATCCCAGGAACCTGCAGGGACTGGCCCCTGGGGCTCCCAGGCCTGAAGTGAAGGTGGGGCCATGGGGCTGTGGGAGCAGGACCCAGACGCTGCCAGCCCCATTCTGGCCCAGAGCCCAGGGAGCACAAATATCCCCCCTCCCAGCCTCTTGCAACGGATTCCCACACCTCTCATTGGCCAAAGCTACCCAGAGGCAGGAGCACAGGAGCTGTGGGTGCAGTTGTGTTGGTCAAGGGCCAGCTTCTGAGGTGCAGAGCTGGGCAGGAGACTGTGGAGTGGACCTCGCTCCATCTTGGGTTAAGGGAATGTTCCCTATTTGCATCACTGTTGCTGTGTGGTCGCCAGAGGCCCACAGTGCCTGTGATTGCACACGTCTCTTGTACATCTGCTTCCTGGGAGTTCATGTTTTCATTTACCTAGTTTTCTCTATGCCTGTGTCACTAGTTCACCCAGAATTCCCAAGGGAACGTGAATCCCAGCTATCTACATATCTGTCTACATTCTAATTTTGTGTAATTTAACAAAGTCATGAAATACCCAGGGAGGTGCTTGGGAGCATTAACTGCAGTGACAGTCAGTTGGTGTCATTATGAATGTAGCAGCCAGGCCCCTCTCTTCCTGGGGACGCTGGCTCAGTGGGGCCTCTCTTGTCAGAGAGCATTCTGGCTTCTAAGCCTGACTGTAGATGGAGGTGCCACACCCCAGGCCCAGCTATGCAGGTGTCTGAATGTGTGGGATAAGGCACCTGGAGAGCCTTGCAGGGGTGCAGGGGACACTGCCTGGGGGTGGGGTGCGCGAGGTGTTTGGGGAAGACTGGGTGGACCTGGAGCAGGATTGTGGATCAAAGGCAGCCCAAGCGCAGGGGTCTGGGCATAGGTCCTGGCCCAGACAGAAGGCTGCTGGTATGAGGGTGGGTCCAGCCAGGCCCAGCCCTGAGAGGCAGTGCAGAACCAGGGCTGCGTTCTTTTAGGGGTGGGGTGCAGGGTGCTGCCCGAGACTTTGATCTGGGTAGGACAGTGGCTCCCCTGGGCCCTGCCTGGGATCTATTGCCAGAGGAAGGTTATTCCCAGGCCCCGTCATCCCAGCTCACTTGTCCCTCTGCCTGCCACAGCCCTGGCTCCAGCCCATCTCTAGGAGTGAGCCAAGGGTCCAAGGGGTCAGGGGAGCCTGTGGCCACCTCAAGGACCCAGTGGGCATCTCAGGTGGCCCACATGGCATGACTGTGCCTGGGCAGGGGTGGCAGCCCGGGACCTAGCTAGGGTGCACCTGCTCTTAGGACAAAGGGGCTCCCTGTCTTGCTTCTGGGCCCTGAGTCCTGGCACCTGGTGGGAGCTCAGAGAGGAGCTAGATGGAAGGGGACAGGAGGGAGGCCACAGGCCAGGATGTGTGTCCAACAGATATCCCCAGATGACATGTCCCTGTGGCTGCCAGGGTAGAGCTGGGGCATGATGGGGGCTATGTGGATACACCCAGGGGCTATCCAGGGGGGCTTGGCGACACCCTACCCTGCCCAGACAGTCAGTGGCAGGACTGAGGGGTCAGAGCTATTGCTCCACTTGGCAAGTATCAGAGTGTCCCAGGTTGGGGGCTTACGGGAACAACTGTGGGGTCAGAACCTCCCTGTCAGGCTCTGGGACCCACTACTTCTAGGCTGCACTTCTGGGAACCTGGTACCTTGGAATGTTCTGTAGCACTCTTGGGGAGGCCGCTCCGGGAGCTTCTGGGGGAGTTTCCACTCTGACTGCAGTGAAGCAAAAAGGGTGGGTGCTCTGACCCAAGGTGCTGGCCTCTAGCCCCCACTTCTCAGTCCAACTCTTCTGTGAGCTCAGGTGGGGACAGCTGAGTCATATCATGCTCATGATGCTCCCTGGGGACAAGGCTAGGCAGGCTTCAGGGGGCAGCCGTGGGGCCTTTAAGCAGTGTTATTGTGGGGTCTGAGAGAGATGTCGTCACATGCGGCCACCACACACACAAGTGCATTCTCTGACATGCGAGCTCAGACGCTGCTGGAAACCTTGTACACCCACAGAATTACAGGCAAAGCCAATTCCTCTTTTCCCACAAAAACCTACGAGCCCCAGTTGTCTAGACAGCTCGTTTGTGAGGATTACTGATACAAAGCAGTAATTAAAGCCCTGTGAAAAGATTGCTATAAAAATAAGGTCACTTTTACTGTAGCGCTGTTTTTGGGGTGTGGGTGGGAGCAGCCTGTCCTGCATCCCCACAAGCTTTGGCCTCAGGTCAGTGACACGGAGTGCGCAGGAGGCCATCACCTCCGACAGACCTACCAGAGTCAGGTGTGAGTTTGTTTTTGCTGTGGTGCTATTTTTTTTTTTCTGAGACAGAGCCTCAAGCTGTTGCCCTGGGTAGAGTGCAGTGGCATCATAGCTCACAGCAACCTCCAATTCCTGGGCTCAAGCGATTCTCCTGCCTCCACCTCCCAAGTAGCTGGGACTTTTTTGGTTGCAGCCATCATTGTTGTTTGGCGGCCCTGGGCTAGATTTGAACCTGCCAGCTCAGGTGTATGTGGCTGGCGCCTTAGCCGCTTGAGCCATAGGCACCGGGCACGCAGTGGTGCTATTAAAGGTAGCCTCGGCCCTCACCAGGTGCGGCCCAGCTCCCCAGGATCACGTGCTCCCTGGGGAGTTGATCCTTGCTGTGGAGTGTGCCTCCAGCTGGGCACGGTAGGGGCATCTCAGAGGTAAGACCGTTGCCTACTGGCTTCTAGCTCTGATGTTCACTGTGACACCTGCTTGAGAAAAGCTGGGAAAATAGAGATTTTTGAAAAATCCCAATGCCGGGCTGTACCCAGACCAATGAACCCAGAATTTCTGAGGGGTGAAGCCTAAGCATCAGGACTTATTTTTCTATCCATTCTGTGAAAACTGAAGAAAACTTCTACGGAGTAAAAGCACCAATCTTTTGGAAAGATGGGGTGGTGTGGGGCATGTGAATTCACTGGGTACCTGCCACCTAGACCAGGAACATCCACAAACCCCCTCCTGGCTGGAGCCTTGCTTCTGCACGCTCGTTCTCCATGTGGATCCGCTGTGGTGTCCCCATTCTCCTGTGAGGGATTCTGGTCGTGTCCCATGTGGGGCTATTGTGGATGTTGGGGCCATGTCTTTGGGTGGCTGTGTGCACTCATGTCCCCTGGGCATCCTGTGTCTGAGAGAGGACTTGCTGGGCGGAGGCTTGACACTGGAGGTTCAGCTGGTTTCTGACGTGGTCAAGCCCCACCCACCCCAACCACCAGTGCACAGAGCCCCTCACCTGCCACCCCTCACCTGCCACTCGTTCATAGCAGCAGCGTCCTGGTGGCCTCTGCACATCAGCCACAGTAAACATCTGTGCTCATGTTTTGCCCATCTTTAAACTGCTGTATCCGTCTTCTCTCTGTCTGCGGTTAACCCAATCATTCTCCTCATGATACCTTTTGGTGAACTGAAGTTCTTTCACTTAATGAAGCCAAATTGGTCAGTTTATTTCTTTTGTTTTCTGTGTCCTGTTTGAAAGCCCTTTGCCTACTCTGCAGTTGTGAAGATGCTTCCCTGTTGTTTTTCAGATGCCTTGCTGTTTTCTCCTAGTATTTACTATAATTCTGTGATCCACCCAAACGTTGTTTTTGCGACTGCTCTGTGGCCGGGGCAAGCATTCCCTGTTTACCATGTGAATTACCATCCTTTGAAAACACTGTCCTCTCCCACCAACTGCAGTAGCATCTGGTCGTATATCCAAAGGCCCTGAAGATGTGGGTTTTATTTCCACATTTAATTATGTTCTTTTTGTCCATTTTCCCACCTTGCGTCGTTAGCACAATGTCCTAATTCTGACACTTTAAGTCTTGATGTCTGCTGGTGTAAAGTCTCCAGCTCCGTCCTTTCTCTTCTTTAATATTATTTTTTGCTTATCCAAATAAAATTTAGGTAAGCTTATCAGTTTCCACAGGAAAACTACTGTCTTGAACCATAATGAACATGGTGTATATCACTATTTTTGTAGCTTTTCCCTTCTCTCAGCAGTGGTTTGTAAATTTCAATGTAGAGGTCTTATGTATCTTTTGTTATATTTATTCCTAAATGTTTAATATTTTATGGCATCGTACATGGTATTGCTTTTTAAAGTTTTAAAATATTATTTTCCACTTGCTTTGTGCATATATAGAAGTACAATTGATTTTTAAAATATTCGTCTCGTATCTTGCAGCCTTGCTAAATTCATTTATTAATTCAACAGCTTGTTTGTACTTTTTAAAGGCTTTCTATGTATACAATCGTGTCATCTGTGAACAAAGACACTTCAATTCTTCCTTTCTAATCTTATACATTTTCCTTCACTTGATGCACTGGTTAAGATCTGTGGTGTAATTTGCACCAAAGTGTTGATAGTGAAAAACTCTGTCCTATTCCCAATCTTAGGGTGAAAGTATCAAATATTTATCTGACCATTGAGTATGACTTAGCTGCAGGCTTACTGTTGTGTATGTGGTTGGGGAGGGTTGGAAATAGTCTTTATCAGATTAAGAAAATTTTCTTTTATTCCTATTTTGCAAAAATTTTTTCATGAATGGCTATGAAATTTATCAAATGCTTTTTTGTATAAATTGAGATAATCGTGCTTTTATTTTTTTAAGTCTTTTGTACATAGATCATAAATACATTTATGCCCATTTCAGTGTGTTGATTATTTGTACAAATTGGAGTGCTTACTAATCAGCATAGCTTTCATCTAATTTACGTGCTTTTAAATTGATGATATTGGTTATATTAATTAGCTTTTAAATGTAAAAATCAACATTTCATTTTTGAAATAAATTTTATATATTGTCCTTTCAATAGATTTAATATAGAAATACACACTGGATGTGGGGTTTTCCCTCTTGTTTATAATGCCCTTGCTAAGTTACAGTTTCTAGATTCGGCTGACCTTGTTAAAAGAACTTCAGAAGTATTTCTATTTTTCTTTTCCTTCAACGAGTGTGCCCAATATTAGTGTATTTTTTTCCTGAAATGTTTGGAAAAATTCACCAGTGAAGCTATTAGGATGTGTTTTAAAATTATTATTTAAATTTATTTCATAAACACAATCTGTTCAGATTTTCTGTTTTTTCTTGTGTCAAGTTTGGTAAAACAGATTGTTGAAGGAATATGTCCAATTCATATAAATCTTTGAATTTGTTGACACTGAATTTTTCGTAATCCCGCCTTACCGCCCTTTCTGTGCCTGTGGGTCTGTAGTGATGTCTCCTTCCTCATTCCTGACACTGGTGATTTGTGTTCTTCTCTTTTTTTATTTATTTATTTATTATTATTTTTTTTTTAATTGTTGGGGATTCATTGAGGGTACAATAATGTTCTTCTCTTTTTTATACCTTCTTCCCTCCTTCTCCCTCTCTCTCTCCAGTGCTGAATAAGGTGGTCTCCTTTCTTGTTATAACAGTTACTATTATTCCATTTGTAGTTAAATAGAAATTTTAAAATGTGTGTTTACATTACTAAATTTTATCACAAACTACCAATTTTGCTATATACCCCAAATTCAAGAACCTTATAACAACAACCATTCACCCCCTTTTAGAACTGTCATGTTTTACTTTTTACACAGGCTATAACCCCCCCCCCAAAAAAACATTATTTTTAACGTTCCTGTAAGCGTCAGTAGGCCTTTGTATTTATTCAGATCTTGCCTTTCATGCTCTCATCTGAAATCTTTTCTCTTCAGACCGAAGAACTCCCTTTAAATTCTCTGCAGTGTGTGTCTACTGACAGAGGATTCTCTCAATTTTTGTTTGTCTAAGAATGTCTTTCCTTGCCTTCACTTTTCAAGGATATATTTATTTCATATAGAACTTTAAAGTCATCAGTTTTTTCTTTTAGCACTTAAAAGATGTCGTTCCACTGTCTTCTGATTCATGAGTTTCTGAAAACCCAGCCATCACTCTAATACTTGTTCCCCTGAGACAGTTTGTCCTTTTTTTCTATCTTCTTTTAAGATATTCTTTTGGTCAATATCAAAAGAATCTCACTGTGATGTGTCTAGGTGTGTTTTTCCAATTTTTTATACTTCTTGGTCCTTTGGACCTTTTGAATCTGAAGCAATGTCTTTCACCAGATTTGAAAAATTCTTTTGTTTTTGTTTTTGTTTTTGTTTGAGACAGAGTCTCAAGCTGTTGCCCTGGGTAGAGTGCCATGGCGATATCATAGCTCACAGCAACCTCCAACTCTTGGGCTCAAGTAATCCTCTTGCCTCAGATTTTTATATTTTTAGGAGAGACGGGGTCTCAGTCTTGCGCTGGTCTGGTCTCGATCTCCTGAGCTCAAGCAATCTACCTGCCTTGGCATCCAGAGTGCTAAGATTACAGGTGTGAGCCACCACACCCAGCCTAAAAATTCTTGAGCGTTATTCAGTCAAATATGACTTCTGGGGCTCCAATTACATGTACATTAGACATTTTGACTATATCTCACTTTTTTTTAACTCCATTCTTTTTTATTTTCTTATTTCTTTTCTTTTTTATGTCTTTTTTTTTTTTTTTAGTTGGATATTTTCTGTGGGTTTGTGATTCTACTGTGTCCAGTCTGCTTTTAAACCTTCCTAATGATTTCCTAATTTTAGATATTATATGTAGAATTTTAGTGTCTACTTAATTCATTTTCATAGATTCTAATTCCCACTTGAATTCATTTTTATTCATTTTCTATCTCTAGTAAAATGTTTTCATGTATTAATCACATTGATTATTTTTAGTGTGATAATTACAATGATTTTTATAGTTATCTGATAACTTCAATATCATCATCTCTGTTGCTATTAGTCACGTTATTTTTATGTTCTCGTTGGCTAACTCTAGTCATCTTCTGATCTGGTTCTCTCGACTATTTTGTCTTCATTACTGGTTATTTTTCCATGCTTTTTTGTGTCTAGTAATTTTTGCTACATTCTTGACACTGTGGTGATATGTTACAGATGCTGTGTGTCATGTTATCATCACCTAAAGAATATTGAATTTTGTTCTGGCAGGCAGTTAAATTACCAACAGACCACCTGGATCCTTTTGGTAAGGGTCTATTTCGGTTGCTTCTCCTCTGTGTGAAGTTCTTACTCTAGGACACTGTCCTGTCTCTGGAGGGTGGCCTTTGCAGGGCCTCAACTGAATCCCAAGAGCATTCACCAAGATCTTCTGTTCCATCTGGGCTTGAACTTCAGTGTCTCCCAGCACTGCAAAAGTGCTTACATCTCTGCTTACCCTTCAGATTCTCAGAAGCTATCTTCTGAGGCTTCTGGGCGTTGCCTCACACATGCACACCTTAGGAGTTGACGAAGGACCTGTGGGAATTTTTGCTCAGATTTCTGGAGCTCCTTTTCTGCCACTCTCTCCTCTCCAGTACCCTGCTCTCCACATCCCAGCTTCCCTAGAAGCCCGAGCCAGATCCTGATCTTTGTTTTCCCCTACAAAGGAGACTTCTGCTGGGGGGCTGGAAATAGCCCATCTACCGGCACAGAAGTGGAGAGGATGCCATCAGGGAAAATGCTCCTTGTCTAGAGGATCCTTACCCTGTTTTGTATTTTATGTTCAGCTCCTACAGTTTTTTATTGCAGGAGACTGAGTCTAATGGCAACTGCTTCATTGTGTCTGGGGCCTGGGTGCTCCGTGCTTGGTGAAAATTCCCAGGAGTTCCTTCCCAAGCATGCAATAAGCCCTGGGGTGTCCCACACCACCAGGCAGCTGGACTCCCTCCTTGACCTAAAATGACATGGTCATGTCACACACTCTCAGACCTGATCTGAGGAGGAGTGAGCCTGATACCATGCAGCCCTCTGCGGGTCTCTGCTTCCTGGGCATGACCTTAAGTAGGATCAGGCTCTGCACCCCTCTGGCATTCTTCCCTCTCCCTTCCATGCTGAGCTCTAAGTGCTGGGTGATGATGTCCTTCCTTCTCTCACCAACTTATGAGACCCCTTCAGGGCCCCTCCTGCTAGGAAAACATGCCATGCTCTTCTCATTTCCAGCATGTCCCCTGGTGGTCAGCAGCCTTTTCGACTCATGAGAGGCATTTATAGGGATCAGGAGTTTGTAAGAAGTAAGGGGTATCCCAAGACACAGATCCTTCTGAAAGAAAACAGAGGTGGGGCTGTTATAGGTATGGAGCTCACTGCATGGGCCCAGTGGAGGGAGTAGTCCTGGCTCCACGGGACTGGCTCAGAAGGCCTTTCTGGACCAAAACACAGGTCTTCTTCCAAGGACACCTGCTGTGGGATAGAGGGTCCTCTGCTGATGACTCAGGCAATGGCTGGTCTGCAGCACCTAGGCATGGCCAGCCCTGGTGGGAGCAGCTACACTGCAAGTGACCACACTGGGGCTGGTAATGACCCCCTGTGGGGAGCATGCTTTGTGGGTATTTGGGGGCACATGTGCAGGGAGCCCTCAGTACTGGGGGCAGGGATGGGATCATGTCAGTGTGGAAAATGCAGGTTCCCAGGCTCCACCCTAGAAGTTCTATTTCTGTGCATCTGGGGGATTGAGAAGTCTGCCTGTCACAGGTTGCTGTGACGTGGAGCTGGCTAGGGCCACATGCCAGTAAGCCTGTGCCTGGAGGGGAGCCCAGGGGGCCATTAGGATCTGTGTTTCAGAGCCTCGAGCCTGCAGTGACACTTCCAGGTGTGTGGTGAATCTGCCACACAGGAAAGTGAGAGGTGCAGAGCCATGGCTACAGGAATACCTGAATCCTGCAGTGTCAGCTGCAGTGTCCCTGGCCTGGCTGGGCTGGGCATTGTCCCCACCCCACTACCTGAGATTAGATGTGCACTGAATTGGAAACAACCCCCTAGAAGGGAGGTTGGCAGGATGTTTCCCTGGGGTGGCTGAGAAATCTCGGTGTTTCCAGCCTAACAGAGACTCTGCGTGGGAGAGGCCAGTGGCTGTAGGAGGCTCTCTCTGGGACACTGCCTGATCTGTACTTAGGTGAGTCCCCTGGCCTGAGTGACCGCAGCTTCCCGAGTTTTTGCCTGGGTGGGTCATGCAGTGGTGCTTGGGTGTATCACCTAACAACACATGTGGGGTCTCTCTCAGAGGTCTGTTCCCCGACCCCTGCTTTAAGTTATATGCCCAGTATCTCTGGAGATGGGGTCTCTGGGTGGAGGCTCTTAATTCCTTGTTTGTCCATGAAAGAAAAGTAATGTTTCTGAAACACCTGCACAAGAGTGTGGCTGCCAGGCCAGGCTGCTTGTTACAATGTTTTGTATTTACCCCTTTGCTTTTACTGATTGACTGTGCTGCCTCATTCAGCATTTCTGTGCTCAAGTAAATGGAAATTTGGCAATTAAGGATTTCTTATGTGAATTCCGTGATCTGAGCTAATTAGACACCTCGTGTCAGCACTGACTGACTCATTAGCTCCTTTTAGCTTTAAACAGCACCTAAAGCAGCAGGGCCCTATTCTGCTTTGTAGTTTGAAAATGTGTTTCAAACCAAGTTGTTCATCCTGAGTCCCTGAAGACCTTGTCTTCTTGTAAATCTACTGCTGCCCCTGATGATGCCCATAGCACTCAGGTCTGTCCTTTGAACTTTGGGACGCTGCCGCAGGTCTGCTTGGCCTGCACCCTGTGTGTGGCACCTGCCTCCTGGCCAATCGCGTCCCTGAGGCACTGGGTGCAGCCCGGTGTTCCCAGTAAGGCAGCAGCTGTGTCCCAGAAGGACTTCTGAAGCTGCTGTTCACAGATTGAATGCAAAGAGCCATGTTTTCAGGATGGGAGTCCACAGGAAGGCCCTACCCCTCATAGCCAACCACCCTGGCTGGTCACAGGATGCCTGGAGATCAGTCCAGTTGGGTGCTTCCATCCTGCCATCTGGCCTGCTTGTCCTGGTGCCATCACTGTACCCCAAAAACCTCAGATTGAAGCAAGGCTAATAAAAGACAACCCACTCCACAAATCCATGAAGCAATCTATGTGCCTAGAGGCTGGCGGGGCCCCACATGCCCACCCTGCCCCAGTGAGCAGTCAGGGGACTTTTAGGTCAGCTGCTGTACTGTGGTATCCCTCACTGCCCCCACCTGCTGCTGGAGTGTGAGTGACTCTTTCCGCCTCTGCCCTCTGAGCAGTGGGAAGCTCCAAGCAGTTTCTCCCAACCCCCATGCACCAGGAGCCCCCTCAGGTCAGCTTGGGATGGCATGCGTGGCTGGTCCTTCAGGAAAGTGTCTCACCTGGCTGAGCAGGGGGTGGGCACTATCCCTCACCATGGTGGCAGCTCCGGTGAGCTGGCTGAGTGGGAGTGGGTGCCGTCCCTCATCTTGGGGATGGCTCCAGACAGCTGGCTGAGCAAGGGGTGGGCGCCGTCCCTCACCTCGGTGGTGGCTCTGGGGCTGGTCCAGAATGTTCCATTTTGCTTTGGCCTCAGACCCAAGGCAGCAGGGCTGCACTTTGGGGGCCCCACCATGCCCATTTCTGTGGTAACCGCAGATTGGTGCCCTGCCTGCTGTGACTGTGTTCTGTTCTCCTTGTAGATGGAGGAGATAAAGTTTAAGGACAGAGCAGTCTTCGTGCTGGAGAGAGAGTTAGGGGTCCAGGCCGGCCACGCGCAGAGGCTGCAGCTGCAGAAAGAGGCTCTAGATGAGCAGCTATCCCAGGTCCGAGAGACCGACCGGCACCTGGGCAGCCCCAGGCGGGAGCTTCCTCATGCAGGCGGTGCAGGAGACGCCTCAGACCACTCGGGAAGCCCTGTAAGCACCACCCCAGCCACCTGGCCCACCCGGCCTCACGGATAGGCAGGGCCATGCGCCACACAGCCTGCGCGGGCAGCTCCCTGGGGAGGCCAGAGCCCAAGTGCAGCTGACCCCAGTCCGGGTGGCCCCCCAGCCAGGCCTGACCCCTCAGCTTATCTGCCTCTGGCCAGGAGGGCTGAAAGACAACACCTCCTTGTTCCTCACCACTGAGCACTGGCCTTGTCACCTTCCTGTGGGCCCCCAGTTGCTGGGGGTCCTGGCCCTTATTGGTTCTGTCCTGCCCTGGTACAGGAGAGGAGGCTGCCCTCTTCATGTGCTCCCTCCATCCCCCGGGCTCCGGCTCCCTGTGCAGCTCCCTGGCCAGGCCCCTCACGTGGTGGTTCACAGCAGTCACGTCACCAGTCACCTTCCCACCTGCTTCTCCTGCTACAACACCACTCCCTGCTCCCCTGGGCTGCTCACGGTGGTGGGGTCTGCATGGTTGTGGCATCATTTCCTCATCCAGGTTCCTCTGAGGTGGCTCTGGGATACCCTGGGGATCCCTGCCACGGCCCCTTAGTGCTGGTCTCTGGCCCTGGCCTCTCCTGCACCTGTTGAATGAGGAACTCGGGTCTCATCCAGGACCTTCCTGGACACCTGTTTCTTTCCTTTGAGGATACAATTCTATGGGCTGAGCCAGACCTAGGACAGGGACATTTCAAAAATAGAAAAGGACATTTTATAACTTATGATAAATGGATTAACTGAATTAGAGCCAGCCCCTCCTGCTCTGGTACTTGATAGACTATTGCATTAACTCTTAAGAAATTTTGAAACTGGATTAAAATGTTTCCACTGATTTGTGAACAAAGTCCCAGTGGTTCCCAAGGTGACCCTTCAGAAACTCAATTTGAGTGGGCACACTATTTGGGAAACCAGCTTTTGAAAGTCTTCCACAGGCAGTTTTTCCTGTGTCCTGGCACAAGTCTGGAGAGTCATTCACCCGGCAGGGCAGACCCTTCTGCAGGTGCAGCCCCAGAGAGCACAGTGGCTGCCAGGTGTCCCTGGCGTGACCCACGCCCGCGGTTCCTGCACCTGCACACCCTCGCCCTCCACACTTGCACACTCTGGACATTTCTGCTCCTTTCACTGTCATCATGCAGTCCACAGGGACCGTGGTGCTGGGCAGAGCTGCCCTACCCAGCAGCCATGGGGCGCCGAGGCTGTGATGGTGCGGAGCTTCTGGTTTCCATAGTGGGTCGGGGTTTGCAAGGGCTTTCCCTGTCTGTGTCTGGGAGCAGTTATTTGCAGTTGATTTTTGTTTTAGGAACAGCAGTTGGATGAAAAGGATGCCCGGCGCTTCCAACTGAAAATTGCGGAGCTGAGTGCGATCATCCGGAAGCTGGAGGACCGCAACGCCCTGCTGTCCGAGGAGAGGAATGAGCTGGTGGGTGGGGCCAAGTCAAGGTCCCAGAGTGGAGACGGAGCATATCCCTTTCCAGAATTCATGTGGAAGGGAGGAACGATGGTGACAAGGGCTGACCTTGCCTCCGCGACTCTTGGCTGTGTTCCTATTAAACTTTATTAACAAAAACATGTGGTAGGGGCCAGATTTGGCCCTCCAGCACTGGCTGTCAGCTCACTGCTCTGCGTGGCTGGGACAGTATCCTCGGCTCTGCACAGGCCCCGGGAGGTGTGCAGACACAGCCCTGGGGTGGGGCAAACACCCCCAGTCCTTACAGCCATTGAAACTTCCAAGCAATTTGAGCTCGTGGAGGGTGTGGGAACTACTCTCAAAACTACTTAGTTTTGAGAAGGGCCTGCGGGGTAGGAGGGTTTACTGCAGCTCTCCTCAGCAAGTAGAGCACTGGCCTCAGATTGCTCCTCTTCATCCCTGTCTGCCCTACCCCCCATGCCCAGCCCAGTCGTACCTCAGGGTCACCTGGGTGCAAGGCAGGTGGACACCACCTGGCAGCCTGGACTGAACGTACCTCTTTCCAGGGCTGGAGTTCTGGCGAGCGTGCCAACTCCAAGTGGACCCCTGTTGGTGCTGTGGCATCTGAGCAGACATCAAGTGGTATGACTGATGTGTCTTTCAGTTAAAGCGTTTGAGAGAAGCCGAGAGCCAGTATAAGCCGCTACTGGACAAGAACAAACGCCTCACTCGGAAAAACGAGGATCTGTCTCACACTTTACGTCGGATAGAAAACAAGTTGAAGTTTGTCACCCAGGAGAACATAGAGATGGTGAGGGCTGGGCCAGAGAGTGGGCCAGTGGCAGAGGCTGTAGCCCCTCGTGTCTCCAAAGTGTGAGGCAGGGAGGGCGGGCGGGGTGGGGGGACCAGGCCTCACGAACGTGTGGGAGAGGAACCTTAAGCCGTCCAGGCCCAACTCTGAGGCTGCTCGTCTGCGCAGGGTGCAGGGAGACCCCAGCTCCCACGTGCAGTCAGGCCACTGCGCCCGGTGTCCACCTGTCCCCTGTGACGTGGGCTGCTCCGTTTGCAGAGACAGAGAGCTGGGATCATACGAAGACCCAGCTCCTTAAATGACCTCGATCAGAGTCAAGACGAGAGAGAAATCGACTTCCTGAAAATGCAGATCGCTGACCAGCAGAGCCTCATAGACGAGCTCTCTAAGGTGACAGGGTGAGGGTGCTGTGTGCGGCCCTGCCCTCTGGCTCTCAGAGGTGGGGGACACTGACAGCCAGCAGGAGATGGGGAAGGGTGGGTGTCTGTGGGGCCACTGAGGCGGGTGCACAAGGTGGCCTTCCCTACGACCATCTGCACCCTCATCTCCAAGACTCGTCCCTCCCAATGCCCTGGCCCAGTGGTGCCACCTCCTTCCTGCACCTGCTGTGGCAAACCCGCACCCGAGGGGGCTGCAGCAGCCAGTTGTTTGCTCACAGCTCTGGAGGCCACTAGTCTAAAACCAAGGTGTTGACAGGGCTGTGCTTCCTCCGGTGTCCTCTCTGCCACCACGCAGCCCCTGGTGACTTTTGGCTCATCGTGCCTGTCTCTGCCCCACCTGCCCACGGCTTTCTCCTCTTCTGTGTCATGGGAACCTTGTCTTGGGTTTAGGCCCCACCCCATCCAGGGAAGCCTTTGCTTAGTCCCACTTGCAGTCTTAGTTTCTAAGCCGGGTAACTTGCACAGGGAGGGGGCACAGGGGGCACAGCCGTGACCACATCCCTTGGGGACACCATGTGGTCCACAACGGGCCCCCTGTGGCCCCAGCACCCAGCACGGCTCTGGGTATCCCAGTTTGGGGCACCTTCTGCATCTTTTGGGGGTCCTGATTGGCACTGTAGTGAGGACATCTCAGAACACGCTGCCCTCAGCCATTCTGTGTCCTCTGGAAGGGACAGCAGCATCCCTCTCTATCACCAGCACGCACACTTGGGAGGCATTGGACTATCTTTTCCATGACTGAAGCCACCACCAAAGAGCCATGTGATGGGACACAGAAGGGCCCCTGCCCACCACGGCTGTGGGGCGGGGTCTTCCCACCTGTGCCTCAGGGCTTTCCCTTGTTCAGTTACACAGCAAGTGTCAATCTCAACAATAAGAGTTTATGAGGAACGTGGGAAAGGGCAAGATCCTGGTCAATTATAAATACACAATATTTCTATTTGCAAGGCTTCTTTCTCCTGATGCTGAGTGAGTGAGAGGCCCATTCACCCTGGTGCTCTGTGGTGCTCCCCACACTCCTTGGGCCTCAGCTCAGGAGAGGAGGAAGGCACAGGCACGGCAGAAGCCTCCCCCTCGGCAGGTGTAGGGTCAGGGTGCAGCAGGGGCTCGGCCCCCACAGGGCCGAGGAGAAAGCCTGCAGCGGTGGTTCCCTAACGTTCTGTGTTCTTTTCCTAGACCCTGGAGACTGCCGGATACGTGAAGAGCGTGTTAGTAAGTGCCCATCAGCGTCTCTCCCGTGCCGCATGCTCCCGTTCCCCGTGTGAACCATGTCCTGGGCTTCCATGTGCCCCGTGTCCCATATTCTTGTTCCCTATGTGGTTACCCATGTGCTCATTCTGTGCCACTGGCACCTCAGACTAGGCCAAGACAGTCTTTTGGACAGATCTGTTGTCATCACAGCTCTGCCTGACCAGGGTTTGCTCTGGTGACTGAGAATGCCTCCAGTGAGGTCCCAGTGGGGTCAGGAGCACTGATTATTCTGTTCAGCACTGAAAGGCCAGGTCAGACAGCCACCTTCTCTGGGAGCTTGCTCTGCCCAGTCTCTCCCTGGCCAGCATGGACAAGCACGTTGGCCTGCCTTGTTAACTATCACAGTCACAAAAGTGCAGCATAGCTTCCCTGGAGAGAAGCAGGCCCCTGGCCCCCACACAGGTGTGAACCGTCCCTGCAGGGCACCGAGGGACCTGGGCCTCAGTCCTCCTCGGACTTCTCATTCCTATCTGTACCCCTCAAACTACCTGCCTCTGCAACGCAGAAAGGAGGGGAGTGGGTGGCCGTGTGAGCAGAGCCTTGGCCTGAAAGGAGGGGTTCCCAGGCTGCTGAGCAGCCCCGCCAGGGACCTATGTTACAGTGTGTGAGTCGCAAACCAGGTCGGGCCTGTCTGCCGCATCTGTCAGCCCAGATGATGACACAAAACATCAGAGAGTGGCTTTGAGACTGGGAGAGCATTCGCCAACTTAAATCTCTTCAACTGGTTTCTACAGGAGCGTGATAAACTTTTAAGATACCGGAAACAAAGAAAGAAAATGGCAAAACTCCCCAAGGTAAAGGGCAGCGTGTGGCATACGTGTATATTAAATAGGTGTTTTAAAAAGCTGCTTACCAGGAATGAATCTCTTCCTTTGGAGGTGAAAAGAAGTAATTTTTGTTATTTCTAAAAATGTTATTGTGAAATAACCAAAATAGGATCTAAAGTAAATATCTGCTTATAATTTTAAATTAATAAATTCAACCTCCTTTGACTCAGCGCTTGTAGCTCAGCAGCTAGGGTGCCAGGCACATACCCTGGAGCTGGTAGGTTTGAATCCAGCCTGGGCCTGCCAAACAACAATGACAACTACAACCAAAAACGCTGGGCGTTGTGGAGGGTGCCTGTAGTCCCAGCTACTTGGGAGGCTGAGGCAGCAGAATCGCTTAAGCCCAAGAGTTTGAGGTTACTGTGAGCTGTGACCCCACAACAGTTTGAGACTCTGTGTCAATAAATAAATAAATAAAAATCCAACCTTATTCTTTTAATTTCTGAGAGAAGATATGAATTCATGATAATAATGACAATAATGCTGATATCGGAGAGGGACATGGCCTGGGGGCTGAGCTCCCTGTTGCCTGGAGGGTGAGGCTGGTCTCCCACATCTGTGGCCGCACAGCCTGGCCTGGGGCAGTTTCCCTGCTGTACAGTGCTGGCCAGCGACTGTCCATGAACATGATGGGGCAGTGTGTTCAGAGGAGGGCAGGAGGCTGCTTCAGGAAGTTAGGCAGAGAGTGTCCAGTGTAGGACAAAGGGATGAGGGTGACAGGAGTGGGCTGGGCTGCTGTCCTGGCTGAGACTTGAAATCAGAGGCCAGAGGGGCTGACATTGGGGCTTGTTGAGTTTGCCCGATTTTGGAAATTTTCCTGAGAAGCCTGGAGAAAAACTGGAGAACTAGGAAATGTTTCTCTGGCCAGGGCTGGGCCCTAAAACTGCAAGCACAGGTGGCAGCTTCTTCCACTGCCCCATGGGGCTGGCTGGAGAGGGTGCACACAGGAGATGGGCCAAGGCTGGCTTGGGGGGCTGCAGGGTATCTTGGGGCCCAGGAGGAGTTTTGCTGGAAGGTTCTGATAGAGAGACCATGAGGGAGACCCTGAGTGTGACCGAGACAGGTGGCAGGACTTTGGATTTTGTGATTTTCCAAACCTAAGTGAGGAAACCTGAGGTTTTTGAAAGCAGGGCATAAGGACAGGTGGTCGGCAGAGATGCAGGTGTGAGCCTGGGGGGCCCTGAAGCGAGGCCTCACAAACCGGGGTGCAGGACTCATTTTCCATTGCTTTCATTGTGATCTGTCAAGAATAAATACTTTTTAAATGAAAACAAAAACACTTTACTAGAGACGTGACCACACCTCAGGGCCCGTGCTCACCACCATCCTGGGCTATCCCACTGGGTGCCAGGGGCAGATGGTGACCATGGTTCTCAGGGAGCAGCAGAGACCTTGTCCCCTAGAAGATACCCCTCACCAGGAGGGTCAAGACTAGGACTGGCTTATCCATAGGCCTGCAGCACTGCCCCCTGTCCAAGGCCACCGCCTGGACAGCTCCGGGGCTGTGGATGGAGATGGGGCTGGGCCCCATGGCAGGGGATGGGGAAAGGAGGTGGGTGGGCAGAGGCCTAGGCCCGGGCTCCGCTGACTTGCTGCATCCCGGTCACAGCCAGTTGTCGTGGAGACCTTCTTTGGCTACGATGAAGAAGCTTCCCTGGAATCCGATGGGTCTTCCATCTCTTATCAGACAGACCGGACGGACCAGACCCCCTGTACCCCAGACGATGACTTGGAGGAGGTAGCTTGGGTCTTGCCCCAGTTCCTGCACCTGCCAGGGAGTGGCTGTGACAGGGCTGGCCCTCGGGAACACCAAGGCAGGGTGGGGTGTGGGGTGGGGGGCCCAGGCCTTTGCACGGTGAGAAGCGCTGCCCGCAGTACCTGGTGTACGGCTGCCAAGTGCCCAGGCTCCAACCATGGCCACCAGGCTCCTTACCACCACCGAGCTGTGACCTCTGCAGAGGGGTATGGGGCTCCAACATGAGGTCAGGCACAAGGCCCAGACCACATCAGGGCAACAGAGACATTTCCTGGGGTTTTCTTTCTGGTAAGAACATGGCCAGCCTCTTCTTCCAGACTGGTCACTCTCCAGTCCAGGCAGCTGTCTCAGCCCTGGGGGCCAGAGATAGTGCTTAGTGTTGTAGGTCTGGGTCCAACTGGCCAGCCCCAGGAGTGGTGGCCCCTGGCCAGACCTGGAGGCAAGGCCAGAGATTGGGCCTTCCCTGGTTGGTGCTGGAGGGCAGCCAGATGGCTGTGGCCCTACCTAGAGATCTAAGACATGGTACAGCAGCCCTGGGGCATAGGGTGGGGCAGGGAACAGGGCCTGTCCCGGTCTCCAGGCTCTGTCACTCCTGGGCATCGCCCACCTTTCCAACCTCAGGGGTGCACTGGGGTCCCGTGAAGGCAGCAGCAGACCCACCTCACTTTCTCTGGTCTGGCAGGTGTCATCCTAGCCAGAAGGCTGAGGCTGTATGTGTTAGCCTTGAGTACATGTGCCTGAGAGGAGATGTGTGGCCCTGGGGACACAGCCAGCTCCCTTCCCTGGACACATGTCAGTGGAACAGAGCAGAGCTGTGTGTGAGCCTAGTCATGCATGAAGGGTTCTCAGTCAGGGCAGCCTGGCTGGCAAGCAGGGGTGCCAGCCCAGGCCCCATCCCTGCCCCAGGGCTCACCTCCCTGCATGCTGGAAAGAGTTTTCTCGCTTTGATAGAAATACCCCCTGAAGTATTTGAGAAGCCCAGTGGCCCCACGGTTTGTGGGTGCCGCAGCAGGCTGTGCTAACACTGTGTCCCTGCATGTGTCATGTCCATACCCCTCCAGGGCATGGCCAAGGAGGAGACAGAGCTGAGGTTCCGGCAGCTGACCATGGAGTACCAGGCCCTGCAGCGCGCCTATGCCTTGCTGCAGGAGCAGGTCGGAGGGACCCTGGACGCAGAGCGAGAAGTTAAGGTCTAACTGACTTCTACTCCACGACGTTCCGGCTGCGCCCGGCTCCTTCCTGTCTGACCCCATGGCCCTGGCAGGGACACCTGAACCATCACCCCTCTTGGCTAGGCCCCTCTCTTCTGTGGTCACTTTAGGTCTTGGTGACACTCATTGAGCACAGAGACCAGGGGTGGGCTGGGTGGGGAAGGGTGAGCAGAGCCCAGCAGTGAGAGTGAGGTCCTGGAGAGTCTGGTGGTGGTGACCTGGGACCTGCAGGGCTGGGGGAGTCACCTTCTCCCCATCTTAGTTGGGTGCTATGAGGTAGCTCCCAGGGCCGGGAGCATGGAGATGGCCAGGCCTGTGTGTGAGCATTTGCCAGGCTTGCCGAGACTGTTTCTCACCCAGCAAATGTTGAGCTCAGATGCTGTGCCTGCTGCATCCTAAGCCTGCCCAGCCCTGGGCGTTGGCAGTAGAAAAGCCCAAATGCACAGCTGGCCAGCGCCCTCTGCTGGCTGCAGGGGCAGGGTGTGCCACAGGCCATGTGGGGAGTTCCTAGGTAGAGTCCCCCTGGGTCAGGGGCCCCTGCTGGACCCCTCCTGCTGTAGGAGCTGCATCTCACAGGGAGATAGGTGGATCCCTCAGGGCCTTCTGGAACTGGTGGGATGGGGTCTGGGGTTCCAGTCATGGCCACCCCCCAAACTACCTTGCAAGGCCAGAGGCACCACCGTCCTGCAGATTGGGCCAGGTGGAGGACATGCTACTTGTGAAGATGGACAGTGGTGGCTGAGCACCCCAGCAGTGTCCATCCTGGGTTCCCCAGGGAGCCACTGGGCCTCACTGTCTGTCCCCTCACCCACTGTCATGACTTGGTTTCCCCTCCTGCCTTCTTGGGCATTTCCTTGAGGGCATCTGTGTGAATGTCAGAAGAAAGGCCCCGCCCTCTCCTTCCAGCCCTCCTGAGTGTGCACCTGTCCCTGGAGGCAACTTCCCCTCCTTGTTTTAGAAAGGAGGTTTATTTGCTCAGCAGGGGACTTGAAATGTCCCCTCTGAATTTTTTGACTTAATTTTTGTACAACCCTTGGAGAAAGAAAAAAAACAAGTCTCTGTTCAGATGGTCACAAATCCCAGGGGACACGGGCTGTGACTGGCCAGAGCATGGCTCCCACACATGGGAGGCCGCACAGGGCCTCAGTGCCTGGTCTTTTGGGAGCTAAAGGAGACTCTTGTTTCCCTCTCACTACTGGGTGACAGGGGAACACCTGATCAAGGGCAGCATGGAAACAAAAATACCTACAAGATTTTGCTTAGAGAGTAAAAATGTCCAAACTACATTAAAAAAAATTTTAATGGCATTTAGAATTAGAGAGAAATCTGATGCAGAGAAGTACAATGTGATTATTTTTAAACTTAGAAAACACAGACAAGATTAGTGAAGAAAATAGATAACCCAGGACTCCAGGCAGCCTGACTCTGTGTTAAAGTTGGTAGCATCACCCTCACTGCTGAAGTCCAGGAGCCCACAGGGATCACTGAAGGGCAGGGGCAGGGCCCTGAGAGGCATCTGATGGTGTGGCAGGGGCTGTGGGCAGCCCTGGTCGTGCAGAGGCTTGGTGTCCTCATCTGGAAGCACAGGGCTGGGACAAGCTGGCACCGCCCCTGCTCTGCATCCCTTGAGAGTGCGGGAGCAGGTTTGGTGGGGAGAGTGGGAGCCCTAATCTGCAAATGGGGCCTAACAGGGACCCTGAGCTCAGTGCACTGTCACAGGCCCTCCTTGAACTGAAGGACCCTGGGGCACTGTGCCCAGCTGCCTCCAAAGGCTCCCCACCTGCAGTTCTGAGAGCTGTCCCCAGAGAGGGCAGGAGTAGCAGCGGGGAGAGATGCCAGACAGTTTGGACCCCACCAGAGCAAATTAGTCAGGGGAGAGCAGCTCAGCCCCCAGCTAGGAGCCCAGGTGGCACTCAGAAGGAACTTCACAGACCAAAGTGCTGACACCTGCAGTGCAGGGCTTTCCTCCAAACAAGGCGCTGGGGAAGCAGGCTTGGCAGTGAGCCCCGGCCAGCAGGGGGCTCCTATGCTGGGGGCAGCACCCTGTAGAGACCTCCCGCTGTGTGCACCACTGTCATCCAAGGAGGCTAAAGCAACCCTCTCTAGCCAGGACAGGGGTCAGTCCTCATTGGCCGTTTCAGCCTATACCAGGGATTCACCTGAAGCGCGCTCAGAGTAACCTGCAGGGTCTCCCATAAACTAAGCAAGGTCACTGCTTCCAACACGCCTTAAAATTCTGCCTTTCCCAGAAAGCCTTCCTCTTTTCCAAGGGAGTGAACCGTCACTTTCATAAAGAACTGAGCCAGAGCAGACAGCGTCCTGCAAGGCCTGTGAGGTGTGCTGCCTGTCCGCTCCTGGCTTTTAGGGAAAATTTGATGTATCTTTCCTCATCCTACAGACGCGTGAGCAGCTACAAGCAGAAGCGCAGAGGGCCCAGACGCGCATAGAGGACCTGGAGAAAGCCCTGGCGGCGCAGGGGCAGGTGCGGGAACCGCGGGGCGGGGCCTGGCGCGGTGTGAGTGGGCGGGGCCTGGCGCGGTGTGAGTGGGCGGGACTCGATGTGAGTGGGCGGGAAGCGCGCACCGAGGCAAGGCTCTCAGTAACCAGCGGCGTGTGTCCCTAGGAATCCCAGCCCTAACTTGTGTAGGCAGGAATCTGCCCGACCATGGGAACGGGTCTCGTGGACTTGGTCCTGGGAGACCCTGGTGGTCCTCTCAGCCGCCAGAGGGAAGCACGCAGAGCCACTTCTGGCAGGAGCCACAGACTGATCTGGCTTCCCCGGAACCCCTCCTCCACGCTCACACGCACCCTGGAGGCGGCTCCCTAGGTTGCCCAGGAGTTAGTCCTTCCCTCCCCTCCCCCTTTAGTTCTTCAGGGCCGTGCACGTGGCCTCAGGGCTGGAGCAGCCTCTCCTGATGTGCTGGGTCCTAGATGGGACTGCGGATGCCCTTGGCGAGTGGGGAGGGCCTGTGAGAGCCCGGCCCATGGCTGTCCTTGATGTTAACTGTAGGGAAGACAGACAAGAGGATGACGACCCACATATGTACCACACTGGCACCTGTAACACCTCCGGGGCCGCTGCACATACAGGCCTAGGGAAACGGCACCCCCACTGCTCTGTATGCAGCTCCCAAGGACCAAGGGGCCCGTCCCCAGCTGTCAGGGGACAGAGCGGTCCCTAAGACACATGAGATGCTTAAGTCCTCTACTGTGTGTGTGCTGGAGAAGAAAGTGGCCGGGTGGCTGGGACACAGGAGGAGGAGGAGGAGAAGGACCAGGACGAGGACCTCACTCCCTTCATTTGCAGAAATGACCCCTTTAAATCTGCCAAGAATTCCACAGATCACTTTGGAGAGAAGAAATGTCTGATAAGTCCAGTGTCTGAAGAAACCAGCTTTCCTCCTGGCACTTTATACTTATCATCATAGGGGTCTGGCTCATGCCTGTGATCCCAGCATTCTGGGAGGCTGAGGCAGGAGGATGGCTGGAGACCAGGAGTTAGAGACCAGCCTGAGCAACCCCATCTCTTCCAAACATAGAAAAATTAGCGGGGTGCATGGGTGGGCACCTGTGGTCTCAGCTACCCAGGAGGCTGAGGCAGGAGGGTCAGCTGCAGTGAGCTGTGCTGATGCCACTGCACTTTAGCCAGGGCTACCAGATGAGATCCTGTCTGAAAAATAACCATATCCCCCAAATCACAATGTTGCTGGTTCGAGGATGGATGTGAGGGCTTCTTGGTAGAAGAATGTGCTGAGGGTACTGGGTTCCTCCTGAGGCAGAGCTCAGTGGCCATCAGTGAGGCCTCCACACGTGCTGGGCAGACAGTGCAAAGCCACTTTGCCCATGTGTCTGCCCACTCTGGGGGAGTCTCTTCTCCCCCCCACTGAGATCCTCTTCCTGCCATGGACCCCCAATCTCTCAGTGGCCCCTGAATCATGACATCCTCATGTGCCACTGGGCACTCTGCAAGTCCTCAAGGGTCCTCCCGAGGAAGGACAGCCCCCACCTGCTCTCTAGGACCCTCCAGAAAATGGAGAAGTTTGAACCCTGGTGTCCCCTCAAGTTCCACCACATCAGTTTACATGTTGGCTCGACAGTTTCCTGCCCCTGTGTTTACCTCTTCATTTCAATTCTGTTTTCAAGGACATGAAGTGGATCGAAGAGAAGCAAGCCCTATATCGAAGAAATCAGGAACTCGTAGAAAAGGTGAGCCCAGAGCCCCACCTGAACCCAGCAAGACCTGCTCCGTGGCAGGGGTAGGGCCAATGGGGCTGAAGGGGGCTTCAGGCAGAGGCTCCCTGATGGCTGGGTGAGCCTTTCCATGCTATCCACACCTATGGGAGCCCCTCAGGAGCCTGGGGCCCCACCATTCCCCCTCTGCTCCTAGAGTCGAGATGGCCTGGCACACTGAGCCTGTGCGTTTTCCATGGACACTTCCCATCTCTCAGCTCAGGACAGCCGTTTCCATGGAGCCTTGTGCACATAAACACTTGTACCCCTAAACGCTAGTGTGCACAACACAATGCGTTCACACTCAAACACACATGCTTAAATGCTCTCATGCACAAACATGCACACTCAAACGCTTGTGTGTACAATCACTTGCATGCACACAGTCACTTGCATTCACACAGTCACTTGCATGCACACTCAGTCACTTGCATTCACACAGTCACTTGTGTGTACACAGTACTTGCATGCACACACAGTCTCTTACATGCACACAGTACTTGATGCACACAGTCTCTTGCATGCACCCAGTCTCTTGCACACAGTTGCTTGTGTGCACACACAATCACTTGCATGCACACCGAAAGCCTGCACTTTCCTCTGGCTGAGACAAGCATGGGGTCACATTCCTGATATCAAAGGGACCTCACAGTGGCCCAGCTGTGCATGTCACGTGAGTGGACCAGGAAAAATCCAGGCTCCCCACTGACTCTGCTGGCTCAGAGGACACAGTGCTCCTGAGTTTGTCTCACCTGTTCCAGAGCATCAGAGCAGCCCCTCAGCCCCTCAAGTTTGGTTCAGGGGATGGGGGTGGACACAGCCACTTGCTCCTGGTAGACACCTGCCCTCATGACGCTGCTGAGGACACAGGCTGCAGCCATGTCACTTCCCCCTCTGGAGGGGTGGGGACTCCAGGGTGCGGACTCCAGGGTGGGGACTCCTGCATTAGGTTCACATGTGGGTACAGTTTAAATAATCCCTCAATTAACTGGGTAAATTCTGGAAGGTGGTCAGGCAGCCATGGCACCTGGCCCACCATCACACACAATGTGCCCCCAGGCTCCAGGCCAGCCTGGGCTCCAAGGTGAACCAGGGAGTGGGTCAGAGACATTTATCCCCAGCACCCCACCCCACCCCACACCATCCCTACCCAGGCCGGTGAGTTCAGCGCTGCCTCTCTGGGACCCCTGCTCCCTGTGGGCTGTGCCTGGCCTTTTCTGTCCAGCCCCCACCTCGACTAACCAAGGGGGGTCACTCAGCCTCACCAGAATGGACCCAAACGCACCCAGGCTGGAGTGAGGCTCAGGGCAACATGTGATAGGGCTGGGTACCAACCTCCTGTGACCTCCGGTGAGAGCACCAACCCCTCCCCTGGCCCACCTCTGTCTCCCAGGTAAAACAGATGGAGACGGAGGAGGCCCGGCTGAAACATGAGGTCCAAGATGCCCGAGACCAGAATGAGCTGCTGGAGTTCAGGATCCTGGAGCTTGAGGTACCTGGGCTGCCCAGGCAGTGGTGGCCAGACAGGGTGCTCCTGCTCAGAGCTGGTGTTACTGGGGGCTCTTGTTCTCGGGCCTCTGAACATCCCCTCAAACAAAGGACAGCCATGCAATGGGGGTATGACCTGGGAACATGAGCTGCAAAACTCAGTGGCATGAGGACAAACAGAAGCAAGATAAATAATACCAGTGTTGTGTCCAGACCTGTGGGGCCCGTCAGGACAGAACATCAGGACTGTCCTCAGCATGTCCCTGTAGCTGCATCTGGTGACAACACAAGGCAGGGAAAATGCCCAGACCTTAACCGTCAGCCCAAAAGACAACTCGTTTCTTGCTCATAGAAGCCCCAAAGTGGGGGACACTGGCTGCTGAGCAGGGACCAGGGGCAGCTCTGCTGTCCCCAGCCCTGTGCCCTACACCTGGGGGTTGGGTGGCCATGTCACTGTGCTCAATTCCTACTACAAGGCCAGGAGGAATTGGCCATGCAGGTGCTGCCCCTCTGGTCACCGCACACTGTGCCAGGGCCTCCATCTTGGTCAGCAGATGGACCCTACTCAGAGTCCAGATCTATCTGCCCCAGAGTCCTTTCATTTCCCTTCCTGGTAGACAGGACAGCCATCGGTCCCTCTATGTGGGTGACCATTCCCTGGGCCTCTTGGGTTCAATGGGACCTCTACACATGGTCCTGCCTGTGAGGACAGTGGTGGCACCACCAGCATGTCCCCGAGGGGTTTGCTCTGACCAGGCCTAGGGCTGACACTTGACCTGCAGCCTCCCCGCAAGCCCCTGGGAGTTGCTGTCAGATGAACAAAGGGCCCTGGGATGGGATCTATCCAGGCCCATTTGGCCAAGTGCAGCGGGGACAGAGCCCTGCATGGCTTGGGTAGGGTCAGCACATGTACAGGGCCTGTCTCATGGGCATGTCTGATGAGGGCTCTGCCCTGCCGTGCTGCCCTAGGGCTTCTCAGAATCTAACGCGTTGAGTCCTCCCTGGCAGTCTTGGCTCGTGCCCTCAGGCCCCAGCACAGCCTCCCTCAAAGGGAGAGGCTGGAAGGGAACAGCCTCCGAGCCCAGCCTTCTGCTCTGTCCTAGGAGAGGGAGAGGAAGTCACCAGCCATCAACTTCCACCACACGCCCTTTGTGGAAGGGAAGAGTCCCCTCCAGGTGTACTGCGAGGCTGAAGGCGTGACGGTGAGCCCTGTTCCCACCACCCCGCCTCCCCAGTCTGGCAGCCGCTCACCTCCCGCCTGTCCTATCTCCTTCCCCTAGGACATCCTGGTCTCTGAGCTGATGAAGAAGCTGGACATCCTGGGGGATAACGCCGTAAGTGTATGTTGCTCTCCTGACTCTGCACGCCTTCTCGCGCCCCACCTCCGCATGCCTCCTCCTGCCCGACTCTCCATGCCTCCTCACACCCATGTCCACCACCTGCCCCCCACCTCCAGGGGCCAGATTCCCTGCAGGCCCCATCTCAGTCCTGCCCTTGACCCCTTCCCAAAGGCCCTCCTCAAGGCCTAGGCCTGCCTGCTTGGGGGCTTAGGAGACACCGCTCCTTTCCCAGATCTGTCCTGTGCCCGTTGGGGTCTCTACTGTGAACACTCCAGTTTTTCCAGCCAATGAGAGCTCCAGTCACATGCTCCTAGTTCCTGGGATTTCTCTAGCTTTCTGCTCTTCCATACCCTCAGTGGTGACAGGGCTGTGTTCTAAGGGGTTCTCACTTCCTTTGTTTTGGGAAAGAAGCAGTCTATAGATGAATCCCAAATCTCATGTCAGAGAGTGTTCTAATTTCTGTGGCAAACTCTTCATAAGGATATTACTTACTAAATAGCCAAAGTAATGTCACTTCTTAATCCCACTCTCCACCAATCCCCCGTGCATTCTCTGTCATCCATCTCTCCTCCACCCATCCATCCATCCCTCCATCCATCCTCCATCCATCCATTCCTCCATCTATCCGTCCATCCATCTATCCCTCCATCCATCCATCCCTCCATCCATCCCTCCCTCCATCCATCCCTCCCTCCATCCCTCCTTCCATCCATCCCTCCATCCATCCCTCTATCCTCCATCCTCCATCCCTCCATCCTATATCCATCCTTCATCTCTTCATCTTTTATCTACTCTTCATCCATCCATCCATCCCTCCATCCATCCCTCCATCCATACCTCCCTCCATCCCTCCTTCCATCCACCCCTCCATCCCTCCCTCCCTCCATCCATCCCTCCATCCATCCTCCATCCATCCATCCTCCATCCATCCCTCTATCCTCCATCCTCCATCCCTCCATCCTATATCCATCCTTCATCTCTTCATCTTTTATCTACTCTTCATCCATCCATCCATCCCTCCATCCATCCCTCCATCCATACCTCCCTCCATCCCTCCTTCCATCCACCCCTCCATCCCTCCCTCCCTCCATCCATCCCTCCATCCATCCTCCATCCATCCCTCTATCCTCCATCCTCCATCCCTCCATCCTATATCCATCCTTCATCTCTTCATCTTTTATCTACTCTTCATCCATCCCTCCATCCCTCCATCCATCCCTCTATCCATCCATCCCTCCATCCATCCCTCCATCCCTCCCTCCACCCTCCTTCCATCCATCCCTCCATCCATCCCTCCATCCTCCATCCTCCATCCCTCCATCCTATATCCATCCTTCATCTCTTCATCTTTTATCTACTCTTCATCTATCCCTCCATCCCTCCATCCATCCCTCCATCCATCCCTCCATCCATCCCTCCATCCATCCCTCCATCCATCCCCCTATCCTCCATCCTCCACCTCCATCCTATATCCATCCTTCATCTCTTCATCTTTTATCTACTCTTCATCCATCCCTCCATCCCTCCTTCCATCCCTCCCTCCATCCATCCCTCCCTCCATCCATCCCTCTATCCTCCATCCTCCATTCCTCCATCCACCCATCTCTCATTCATCCCTTAGCCTTCATTTACTCATTCTTCACCCATCCATTCTCCATCCTCTGTTCATTCTCCATCTATCCTCTATCCTCCATCCATCTGTCCATCCTCTGTCCACCCACACATCATCTCACACTCATTGACCTCTTCTATCCCCTCTGAGCAAGGCCATGTGCTGACAGGAATCCCTTATCGGCTTTCCTGCCCCTCACCCAGGGCAGAGCAGGGAGATGCTTTCAGCAGGGACGCTCTCCTGGCTTTAGAGCTAGGGCTTCATCCAAGCCATAGGTGGCAGAAGAAACACAGCACAACAAGGAGGGTCACTGGCATGACAAGCTCTGGAGTCCAGCCTGGACACCAGCCCCCACATGGGTTCTAGGGAACCTTACTGGGCAGCCCTCTTATTCACAACTGGAGGAACTGAGGCCCCAGAGGCACCTGCCTAGGGTCATGGAGCTGGTGTAGTGGCAAAGGGAGGGGCACCCAGCTCTGCTGCTCCTCCCTAGCCCTGTAGCTGTCCACCTGAGGAAGCCACTGCTTTGTGACCTCCCTGGAGCCATCATGCAGCCTCTGAGGTCATTCTTCACTGAGGACAGAGAAGTCTGGGAACAGGAGGTTTTACTCTCAGGAGACGCTGTGGAGACTCTTGGCAGCTTTGGCCCGTGGGCCAAGGAGCGTCCCTTCAGGTCTGACTGTACAGTTGTTGTTGAGCAAATGTCACGTGCACGTCAGGACTGTGCTCCCTGGAGCCTGAGCTCACAGGTCCCCTCCTGGAGCACAAAGTGGCCCAGCTTGTGAGGAAGCAGATGACTGTCACCTTCACAGCCAGGATGTGTAGTCCTAAAGCTGCTGTGCCCAGACTGCCTCCAGTCTAGCCATGTGGACACCTGAGCCCCAGAGCGCCTCCCAGCTGCCTCAGTTTCCTTAGGATCCAGGACCAGGAGAAGAGCGCAGAGAGGCTGGGGGTGCAGAATCGGTGCCCACCCTCCCTGGCAGGCAGTGGCATGCTCACTGCACCTGGGCTGCAGATGGAGCAGGACGCTTGGGGAACAGCAGGGCCAGAGGGCAGACCAGACAGCACTTTGCCAGGGCTGTGGCATCTGGATGTCGCTACTACCCAGAGGGAGTCAGATGGCAGGGCTGCCAGCGGGAGGGATGCTGAAGGCCCTCAGCGTGACATTGCCATGTCTGGGTAGATCCCCCAGTCACCCTGAAGCCACTCCAAATTCTAGGAGAAGGTTGTGGCCCTCCAGCCCTGCCCTGGGGGAAGGAGAATGGCAGACCCTGCCTCTGCTTATAGCAGCCAGTCGACAACTTCCCCCATGGGAGACACTGGTGCTGACTTTGGGGGTGGGAGGCCTGCATGCAAGTGACACCTGTCCTTAGGAAGTCACTCTGGGGGAGAGACTGCACAGCAGGGCTGTCTGAATGACTTGGGCCTGAGTCAGGGAAGTTCTGGGGGTGGGGTGAGGACCCCACGCCTGGCTGTCCCATGAGTTTGGGCTGAATATCCCTGGTCTTGGTGCAAGTGGAATTAGGGTCTGAGCATATGACGTGCCCACACCCTGGGAGGGGACACCCTCAGCTCTAAAGTCAGACTCACCCTGCCCAGAAGGAGCACCAGGGCCCCCTTAGGAGGAAGTATGACTGAAACGTGCAGAAGAAAGGGGGGGACCACCAGAGGTCAGACATCTCACACACCCCAATACTCCTACTTTCCCTGCACCATTCATAAGCGGTGCCTTCAGGCTAACAATTTATGGTTGAGTGTCTGGAGTACTGGGCTTAAACAGCATGGGGAACAAGGCAGGGCATGGACAGATCTATTGCTGGTCCAGTCGCCACCTGCTGTGCTGAGCTGCACACACACCACTTTGCCTCAGCTGCTCCCAAGCCTAGTGGTTCCCTGCAGAAAGAGGGATGGGTGGATGGCGCCTAAGGGCACAAGGTCCAGAGTTGAGGGCACACATCCATCACAGCATCTGGGAGCTGAGGCCCTAGCCCTCATCAGCATCACAGTGCAGCCATCATCCACCCCCAACTCCACCCCAGGCACTGCCTCTGACTGTCCCTGTGCTCTGCTTTTGGGTGCAGAATCTGACCAATGAGGAGCAAGTGGTCGTCATACAAGCCAGGACAGTCCTGACCTTGGCAGAAAAGGTGACAGCAGCCATTGGGGGTTGCTTGGGAGAAGGAGGGGTTCCTGGGGTCTCCTGCCCTGCTCAGCTCAGAGAAGGTACTCCCCTGGGAGGGGGTCTACCGAGCTGTGTCTGCTGGGGAACCCAGCACACCTAGGTCCCACAGCACCCCCTGCACACCTTTGCAAAGGATAGATGCATTTGGACTTGGCCCTGCCACCAGCCTTGCCTCAGTTTCCTTCCAGAAGCTGGAAGGTGTAGTGGGTCTGGGCGTTCTCTGTTCCACCTGCCAGAACCCTCTTCTGCCTGATGGGCCAGACTTCCTACAGCCGGAAGAAGGGGATCTCCTGACGCACGAGGGGCTCAGGGCACTGCACAATGGTCTGTTATCTCCTCCCCCAGGAGAACATGGAGGGCAAGCTGCCCAGACATCAGGCAGTGCATAGGGTGGGGCTTGGGCCTGGCCAGCCCCTGGTATGCAGGGCTCATGCTGTCAGTCCGGCAGGACTTGCTGGAGAGGGCCAAGCTCTCCCCTGCCCAAGGAAACAGGGAAGAGAGAAGACCCAGGCCACCCTCTCTCCTGCTGTTTCCACAGCGCTGGGGTAGGGGATGGTGTCTGTGCCTGTGTGGTTGACCCAGGGGGTCACTGTCCTGCCTGTTCTGTTTGTTCCCAGTGGCTGCAGCAGATTGAAGAGGCAGAGTTGGCGCTGCAGCGGAAGATGGTGGATCTGGAGAGTGAGAAGGTTGGTGGGTGTGTCCTGCGTGGCCTTGTAGCACAGTGTGGCTGGTGGGATGCCTGAGGCCGGACATGTCCCCTTGTGCTTCAGGAGCTGTTCAGTAAGCAGAAGGGATACCTGGACGAGGAGCTGGACTACAGGAAGCAGGCCTTGGACCAAGCCCACAAGGTGAGAAACTTGATGCTGCTGTGGCCCCTGCCGAGTCATTCACGTGCTCAGTGGAGCACCTCAGGTCCTGTGTGTTCAGGCCTCAGGCCTACCCAGGAGGTGCCAGGCTCCCTGCCTTTCCCCCTCTGAGACGCCAAGCAGATGAGCCGAACCCACAGGGATATTTGCAGTGAGGTGATAACATGGAATTTACTGAGAGAGAGTGTGTTAGTAAATTACAGCAGTGCCTCCATAGCTGACCACCTCCCTGCGCTGGCCTAACTTCACAGACTAGACATGCACCACATGTACCTGTCAGTACAGTGGGCCTGGCTGCTTACGTTGCTCACCTTCGCCTATTAGCCAGTGTGTTACAGTCCTTTGGTGGTCAACTTACAGAAGTTCTGAACTCTTCTCTGGGGACTCTGCTTCTCTTCACTGCCACTGGGAGAGATGCGGATTGCATCAGTGCTGTGCACGTGACCACCCTTGGCACACTGTTTCTTCCTGCTGATAAATCTCAATGTCCATTTGGGGTTAAAATTGGGATTCGAGAGAGTCTCCTTAGATTCTTATTTACATCACCATGAATCAGTCCTCACTGAAATCATTTGAAGACATGAAAAGAAATTTCATTTGAACTTCAAACAGACTTTCTGTTTCAAGCTGCTGCACAGAACCCAGATTGAGTGTCATGACAGCTCAGTTTAGCACAGCAAGACTGAGGCTGCACAGCTGGGAGCTTCAAGGGGGCTCAATGCCTCACTTTCTTCCCAGAGGCTGGTTATACTCACGTGCCAATGCCACCGTGCAGGCTGTGGCCCTGCCTTCCCGACTGCTGAGTCTTCGTGGGCAGGGAGTTTGTCATGCGCTAGTTCAGCAAAGCCACCTAATGGGCCACAAGGTGGGCCCAGGATGGCTGAAGGCAGGTGTGGGATGGGGTTTGGGAGCCTGACAGTGCTGAGTTTAGCCCATGTGGCCACTCGCCAGTCAGGAGACCTACGCCAGTGGCTCAGCCCCTTGTGGCAAATAGATATATTAATTCTCATCTCCTGGAGATGTCAGGAGATAAAAAGAATGTTGTGTGGAAAGTGATCGTGACGGCTTCACCAGCCGCGGCCCTTGCTGCCCACCGAGGGAGCTGGCAGCTCCACATTCCTGCTCTCCCATCAGGGCCCAGTGAGGTGGGGGCTCTGCCAGAGCCGAAGGTGGGCTTCCTGGGGGCTGGGGATGCTTCCTCCGCTCAGTGGGTTTTCCAGTGGGGGTGGGGCATGAGCAGGGGGAGAGGACTGTAGAATCCTGACCTCAGGTCTGTCCACGGCTCCCTTGCCCACACCACACAGGGCAGGACAGTGACAGCTGTGGCCACCATCCAGGGGTCCAGCCACTCCGTATGTGCTGCAGCACCTCCTCGAGGCCACAGTCATTATTAACTTGCAGTGACAGGAGGGGCAGCTCCTTAAAAACACCTGCCCAGGAGGCCCAGGCTCTCCAGAGCTGCCAGTTGGTTCTTCTCTTGAACCTTCATAAACAGAGCAGAAAGGACTAAACCTATACGGTACGATGAGAACACACCACAGTTTAGGCACAGGTAACTTAAGCACAGAAACTGACCTGGTCCTAAATGCTATTTCGAGTATCTGTGTGACTTGGTGTATACATCCTGTCCTCTTCTGGGAGGGGGAGACTAGTGGCTGCTCTACTTGGTTTTTGACAGCCAACTGCTCCTGAGCAGAAGGACTTGTTCTCTTTTGTCTGCTGAAGCTAGGATGAGCTCAGGACATTTCAAGGTGGAAAACTAGGCTTGATAAACAGGCTCCTCTGTTAGGAGTTACCTGTACTCACCAAAGTCACTGCTCTACCCTGTGATTGCATAAGCAGTTACCTGTCTCCCTGCTGTGCCCCCTGCCACAAAAGGGAAGGTACCACTCAGACCACACTCAGGCCCTGCATGGTGGACAGCCAAGAGTCACCCACATGGGCACTCAGCCTGCAGGCAAGGCCTGGCCTTTATAAGCCTAGGAGGAGACTAGCTTTGTCATTCAAAGCAGAGGAAAGCTGTCCTGGATGAAAATGCTTGTTTTTGGAGCCTGGATCTGTCTGGGAACTCGAAGAGTGATGATGGTGATGGTGGTGGAATGGTGGTGATGGTGATGATGATGTGATGGTGCTGATGATATTAGTGGTGACAGTAGTGGTAATGGTGATGGTGGTGATTATGGTAATGATGGTGGTGGTAATGATGGTGATTGATGGTGATGGTGGTGGTGATGGTGGAGGTAATAGTGATGATGGTGATAATTGTGATGATGGTTATGTGATGATATTGATGATATTAGTGGTGACAGTAGTGGTAATGGCGATAGTGGTGAATATGATGGTGTTGATGATGGTTATGGTAGTGATGGTGGTGGTAGTGGTGATGGAGATGATGGTGGTGATAGTAGTGATGGTGGTGATGGTGGTGGTGATTGTGGTGGTGGTGATGATGGTGGTGCTGATGGTGGTGGTGGTGGTGATGGAGATTATGGTGGTGATGGTAGTGATGGTGGTGGTGATTGTGATGGTGGTAGTGATGGCGGTAGTGATGGTGGTGATGCTGTTGATGGTTGTGATGATGATGATGGTAGTGATGGTGGTAGTGACAACAATGATGGTGATGCTGCTGATATCAATTGTTGATAGTGATTGGAGGATAATAGTGGTGATGGTAATAACAGTGATGGTGATGAAGATGATTATGATAGTGGTATAAATAGGGCATAACCATGACAGCCCTTCCTGTGTGGCAAGCACTAGTTTGGGAATCCAGACACAAAGAAGTTGATGACCTGCCTAAGGTCACTCAGTCACAGTTAAGGCAGGAGTCAGATCTTGGCGTCTCCTCCAATGTCCACAGCCCTGACCGCAACACTAGGGGCCTCTCCTCCTTCTCTTGAGAATGCAAGTTCCTCACACAGAGGAGCCAGGGCTCAAACACAGCCACACCTGGCACCTGGTTTATGGGGGTGGGGAGCAAAGGTCCCATTAATGTTGCTGTGGAAACAGGGTGACCCACAGGAGGCTTTGGCAGTAGATGACCTGGCTGTGAGGACAGGCTGACAGGGCCTGGCTGACCTCCTGTCAGCATCGATCCCCCTGTGAGGATTGGGGATTCCTGTGACATGAGTGGCATGGGGCCTGGCCTCCAGTAAACCATTAGTGGCCCTCCTGTTTTTCCTACTGCCAAACCTGCCCTTGTGTGTGCTGTGCAGGAACCAGTCCTGTAGCCCCACACTGTACTTCCTGGCCTCAGCCCTCACAAGTTCAGCTGCCAGATGAGTTGTCCCAGCAGTGCTGAGACTTGTGTCCCTCCAGGTTTCCCAGAACCCTGTGTAGTGCAGAGCATGTCTATACACCCTGCTCTTGGAGGGCAGCCCCTGGCCCAGGCTGCTGTGCTCTTAATTTCTTGGACAGTCATCTTGACCCTACAGGCTTTAGCCAGAGGCAGCCAGTGCTAAGAGGTTTGCAGTGTTTTTGTCATTAAATATAGAAGCAGAGACCCTTGCCAACCAGGCCCCTACCATCTCCCAGTGCCCCCAAGCCATTCTTCATACCGTAGCCAGTCCAAGCCTCCTCTGCTTACCACCCACTGGGGCTGCCAAGGAATGAAGAGAAACCTCCCTACTGAGGCCCTATGTGGTCCAAGCCTGTTTCCTTCCTTCAGCTCAGCTTCCACCACCCCCCTACCCCAACCCTGGTCCCTTGGCTTCCTTACACTCCCTCATCGGTCCATGCCGATCCCTGGCACTGAGACCTTCTTCCCACGGATGACACAGAACCCTCTAGAACAGGAACCTCCTCTCAGCACTAAGGTGTACCCGGGGCAGTGTGAGTCAGGCGGATTGGGGTCTGGCTGCCAGCCTCCCTGATTTCTGTCCAGTTGGCAGCCATGTTTACTACTTTGTAGCCACCACTGCATGCTGTGGGAAGGAGCCCTGCCTCTGCTGTCCCCTCCTCTTGGTGCACCTCCTTCCCTTCTCCTACTTGTCCCTCACCGATGGTTCACATCTCAGCGCAGCATCGCACCCCTGCTGGGGAACTGTTCCCAGCCAGTGTGAATCCTGATGTGCACCAGTCCCTTTGGGTCCACAAAGCGGTGGGTCTGTCCTCCTAAGAGGAAGGGGCCACATGCATCTTCCAGTCCAGCACAAGGCCTGCTGAGTTAATGAAGAGGAAAGGTGAGCGGGGCAGGGTAGAGCGCAGATTTTCAAATCCAGCCAAACTTGAGATAGGGAAGGAAGGAAAGAAATATACTTCTTTTTTTAATACTGCTTTTATTCTGAATTAAGGAATCATGAATGTACAAATTCTGATTTACAACACAGAAAAATACAAGGAAGAAAAACATCCATCAAGTGCCAGGACATGGAGGACACTGGTTTCTTTCTTTCTACTGGGTTCATTTTAGGATGGATACACATGGATACATACAACACTGTTACAAAATTGGGATCCCTTCCATCTACCTGTTTATAGCTTGCCTTCTGTAATTTCTTATTAGAAGTAGTAATCATGCAAAGGGCATAAAATTTTAAAGATAGGAAAGGATGTTTGGTTCCTGTCTCTGCTCTCCAGACCCCAGGCCTCCTGACAGAGAGGACCGTCTTACCAGTCCTCAACATCTCCCTGGAAGTGCGGGGCAGAACCACACACATACGTGTGCTCTCACAACTTTGCGTGGACAGCCTTGAAACCGGAGCGGTGTTGGTACCGGTTGCACACACCTGCCTTCCGCACCTGCTTCCCTTACCTGCCTCCCACTGACCGTGCACAGTTGGAGCGTTTCCTGCCTGTCTGAGGAGTAACTTGGTGTGAGCACAGCCTTGTTTATTAGCCACTGATTGTGGACATTGGGTTCTGTCCATACTTCCATTATCACCAGCAACGTAGCAATTTGTACGCGTTTCTGACATCTCGGCGTACAAACATAAGATCTAACAATTAAGTTTGCAGACTTAACCTAGAAAAAGTAATACACATCTCAGTGCTGAGTACCACCACTGTCGCCTTTGAGGTACTCCCCTTGGGGAGCTTTGCACTGATGCCAGCATCTACTCTGCCATCCAGAGTAATTCTGGAACTCTTTCTGGAATGGCCATTAAAAGCTGTTGTCATATTGTCTTTGCTATCCTGAATGTCATCAAAATGTCTTCCTTTCAATGTTTCCTTTACCTTTGAGTAAAGAAAAAAGTCACTGGGAGCCAGATCAGGTGAGCTTGGAGGGTGTTCCAATACAGTTATTTGTTTGCTGGCTAAAAACTCCCTCACGGACAGTGGGGTATGAGCTGGTGCATTGTCGTGAAGCAAGAGCCCTGAGTTGTTGGCCAAGATTTTCAGTTAAGTTTTCCTGTTTCTCTACTGATGTTTACTTGGTTTTCTATGTTTCTCACAGTCAGCCAACAATTTTGACACACAACTCGATGAATTTTTGCAGTGTTTCCATCAGTTCTGCTCATTACTGGCCACCCCGACCTCTCATCAGTGATGCTTTCTCTCTCCTCAGAAAAACATTTAACCCACTTGTACACTGCTGTTTTCTTCATGGCATTATCCCCATAGACTTGTCCTGATTTCACTTCCACTCTTGCCAAGTTACATAAGAAATGTAATGTTTTTTCATTGCTCTAATTCAAGCTTCGAGGTTCTTGCAATGACACACAGAAACACGTAACTATAATGAGCACTACTCAGCAAGACACTGCCACACATTGACACAAACACAGCTGTGAGACACTGATATGTCAAGGTTATAAAACCTGAGTTGTTTGTACAGTGCTGCTAATGTAAGTGCCTGGTGGCAAGTTCATGGACTTCATTGTCAGACCTCATCTATCTGTCTATCTGTAGGAAGAGTTCTTTTGCTTGGCCAAAGGCTGTGCACACTGAAGATTTTTTAGGAGTTACCAATTTTATTTCCCCATAGTTGGTACAGCTTATACCTCAGCACCCACCATGGTGTGTTAGCAAATGTTTGGATCCTCCTGGGTCTGGGCAGGGAAAGTTGGCTCCCAGCTGCCTGGTTTGGCTGAATCAGGCGTGTCTCTCAGTTAGCTCGAAGCCTCGCACATGTGCCTGAGACTCCATGCCATTTGTATCTCTCATACCTGCTTGTTTCCTTTCCCCACTTCCCCATTATATTGGCCTTTCCCTCCTTTGTCATCTACTGGAAATGTTTTCCCCGGGATGTCAGTTGTTCTTTGATTTTGACCATTGCTTGGAGGGCCTAGAAGAATCTTTGTAATGCTTAGAAGGTGATGGCCTCTAAGTTTTATGTCTTAATTTCAAGTTCTTCCTTCCTGAGATTATACCAAAAACTCCAGTGTGTTCTTCCAGCATTACTGCGAGGTGTAACCGTGTGTGTGTGTGTGTGCGTGTATGTGAAATAAAGGAGGGACTATACTTTGCTGTTCTCCCAGACAGCAGCCAGCCTCTCTGGCTTCCTCTCCTCAGCCACCCACCCTTTCAGCCCTGATGACACATCATGATTCCCATTTGTCAGGCTGCATTTGAGTAACACCCAGGGCCTGAATCCCTCTGGAGGGGTCTAGTGAGCTGTGACCAGAGTGGTAGTGCATCTCCAGAACTTGGAGAGCTCCGCTTGTGAGGGCCTTAAGATGGCCCACCTGTACCCTGTGAGCACATGTCCCACTGGGCACCCAAGCAGACTGGAGACCTTGTCTCTAGTAACATTTCTAGAGTGTCCTTTCACTAAAGCCATTTCTCTCTGTCACCTCCACCATTGACACCACTTTGGGCCTCAGGCAGCAGCCAACTGCTCAGTAGATCAGCATGACACAGCCCACTAGGGGCTGCAGGGTGCTCGTGGGACCTGGCATTGATGTGCCATGACCAATAGGGAAGCCTCTTCCTGTGTGATGCCGGGGAGCCACTTCCTGTGCGAGGCTGGGGGCCATTTCCTGTGTGATGCTGGGGGGCTCTTCCCATGTGATACTGAGGGGCCACTTCCTGTGTGATGCTGGGGGCCATTTTCTGTGTGATTCTAGGGGGGCACTTCCTGTGTGATGCTGGGGGCCATTTCCTGTGTGACCCCGGGGGACCATTTCCTGTGTGATGCTGGGGGCCATTTCCTGTGTGATCCTGGGGGGCCATGTCCTGTGTGATGCTGTGGGACCACTTCCTGTTTGCTGCTGGGGCCACGTCCTGTGTGATGCTGGGGGCCACTTCCTGTGTGATGCTGGGGGCCATTTTCTGTGTGATTCTAGGGGGGCACTTCCTGTGTGATGCTGGGGGCCATTTCCTGTGTGACCCCGGGGGACCATTTCCTGTGTGATGCTGGGGGCCATTTCCTGTGTGATGCTGGGGGGCCACGTCCTGTGTGATGCTGTGGGACCACTTCCTGTTTGCTGCTGGGGCCACGTCCTGTGTGATGCTGGGGGCCACTTCCTGTGTGATGCTGGGGGGCCACTTCCTATGTCATGCTGGGGGCCCACTTCCTGTGTGATTCTGGGGGCCACTTCCTGTTTGCTGCTGGGGCCACGTCCTGTGTGATGCTGGGGGCCACTTCCTGTGTGATGCTGGGGGGCCACTTCCTGTGTGATGCTGGGGGGCCACTTCCTGTGTCATGCTGGGGGGCCACTTCCTGTGTGATGCTGGGGGCCACTTCCTATGATGCTGGGGGGCCACTTCCTGTGTGATGCTGGGGGGCCACTTCCTATGTCATGCTGGGGGGCCACTTCCTGTGTGATTCTGGGGGCCACTTCCTGTTTGCTGCTGGGGCCACGTCCTGTGTGATGCTGGGGGCCACTTCCTGTGTGATGCTGGGGGGCCACTTCCTGTGTGATGCTGGGGGGCCACTTCCTGTGTCATGCTGGGGGGCCACTTCCTGTGTGATGCTGGGGGGCCACTTCCTGTGTGATGCTGGGGGCCACTTCCTGTGATGCTGGGGGGCCACTTCCTGTGTGATGCTGGGGGGCCACTTCCTATGTCATGCTGGGGGGCCACTTCCTGTGTGATGCTGGGGGCCACTTCCTGTGATGCTGGGGGGCCACTTCCTGTGTGATGCTGGGGGCCACGTCCTGTGTGATGCTGGGGGGCCACTTCTGTGTGATGCGTGGGCCCTCTCTCTGCATGTCCTGCAGGAAGGCCCCCACTTTGTTGTCCTTCCTTTGTTTCCCTGCTTGGCCATTGAATCCTTGCACTTTCCCTGGACAGTGAGCCTGGGCTCCCCTGTTCCTCACCTTTCCCCAGAGTGGGGCAGACGGAGCCAGAGTGCCCTGGTGAGCAGCAACCTGGGGGTCCTGGGGATTCCTGCAGGTTCTACTCTGAGTGCAGGACCCGCAAGGGCTGTGCAGGACACAGGGTGCTCCCTTCAGTGGGATGGCGGCTCTCTGGAGAGTGGGCCCTCCGGGTGGCCCATCACTTGTCCTCTGGGGTCTTAGGCAGGGCTTGCAGACCTGTCCATCACCAGGTGTGTGTGAGGCCGTGCGAGGCTGACTCCCTGTAGCTTCTCGGGTTCACTGAGCTTTTCTGCCAAGAAGTAACAGTTGATGTGGGCATGTGAGCTGGATGTGACAGCTGGGGATGTTTTATTTTTTGGCTGTCAAGAACAATAAATTGTAACTGAAGCTACAAAAGGTCTTTTTCTCCATTTCCTGAAATTTCTACTAAATCAAAAGGGATTTTCATAATTATCTTGCCTGAAGAAAAGAAATATTTATTTCTGAAGATGTTACATTTTTGATGGCAAGAAAGGCCTTTTGTAGTTCACTAAAAGATTGAATCAATAAAATTTCCAAAGGAGAAAGTTTAAAAGTGTTCTGCGTGAAATCTGTAAATCCTGTTTATAACAAGATATATAGTTTGGCTTTTGAGTCATGGCAAATGATCCATGAATTGAACAATTGGGAAACAGCTCAGAGGTGACCCGCCTGGCTCCCTGGTTGGCCTGGCCATAGCTCCATCCTCCCGAGACCCCACCTCATGGCCTCAGCCCGCAGCCCATGTGCTCCAGCTCTTACCTGCCCTGACAACCTTACTTCTCCATCTTCTTGTGGGTGGGGGTCTGACCCCCACACTGCACACCCCCACTTCTCCTGCAACTTAGGCTGTGCAGCTGGGACCTGGGAGCACTGGCCCCTTCCCCAAGGGACCTGAGCTGTCCCCCTCCCTGCAGCACATCCTGGAGCTGGAAGCCATGCTATACGACGCCCTGCAGCAGGAGGCTGGGGCCAAAGTGGCTGGGCTGCTGTCGGAGGAGGAGAGAGAGAAGCTCCAGGTGGCTGTGGAGCAGTGGAAGCGCCAGGTCCTGAGCGAGCTGCGTGAGCGGGATGCCCAGATCCTGCGGGAGCGCATGGAGTTGCTGCAGGGGGCACAGCAGGTGGGCGCGTGGGCTGGACTCCAACCTGCTGCGAAGGGGTGGGGTGTCGAGAGCCAGGCTGGGCCTCCTGTGGCCACACCTTCCGTGGCCACACCCTCTAGTGGCCCTTATCGATGTGTTGCCTGTTAGCCAGCCACACCACAGGCCAAAGTTTCCACTTGCAATTTTGGGTAAATGATCACATTGGGTTTGCGTCACTGTGACCTTAGTGAGCAGGTATTAGGCACAGGCTACCAGCCCCCGTTAGCCTCCCTGGGGAGGCTCTTTAGTCCCTGGGGTATCCAGGTGAGGACGCCCAGCAGCCCCCTTCATCCTGTGGGTGGACTGTGGGCAGAAATCAGCAGCTTGTGGGGTCCCAGGCACAGGTGTCACCCTCTTAAGGAAAGTTCTCTGCCTGTCTGTTATCCCTGGCTGTTCGACCCTCAGCCATAAGAATGTTTGGGTGAATTAATTCCTTACCCTTTCCTTGGGTGTCTGGTGATGCAATTTTTGGTGTGAAGTTGTGGGAGGCGGAAGGGTGTCATACCCGCACAGGAAGTGTGGCCATGGGGGGGGGGCCTTCCACTCTCTGGTTGGAGGGACACCGCAGACAGCACAGCTTGTGTCCCCACTACCAGCCACAGGCCACAGGGGCCAGAGCCTCCCCACGTGCCAGCTGATCCATGACTATTTGTCCACCAAATAAACAACAGCAAATTTGAAAGGGCTTTTTGCCACTTGTTTCCCAAGTACTCTTGATTACTGAGATGTTCTTTTACTATTGCAGAGAATTAAAGAATTAGAAGAGAGAATAGAAGGTCAGAAGAGACAGATAAAGGAACTGGAAGAGAAGGTAAAAATAACGTAAATCCGGGGCCAGTCTGTTCCTGGAGCTCGTAGGGCAAGACAGAAGGGCATGGAGGCTCCTTGGGCGTGAGGGGGAGCAGAGGGCTGGTAACCAGGTGCCTGGAGCGGCGCCCAGGCTGCAGGGCAGAGATGAGCAGGAAGGTTTGGGGTGGTAGCTACCAGGACTCTGGAGCAGGAGGCAGGAGCCCCTGATGCACGGCCCAGCTGTGAGGCTCAGAGGAGCCCTCTGTGTGGCATAAGGGCCCACCCAGAGCCTAGAGCTCCGAGTGTGTCACTGCCCCAGGCTCCTCCCACTGCTTGTGCCAGAGCTGTGCTGAAGCATTTCATCCCTCCAAGTTCATCAAGTGCATTGTTCTAAAATTTGAGTCCCTGAAAGCCTGATTGTGGACTTTCCCCTCAAGGGTAGTCATCAGCACAATAAGAATCGAGCTGTGCTGTTCTGTCTGCACACATGACCAGACTTGGTGCTCCCTGAGTCCAGCTGCAGCAAGGGCCAGAGAGAGCCCTCTCCCTCCTGGAGGACTCACTGGCTGTTAGGGCAGTTTCTAGGGGTCAGACTGCTGACTAGGGTCTCCTGATTGGTCCTGCCTGGGGGGCGGATCTCACCAAAGTGACCAGCTCCTGCTGAACATTAAGTGGACAGTGGGACACCCCTTTCTCTTGTCCCTTCTGGAAGGAACAGGAGGCTGGTGTCAGGTACGAGCTCCCTGTGGTCAGCACGTGCTTGGTCCCTGCCTGAGGAAGAGCCCACAGATCCCTAGGCTTGCCGGGAGAGACGCAGCCCTCTGGACAGCGGGCCCCTGACAGCAGGCCAGCCCTCCCACCTCCACCAGCCCCTACTCCACAGTGACCAGAACTGTTCCCTCTCCTGGGCATTTTGCAGCCACCTGCAGAGCCATTGTGGTGCAAATCCACCATGACAGAGCCCTGAGTGGTGTGTAGGGCACGACCTTTCCCCCTCCTGGCACAGCCAGGAGCCCGGTGAGGCCAGGAGGGGACGTGCAGTTCTTGGGGCCCGAGCTTCAAGGAGTGCAAGGTCTCTCTCTCAAAGCAAACATCGATTTCATTGCTGGAGTCTCTTGGTCTAAATCGGTCTGCGCCCCAACCCGCAGTCCAAATGAGGACCAGGTGTTCCATCCACTCAGGTGTTGGTTGTACTTTGTTCTCAGGATAGGACTGAGGCCCAAATGTTGTCAAGGGTGTGCTCTCGTGTGCTGGGCACATGGCATGTCTTTCAATAAGACTTTTGTCTTATTGGCAGCCACTGAGCACCCTGTCCATGAACTCCTGAGGCAGGTCTCAGTGATGGGCGTCACCTCACAGAGCAGGAAACTGAGTCCCCAAGAGGCTTCCCTTGGCGTGCTAGGAGCACGCTGGGTGTGCAGCCCCCAGCTGGCACCCATGGCCAACTCTGCATGGTGCAGAGTCCCCCAGCACGTCCCAGGGCTGGCAGCATCGTCACCTCTGACGCAGGGGATTCCTACAGCGTCCTGGGCTCAGGTTCCTAACCCTGGTCCTCTCTGCAGCCTGCAGCTCTGTCTTGGTCTGTCTGTAATCAGATGTGTTTCTTGTCAGAAGTGCTACAAACTCTTTTTTCTCTTTCTTTTCTTCTGTTTCTCCATCCTCCCCTTACCCTTTCAGTTTTTATTTTTGTTCTTATTTTTCTCCTTAGCTTTCATTCTCTGGTCGTAGCTCATCTTGGCACCCTGACGTGGTGAGTATCTCAGGACCAGGTCTGGCAGGTCCCCTCTGCCTTCTGGGAGACCTCCTCGGCCCTTGCCAGCCGGGAGCTGCCCACCAGTCTGCTGCCCACGCAGGCACCAACCCGAGCTCTGTCCGGGCAGTTAGGAAGCTGCCCATGTCCTCTCTGGGTCAGGATTCTGTCCAAGGCTTCCAGGTCACTGGACCTTCTCCAGAAGGAGAGCAGGGCCGACACCTTGCTGGTGTGGGAGAAGCTCATATGTTCACGTCTCACGGTTCTCCCCTGATTTTGCGGCACCTGGGCAGGAAGCGGTGCCAGGAGAACTCAGTTGTTCCCATGTGCTGCTGAGCACAGGCTGTACCCAGGAGTGCACTAGTCCCCTGCCATGCCACTGGCCTCCAGCTCTAGAGTGCAGGGTCACAGCTGTCACCTGCAGCAAAGGCCACATACCAACATTCAATCATTGCTTCCTTTCCAAATAAGAGGGGAGGAAGAGGAGGAAGTGACACTGACCTCGGGCCTCAGGCTTCTACCCCTCAGAGGGCCCCGAGAGGACCTTCCTCTGGGTGCAGGGGTCATTCTGGCCATGCAGCCCCTTGCCCCTTCAGCCTCTTTACACTGGCCGGCAGAGTGCAGTCTCCCTGACGGCTGTTCTCTATGTTTCTTCTCTCCAGCCCCTGGAGGAGTTGGCCCCTGTTCCTCCCTTGGGACCAGAAAGCAGTAGGTTGTGGCAACAGAACAGGACACAGTGTCTCCAACCTGAAGACCCCAGCGGATTTGGTCTCTGTGTGCCTGTCCTGTGGAAGAAGAGGGCCAGGCACTTTGGATGGGGCTGAGCCCGTCCACTTGGGATAAGCCAGAGTTAGAACTCACTTTGCTGACTTCTTGGGGCTTCTCTGGGAGAGGCCTGTCCTTGGCTGTAGCCCCATCCCTGCTGCAAGGATGTGTGGTGTCCCCTGCCGAGCAGGGCAAGAGCCGCTTCTGGGCAGGAGCACCGCCCACCCATACCCTCCCTCTCTCGGTTCCCACAGTAAACATTGCCTGTGTCTGGAGGAAGATTTTCAGAAACAGCACGGACCGCTCCCCAGGGACAAAGGCAGCTGTGTCCTGGGGGTAACCGTCCTGGGGCCCTAGGAGGGTTCCTCTGGCATGGTCCTCAGGAGGGTTCCCTGTGGCTCCTCTGTGTACCAGGACGATGTCGTGCCTCACCGCTGGGCTCCACACTGATGAACAAATCCACACCCGGCCTATTTTTTTCCTTGTCTCCCGGGGAAAGAGAGCTGTGGCCACCACTGGCCACCCAGAGCCATCAGCCCTCTGCCTCCTTACACACCCGAAGGCAGCAAGGCCAAAATCCCTCCCCGAAGGTCAGCCAGGAGAATGGTAGACTGAGCAGAGCAGGGAGGGATCCTGGTGCTGGAGTGGGACAGGAGGTGCAGAGCCAGCCAGAGGGAGGCTGACCTCGAAGAACATGGAAGCCAGAGGCAGCGCAGTCCAGGATCTCAGAGGCCCTGGGCACCAGGCACCATCCAGCCTGGGAACCCTTCGTTGGGAGGCCCAAGCCCGTGGGCCACAGACAAGCTGAGGAGCAAGAGCAGTGCCCAGCGGGGTGAGGACGGAGGCACCTGTAGCGGAAGAAGGAGCCTGTGGCCCAGAGCCTCACAGGTGAGCAACGGTCATGCCCAGCAGAGGCTGCCTGTCCTTTCTGCAGCGGGAGGAAGAGCCTGTGGCCTGGGGCCTCACAGGTGAGCAACAGCAGTACCCAGCAGAAGCAGCCTGTCCGCTCTGCCCTATGTGGTGACCTGCTTCCTGGCCTGCTGATCCTGGCCCACGTGGTGTGTGACTTGGCTTCGCTCCCCCTGCAGAGGGTGGGGAGTGTGCAGCCAAGTCCTGCACCTTCCCGTTGCAGGAGTCCTATGCCTCAGCCCTTGTCCCTGCCCACAGCCACCAGAGGCACTGTGAATGCCCAAGAGAATGTACCTGAGCCACAAGGTGGCTGCACTGCCTCCCTGGAAGCCAGTTGGTCTCCTGTGCACTCAGCCTTTCCTTCCATCCTCTGTTGCCTGTTCCACCCCCCCATCCCGCCACTCCCAGAGCTGCCAAGGATGGAGGCTCTTTACTTTGTTCTATGGGGCAAGCTGTGTCTATGACCCTGACTCCAGACTCAGCAGGACCTCTGCACATCCCTGGCCCAGATTCAGCAAGACCCCTGCACATCAGCCTTTCCTGCCATCCTCGGCCTGCCTGGCCCCTATCCCACCTCTCCCAGAGCCCACAAGGGCAGATACTCCCTACTTTGTGCTATGGGGTAATCTGTGCCTGTGGCCCTGACCCCAGACTCAGTAGGACCCCTGCACATCTTGAGTGGTGAGCTCAGTAGGACTCTTTGGCCACCCCTTCTGTCCCATCAGAGCCAGGAAGTGTTTCCCAGGGGTGAAGGGGACCCACCCAGCCCCTCTCAGCCTCAGGTGCAGCAGCAGCTGTCAGAAGAGGCAGAACCCCCATGGTGACATCTCCCTCAGTCCCCAGAGACCTGCCGATGGGGGGTGCAGATACTCCTCCTGTGGTGGTGGGGGCCTCAGGAGCGGCTTGGCTCCCCTTCATTGTGGGGCAGTGGTCCTGGTGAGGTTGCCTCTCCTGGCACTGACCAGAGCCTGGGTGCCCCCTGTGGAACTCGGTGAGGGCTGTCATGGGGCTGGCTGGGGGCGCACAGAGGGTGGGGACAGGACAGGGGGCTGTGACTCAGCTCTCTTCCCATCTGCGGGACAAGGCTTATGGGAGGGGGGAGAAGAAGGGGAGGAGGCCCTTGTGGTACTGGGACACACCGTCTCCTGCAGGTTCCTGTGCATGTCCTTGGCGCCTCATCAGGGTGTGTTCTTAGAGGCATACCTCTAGAGTGTGTGGCCCCCGGGCAGCAGGTGTTCTCAGGTGTGCACAGGTGCATTCTTGGCCCAGAGAGTTCATTGGCTGGGCCCACTCTTGGTGGCAGGAAGCCCACTCGGCCCAGCCCTGTCCCAGGGTGCCCACTGCCAGCCTCGAGAGGGCGATCCTGCCACCTGCCACTGGGGGGTGCCTTCCAGTGGGCTGTCCCGCTTGCTGGGCCTGTGCTCTGCAGAGTGCTGCAGTGCCAAGCATGGAGTCTGCATTGCTGAGCAGGTCAGTGGCAGCACAGCCTGCTGAGCTCCACCCAGCCTCAGAAGGCACCTGCCAGGCGTGAGTGCCATTCAGCACAGCAATGACTGCCTATGTGGTTACTTGGTCCCGAGGCCTGGGGGATGCCATCCTGGGCAGTGGGGTCACTTCTGCCCTGTCAGTATCATTCTCCCCTCAAAGTGGGGCACTGGACCATCCAGGCCACTCTGTGACTTGAGCCGTGAGAGCTGAGAGCACAGGGGTGGGGTGGTAGTCTTCCCCGGGAGCCAGCCCCTCTTAGCAGCTGCCTTGGTGACCTGTAGGGCCCAGACACAGATGGACGTCCCCCATGGATGGTGCTGGCACTGTCTCGTGGGTACTGGACGGGAGGTGACTCCAACTTGGTACTCCCAGGTGCTGATGTTGGCATGGTCAGGGTGGGGATGCCAGCCTCTCATCAGGGAAGGGCAGTGGAGGTGACTGTGCTGTCTGCCTTCAGATGCCGTGGAGATTGTGGGGTCGGCTTGGGCACTGGACACTATAGAGCAGCCTCAGGGTCAGACACGCTCAGAGGCTGGCTGGACGCAGTGCTGTGAGAGCTGGGAGCACAGGGGTGGGGTGGTGGTCTTCTCTGGGAGCCAGCCCCTCTTGGCAGCTGCCTTGGTGACCTGTAGGGCCCAGACACAGATGGACGTCCCCCATGGATGGCGCTGGCACTGTCTCGTGGTTACTGGACGGGAGGTGACTCCAACTTGGTACTCCCAGGTGCTGATGTCCCAGGTCAGGGTGGGGATGCCAGCCTCTCATCAGGGAAGGGCAGTGGAGGTGACTGTGCTGCCTGCCTCAGGTCTACACTGTAGAGCAGCCTCAGGGTCAGACATGCTCAGAGGCTGGCTGGATGCAGAGCCACCCAGGAGAAGCAAATCCACGTGGCTAGCCACACTTGTGAGCAGTGGGCTGAGTAGGAAACTGACGTGGCTGGCGTCAAGCTGTTGTATGAGACCTGGGACGCTCACCGAGTCCGAGTCACCCGGCAGTAATTACCTCTAGTGGAACGGGGAACAAGGGCAGCTCCCAGGAACCGGCTGCAGGGAGTGACAAAGACCCTTTGAGTTTGTTCAGTGGTGTGAGGGGAGGAGAGGTGCCTCCCCAGCTCCTCTGAGGGGCTGCCGAGCTGTGGCCACAATCACGCCAGCCTTAACATCTTGTTCCTTCATAGGACACTTTCAAAACTTAACTGATCCACAGACTTAATTCAGGTTTTGCCAGTTTTTCTCCTGGGAAATGTCCCCTTTCATTCTGGGATCCCACGTTGCATTTAATCATCCTCCACTCGTGAAGTTTCTCTGCTCTCTCATCACCCTCGACCTTGGCAGTGTGATTTGCCAGATGTTTCCTCAGGATTATTTTGAGGTTGTATGTTTTCGGCAAGCATACCAGTGTTGGGGCACCTGATGTTGACGTATTTGACTGCTGTGTATCTTTCCCTCAATCCGCTGGCTAAGGAGGTAGCTGCCGGCATTGCCACTGAAAAGCGTCCTTTATAATTAATGCGTATGGAGGGTAAATGAAACTGGAAAAATCTTACTTTTCCTTAACCTTTTGCTGATTGATTTTAGCATCTTGTGCATTTGTGCTGCCATAAAGCAGGGGTGTCCAACCTTTGGCCCACGGGCCACATGCTGATTTTCCGAGGGCTTTTTTTGCTTATCTGTGGTGCCAGATATCATGAAAAGTATACGTGGACCTTCTCTTAGCTCATCAGCCTTCCTTAGGGTTTGTGTATTTGACGTGTGTCCTGAGACAACTCTTATTCTTCCAATGTGCAGCAGAGGGGAAGAAAAGGTTGGACACCCCTGCAAAAGAAAGCCCAAGTCTGGGCATTTCGCAACAAAAAGAGGTTTATTGGGGTCACAGGTCTGCGGGCTGCACCAGACACCCGCCACCAGCATCTGCTGCCTCTAAGGGCCTCGGGAGCTTCCACGTAGGGCAAAAGGGGCAGGGGCCACCTGTGCAGAGATTTCATGGTGAGAGGGGGAGTGTGTGCAGGGAGATGCCAGGCTCCCCTCAACAACCAGTTCTCTTGGGGACGAAGAGTGAAAATGCCACTGAGCCATTCATGAGGGGTCTGCTCCCGTGACCCATATGCCTCCAACATCAGGGCTCAAGTTTCAACATGGGATTTGAGGGGGCCGAAAAGCCTGTGTCCAAACCACAGCCCGAAAGTTGGCAGGCCTTTCCTGCAGCCATCTTCCCTGGGAGTTGCTATGGTGGTTCCTGCCCTGTCCTTCCTCCTAATGAGGCCTGTTCTGTCCCTTTGCCCCTCTTTCTTCATTTGCCTCGTCACTCACACCCCCATGCACATGTGGCCAGCTGATCTGTCCTGCACTGCTGTCCGCTGTCTCTGACTCAGGCTGCTCCTTCAGGGGGGTGCCTGGCCCCTTCCACACTTCACTCCTTGGGGTGAAGTGTGATTGGCATGTGATTGTATGTGTTCCCATTTTTTTTTTTACTTCAAAGTAAGATATGTGCAGTGTGCATAGGAATTTGTTCAGTTTTTTTTTTTTAATTATAGTCCGGCCCTCCAACAGTCTGAGGGACAGTGAACTGGCCCCTTGTTTAAAAAGTGTGAGGACCCCTGCTTGGGGTGAGTGCTTCCTTCCTTCCTGTCACCACGAGATGCTCCAGGCTGACCTTGCGGTGTCCCTGTCCCAAGCCTGGAGTCACTGCGTAGAGAAGGTGTGTTTAGAAACCAAGATCTGTGGATCTGGGTGCACTCATTGCTTCTGGGGTGACATTATTGCGGGGCCCTCTCAGACGGAGCTTGGAGGTGTGTGTGTACTAACCCACGAGTGGCCACACATCGCTGTCCCTTCCTTTACCATCTGTCTCTCTACTGCAAAGCCACGAGTTCATGCTGACATCTCCAACTCTGGGCCACCAGCACAGGGCTCTTCCTGGCCTCCCTCTCTTCCTCACTTGTCACACAGTGGTGTGACACTGGCCCTCATGGCCTGTGATGTATCTGCTTGTTTGTTCAACCCTGGCACACACACGAGGCTGTTTGGGAATTCTTAACTGGCACCTGCTGAGAAACCAGCACACGGCATCTGTGCACAGCGCAGCTTGCCCTGAGCCTCACAGAGTCCAGCCTGTCATCCAAATTAGATTCATTCTTTTCTTTCCACTCTCTCCAGGGTAGTGATGTCTAATTTCTATTATGGTTGGGTTCCTTTCTATAGCCTGTACTCGAATTTGGGTTTATTCCACATACTGATTTTTAAAAAAAATAACACATAGTAAAATTGACTAAAATCAATGAAACTGTGATTGTTGTCCAGTGTCAGCACACAGGCAACGTGCATGCCCACCACAGGCACAGAACAGACCATCCCAGACCCCTCCTGCTGATCTTGCTGTGAGCCACCCCACCCCTCCCGTCAGCAACCCTGGTCTGTTTCCACCAGTTCAGTTTTGCCACTTCCGAGTTACATACATGGGGTTACATGCATGTAGCTTTGAGATCCAGCTATGCTTACAGCAAAACCCGTTTAAGGTTCCTCTGTGTTGCTGTGTGGCTGGGCAGGTTTCCCATCTCGGTGCTGAGTGTCTGGCCAGTCTGTGTAATAACACAGCCTACCAGTCCCCAGCTGAAAGACATTTGGGTTGTTTCCAGTTTTTGACAATTATGAGCAGAACTGGCGCAAATATTCATGACCAGGCTTTTGTATGAATGCAAGTTTTCATTTGTCTAGGGTAAATCCTGAGGACTGGGATTGTTGAGCCATATGATAAGAGTGTTTAATTTTGTAAGGAGCTGGGCTGCTCTGCCTCCCACTGGCAGCGCACGGCCCCCTGCTGCTGCACGCACACCCTCGCCCACACGCTGTGTTGATTCCCATAGGGTGGAGAGTGGCATCTTACTTGGTTTGAAGGTGCGTCTCTCCAGTGGCACTGAGCATCATTCCGTGGGTGGGCTTGCCTCCATCTATCCTCTTCAGTGAAATGTTCAAGTCTTTTGCCCATTTCTGAAGTGGGTCATTTGCTTGCTTGTTGTGGGGTTTTGAGGGCTCTTCATATATACCGGCACATGCCGTCAGCAGATACGCTCTCCAAAGTGTTTTCTTCCAGCCTCTTCTCTGTCCTTTCGTTCTCTTGTGTGTCTTTTGAGATGCGGAAGTTCTTAACTCTAACGGAGTCTAATGTGTCAACTGTTAAGAAATGGGTTGCATGTTTTTGGTGTTAGAACTAAGAAAACTTCGCCTAACTCAATGTTACAGTTATTTTCTCCCACGTTTCCTTAAGGCAGTGATTCTCAACCTTCGTAATGCTGCAACCCTTTAATACAGTTCCTCACGTTGTGGTGACCCCAACCATAAAATTAGGGGTCACCACAACACAAGGAACTGTATTGAAGGGTCATGGCATTAGGAAGGTTGAGAACCTTAAGGGTTTCATGTTTTAGATTTAAAATACCCATGACTACGGGTGAGTTAATTTTTTCATCTGGGGCCCAGAATGGATTCAAGGTCACCTTCTGCACACATATGTCCAACCCAGATGTCCTTGGCCCTTTCTAGTCCCATCATGAACAATTCATCCTCTTTTTTGATTGAAATCCCTTCTGCCTGGCTCTGTGGTCAGCACAGTGTTGGCTTGAGTGTCCCCCCACTGTCTCTGCATGCTGGCGTGGGTGCTGCTGATGTCCCCTGAGTCTGCCAAGCCAGCATGTCTGGCCCCACGTGGGCCTGGGCTGGGGATGGGTCTCCAGGGCCAGCTCCTATCCCAGCTCCGGTCTGGAACTTGAGATGTGTTAGATTAACTGTCAGCAGATTCAGATTTACAGCTCCCAATGAAGCAGGCGCCTGAATGCCAGTGAGTGGCTGCTCCTTCTAAGCTTGGCCCCAGACGTTCACTGTACTGCCTCCCAAACAGGCCAGAGATGACGGCCATTCGTCATTTTTAAGATCCAGGGCTCAGCTGCTCTTCAGACTCCCCTGCAGTGAATGAGCACAGTGCACAAAGGGAATGAGAACCTCTATTGTTTAAAATCTCTCTCACACACTCCATCATGATCCAGGGAAATTTCCTTTTATTGAATTTGTGTATAAAGAGGAACAAAAGGGCAGGTGTTTGTGACTGGTTCACCCAGGTGTGCATAGCCAGTATGGAGGCTGCTCTGTCCGGGGAGGGCAGCTTCTCCCAGGGCCTCCCAGTACCTCCAAGTGCTGCATGTCTTTCTCAGAAGCAGAGGCAGGGCTGCAGCTAGGGGCTGGCTCTCCCAGATGCCAGGTGCTGATTCAGGCCCTGCCCAGGCACCCTACCATGCTCCCTCACGTTTGAGGTCATCTGTGCTCGCAGCCCCTGGGGGTCATGAGACATCTGCATTTCAGAACCAGCAGCTAGAAGGGTCCTTGCCCCCCCCACCCCACCCCCACAGGAGTGTCTTACTCTTCAGGTTCAGGCACATAGAACCACCTCAGTCTTGATGCTGGTGTGTGCCACTCTCGCCGTCGGGCTGCCAATAGCCCATTTGGCCACTCTGTCCTTTCATTTCCGCGGCATCTCTGGCTCCAGTAGCCACAGCAGACACCCACCTCTGACCTGTGGTGCATCCTCCCCTCTCTGTAAAAGCTCTGTGCAGAGCTCCGTGCAGACACATATGTTTCTAAAAGGCAGAATTTTGCCATCTTTTGAATCTTTGCCACAAAGATGTATTTTTGCTGTGGATTTCACTATGCTGAAATTCACCCATGTATGTGACCTCACCGTGGGGCTTCACTGCCCCTCTGATGGACATTGGGGCTATTTGCAGGTCTCTGCTGCTGCTTAGACAGCCCTGTGAGTCTTCCAGTGCGTTGGTGCTGGAGCATCTTCCGGGGGTGTGCCCAGGACTTGGAACAGGGGGCCACCGGATTAGTGGTCCCAGGGCAGTTCCTTTCTTCTCTATGCTTAGAATCTTCCCGATTTTACCTGATGGCAGAGATGTTTCTCGGATGTGACTGGGTGATTTGCACAAAATCTCAAACAGAAACTAAGTAACTGGCTTGAAAGCGGGGTTGCCCTCCCCCTTGTCCCTCTACTGTCCAACTCATTCTGTGCAGCCAGAGGCCTGCAGACAGTGGTCCCATGCTCTGTAGCGACCTTAGCAAAGCAACATGGATCCATTCACTAGCATTGACCGTGAGGCCATTAATGAGAGATGTCCTTATTAGGAACATGCATGTCAGAAAACCTGGCTGGGCACTCCCAGGAGGCTGTGAGAGCAGCTGCTGTGACCCAGATAAGTGGGCAGATGGCATGCACTGGTGCAGGGGGGCAAGCGTCTGTGCATTTATGCACGCTCCTGTGCTGCAGCATGCGTTGGAGTCTATGAGTGTGTGTGCAATTCCTGTGCATTACATTCTGAGTGTGCACGCACGCCTGTGCATACAATGTGCACACACTTGTGCATTTGATTTTGTATGTGTGTTATTCCTGTTCGTTTGGTTGTGTGTGCACATGCTTGTGCATTTGGTTGAGTGTGTGTGTAATTCCTGTGCATTTGGTTGTACAAGTATGTGCACACGCCTGTGCATTTGGTTGAGTGTGCATGCATATGTCTGTGTGTTTGGTTGAGTGTCCACATGCCTGTGCATTTTGGTGTGTGTGTGCGCGCACACCTGTTTTGTTATGTGTGTGTGTGCACATACTTGTGTGTTTGGTTGTGTGTGTGCACATACCTGTGCATTTGGTTGAGCATGTGCTCAGCAGGGGCCTGGGAGGCTGGGCAGTAGGTTCTGTCTGCATATGAGGTTGCCAGACCATAGTGAGGAGCATACTTGTATCAGAGTATGTGCTACCGGAGCATCTTCCCGGGGGGTGCCCAGGACTTGGAACAGGGGCCACTGGATTAGTGGCTCCAGGGCAGTTTCATGGCCCTTTTCTCCACGAGGGACAGGGCTGAGCTGGCTTCTAAACACCCTTGGGCCATTACCTAAAGCTCCCAGCTCTGGTGAATTGGGGCACTGTGGGCTCAGTGGGCTCCTGGGTTCTCAGTTGGTTAGAGGGATGCAGTGAGAGCCAGTGAGTGGCACTGGCCTTGGCCTGTCCCTGCATTGTGAACAAAGCCCTGGAAGCTTCCTATCTGACTCTGCCCATCTCCCTCTCATGCTTGGGCAGCGCCTCTGGGTGGGAATGGAAGAGCAGTGCCCCCACCTCTTGCAACAGTGAGTAGGCAGAGTCAGGGAAGCCACCTCCCACTCCCCAGCTCCTGCAGTGAGGTGGCCTGTGAGTGGAGAGGCAGCTTGGACCCTCCCTGTTCTCCAGAGCCTTGGAGCCGTGTTTCCAGGTGGGCAGAGCCTGCTGTAGCCCCAGGCAGATGGCACCTATCTTGCCCAGGGGTCATCCATGCATAAAGAGGATGTAGATCAAAGCGGGAAGAGGTGAGAGGCAGAACCACCAAGTCCAGTGGGGACCCAGAGGGCCAGTGGGTGCCCTTCCATCCTGTGAGACTCGGGCCCCTCCCTTTAAGCAAGAGCATCACAGACTACCACGTACCTCCAGCACACCCAGACAGGCACACCCAGCATCAAGCAAAGCAAGCCCAGGGCACTGTGCTGTTCCCACAGATGTCCAGTGTCCAGCCTGCCCCGGGGCCATTCCCTTGCCCCCTCCCTGCTTTGGAAAAAGGGAGGAAGTTGGTCAGAACTGCTGCACTGAGAGGAGCCATGGGGACCAAGCAGGCCCTCCTGTGTGGGACTCAGCCTGCAGCTCCCACCTCGGTTTGCACCATTCTCACCCACGGTGATGGGGGGCCCCCACCTTAGGGAAGGGAGTGGCTGGTGAGGACTCAAGCGACGGTCCTGTCTGCTGGGGGGGCAGTGGCAACTGGCATCAGCACCACCAGCCAGGCAGGCTGGGGCCAGGCCTGGGGTGCGGTGGGGGGCTTAGCAGGCAGGAGAGGTGGCAGCCCCCATGGTAGACTGCAGGTGCAGGGGCCACAGTAACAGGGTCACCTCCCGCGCCCCAGCACGACTTCGGCAGTGGGGTAGCCTGTGAGCGGAGAGGCAGCTTCTGCCCTGAAGGCTGGAGTTGGGCCATGGTGGGCTGAGCTTCTGAGACTCCCACCTGGGTGTCCTGTCCAGTGGCTGTGGGCCAAGCAGGTAGTGTGGTCATCCTGAGGGCTTCATTTTGCCACCGGGTGTTTCACCAACCCAACACATCTTCCTTCCACACAGGGCGTCCTTCACTTGGGCACACTCTGATCTCCCACTGTGACTCACACTTCTCTGGCCAACAGGACTCGGGCCCATGGGCAGCATGGCAGGGCTGCAGAGAGGGGCTGCTCCATGCAGGGGTGACCTGCTCATCCCTTTCTAACGGATGAGGGCAGGGTGTAGAGGGGAGGGAGGCTGTGGCTCCTGCCCAAGGGATCTGGGCTGGGAGGGGCCAAGTCTAAATCAAGGGATGGGGGAGCTGCTTTTCTAGAGCAGTCCTGGAAATCAGCACCACTGACTTCCACCCCCAGACTCTGCCTAGCGCCGAGTTCCCTCCCCTGGGCAGGTAAACACAGCTGGACCTTCTCTAAAGCTTGACAACCAGTTTATTCCGTCTCTGCTGACAGTAAGGCGGGAGCTGGGTCCCGTCCAGTTTGTGCAGAGGCAATCTGGGCATCTCCCCCTCATGAATGGGGGGAAGCAGGGACTCAGTGGCTCAGACAAGTGAAAAACCACAAAAGGCACCAATCAGGTCAGTCAATGTGACTGTGACAGTGGCAGTGGGTGTCTAGGAGCTGAAAGTGAGTCTCCTGCCTTCCCACCAAGGCTGGACATTGGAGGCCTGTCCCTCCTGACAGTGACATTTCAAAGGAAGGTCCTCCAGGGAAACTCTGCTGATCTGGGAGCCGCACACATTCACAGTTGTAGGCCCTTTTTTGTAACTGTTCTAAGAAGGAGAGGTCATGGTATCGCTGGAACAAAGGAGTGTTCTGGTTGCTGGGTGTCCTTGGGCAGGCGCATTCAGCAGGGCTGGGCCCCTGCTGTTGAGGGCCGTGCTGGGGCTGGGTCAGGCCCCTTGCTGGAGGGGGTTGGACAGAGGAGTTATCCAATTACTCGAGGTCACCGTGAGCTGCACACCTGCAGAGACGTGTTATACACCCCAATTTCTTCCCAGTTCTCAGTGAGGGCTAGAGCACTCAGCAGATGCATCCTGGAGGGCACCTGCAGCTCCTGCCACCTGGGAACCTCTCCTGCTGCCCCTCCTCCACCCACACCTCCCTAAGACCTGCTCCTAGGGACATGGGCTCCGGAGGTCCCAGCCCCAGGGTCAGAATTGGGGGCATCACCTGTCCCCTCAGACCTTTCTGGAGGCTCCCCGAACAGCTCACAGGGTGCAAGGGCTCCCAACACAGGATGCCTTCCCACCTGGTCCCTGGTTCCCTGGGCCCCACTCGGAGAACTGTCATTTCTGTAAAGGGGAGTAACCTCTTTCCCAGTGTGGAGCTGTGAGGAGACCACTTTTTATCTTAGCTAAAATGTCCTATTAGTTTTCTCTGTTTAAAATTTCTTTAAGTCATATTCTGATCTGGCCTGGGATTTTAATAACCCCAGAGTCTGCTGCAATTTCAATGTCCGTCCCCTCCGAACCTCATGTTGAACTCTGATCCCCAGTGTGGGAGGTGGGGCCTGGGGAGGTGGGCCGGTCGTGGGAGCAGGGTCCTGGTCAGTGTGGGCACCCTCCTGGGTAATGGACAAGAAGTGGTTCTGGCTCGTTACTCCCTCCAGGCTGGCTGCTCCCCCTCTTCGCTCCCTCTCATTCTCCTCCCGCCCCCACCTGTGACACCTACTCCCTACACCTTCTTCCAGGAGTATAAGCTCCCCAGGCCTCCCCAGACGCAGGTTGGCGCAGTGCTTCTCCTACAGCCTGCAGAACCGTGAGCCAAGGAAGCCGCTTTCCTCATCCATCACCCCCCTCAGGCATCCCTTTATAGCAAGGCCAACAGACAGAGATGAAATGCCTCGCCAGCAGGGTCTGTGGTCTCTACAGACCGGAAGCTTCTCTTGCAACTCAGGAAGCCCAGCAGCATGGCTGGACATGCTGGGGGTTAACAGACTGAGTCCAGGCCCTGCCTCTGCCCTTTCAGCTGCTCTCATCCAGAAACCCTGGGAATGGTGTTTGGCCACGTATCCGGGCACCCTGGGGCCCAGTTAAGTTGACACATAGAATCACCATCACGGCACCCAAGGGCCCTGGGCCACACCTACACCCGATTTCTACTCATAGAGTGGCCACGGGCTTCATCATTCACTTCTTCGACCGCTTAGAAGAAGGGAATGAAGAAGCGAATGAAAGAAGCTTCTTTCATGCCCAGTCAAAATCAGGAGGGGAGACTCTGAGCTCACCTAGGGCAGGGAGGTGGTAACGGGTAGGTGGGAATGAAGGAAGGTCCCTGGGAGAGCTCTGAGGAGGAGGCGGGAGGGGGAGCTAAGCCTGCGGCTGCAGGGCCACCTACTTCCTGATATTTCCCCAAATTCAGAGCTTTGGGGGGAAAGGCCTTGGCCCCAAACAGGTTATTTGCCTATTTGTGTCTGTTGATTTGCAATGTTTGGCTGAAGATTCCCAGACAAACAGAGCTTACCGGGAAGGCCTCGTTTGCCGCCGTCCTCCCTGTTGGTGGTTCTGTGGATGTCTGTGTGGGTCGTGCTGTGGTGCTGGGTGGGCACAGGGAGCACAGGTCTGTGTTTGTCTCCTGTCTCTGCCGTTGGGCTCCACAGCACCACTGTGAGTGAGCTCCTTCCACCTCCCTGCACCGCCCACCATCAGATATGGCCCCCTGGGGATCCATTCACTGCCCCCTCTCTTGGGAACTGCCTGAGGAGCTATATGTGGGCAGGACGTGCCTGGGTTTCTCACTGTGGGATCCTTGACATGAGTCTTGACCCCTCAGATGTCTGCCACACGAATGGCCAAGTAAGTGTATGAGTGTCCCTCTGGGTGGCCAGGGAGCACGTCTTGTCCAACCTGTAGCCTCAGAGCTCTTGCTTGCTACAGCATGGGGAGCAGAGGGTTCAAGAGGCCCCACGACCACCCCATTGGCTGGTGACCCTCTAGGACTTACAGGACACAGCACATGGTCATCCCATTATTATAGTGATGTCACCAGGACGCACAGCTGGAAGACACAGTGCAGTTGAGAGGGATCCCTGAGCTGATTTTCTGTGCCCCCCCCGCCAAGGTGCAGAGGACACACTCCCTCTGGTGGGACAAGTGCAGCCACTCGTGAGCGGTGTTTCTGCCCCAGGGAGTCCAGTTGAGATTCAGAATTCCAGATTTTTATTGGGAGCTGTTCAGTTGGGCACCTCCAGCCTACTAAAATCCCAGGCCCTCTGAAGGACAACGAATGTTTGCCATAAATCCCATTGTTTGTACAGTCTGGGCAGGCACAGTCTCATCACTCAGGGAACATTTCAAAAGCCAAATTCCTGGACACCAGCCAAGGGCCACTCTTGCAAGCAGGCCTCCACAGGTGGTGTCCACACATTCTGGGAGCAATGACAATGAGGGTAGTTTGCGAAGCAGGCCAGCACTAGGCTTAGGAGAGAGGTGGTGCAACCGCAGGTACCCAAATGCTGTTGCTTGGTGACATTTTAGAATTCTATGTAATATTTTCAACAAGATCTCTGTTCTGTATTTGCATGTATGTCATGTCTGAGGCTGTCGATCACATAATTCAGAGAGACAGTAGCTTGGGGTGGAAGAGTTTGAGGGTGAGTAGTCAGTCCACGGGTGTCACCTTGGGAAATCGTAGTCAGCTAGCTTCTTCATCTGCAAAAGGAGAGGGCTGGACTGGTGAGCCCCCTTCTTCACCATTCTAGAACATTCTAGAGACAGGTTACTGGGTGACAGCTTACTGAGAAATAAATCAGATATGAAAAGCAATGTGTTATTTTAGTTGCAGTGGGATTTCAGCTGCGATGTGTAACATGCGAAGTAAGTATGGGAACTTAGACTGCATGTATTTTTCATTCTGTTTGAGGTGGTACCTTCTGGCTTAGAAGTTAGGTAAAAAACAAACAAAAACAAAAAAACAAGAAAATCTCCAGATCTGTCCTAGATTAGGAAACTGTAGAGTCCCCACTGCCTGTGGCCGTGTGGTTCTACTCTGCCACCCACCCCAGGGTGCTGCTGTGCCCACAGTCATGGGCTGATCCAGGGCCCACCTCCTTACAAAAGCAGCTCCTTTATAACTCATTCAAAAATGTTAAAAATTACCCAGCTACTTGGGAGGCTGAGGCAAGGGAATCATTTAAGCCTAAGAGTTTGTGGTTGCTGTGAGCTATGATGCCATGGCACTTTACTGAGGGCGACATAGTGAGACTCTGTCTCAAAAAAAAAAAATGTTAAAAATTAAAAGGTAATAAGGGCTCGGCACCCATAGCACAGTGCTTACAGCGTCAGCCACATACACCGTGGCTGAGGGGTTCAAACCCAGCTTGTGCCAGCCAAGCAACGACAACTGTAACAGAAAAATAGCCAGACATTGTGGTGGGTGCCAGTAGTTCCAGCTACTTGGGAGGCTGAGGCAAGAGAATCACTTAAGCCCAAGAGTTTGAAGTTGCTGTGAGCTGTGACGCCATGGCACTCTACCTATAGTGACATAGTGAGACTCTATCTCCAAAAAAAAAAAAAAAGGTAATAAGAAAAGAGGGAGAACATAGCAGAGGCCCACTTTCTAAGTAATGAGGAGAAGTGAAAACGGGGCAGAAACACTGTGAGGAAGATCTAAGGCTTCTGCAAAAAGATTTTTGTGGACTAATTTGTGAGCGTGCAATCCTCTGGGAGGGCCACTTGCACCTCTGGGCTGGAGGCTCCAGATGTGGGGCCGTGGCTGGTGCTGAACCCACACAGGAGGGCAGGGCCACTGCAATTGGCACGCTAACTACCCATGACAGGACCTGACTCAGGTCCTCACCCCACAAGTGTTGCCTCCCAGTATGGGGTCTGCACAATCCCCAGCAGTGCCTCAGATCTCTCACACTAAATGCATTGGTCTCCACTTTTTTTCAGAGAGAAAACAGTGTGGTTTGTGTTCCTACTGGCTGACCCAGGCCCCAGCCCAGGAAGGTCCTTAGCATTTGGACAAGGCCTGACTCACTGTTTGGAGAGGGGTCTTTTGTGTCCTCACATCCTGGAAGGTCAAAGTGGTGATTCTCAGGGTTGAATGTTCCAGAGGGGCCTGTGTTCATGTGTGTGGTCACTCATCGGGAAGGCAACGCATGGGCATGAGCTCCTTCGAGGCACCTGACGTCGCTGCTGTGGGCTGTGAGATGTGCAGCCAGGTGTGAACATGGCGTCTATCACTGAGTGGAAGAAAGAGGCTCTGCAGCCAGCGGGAGGGACAGCCATGTTGTCTGGAAGGATTACCTTCATTTTATATGGTGTCAGAAGAAATGTTCAGCTGTGATGCAGATGATGGAGTGGCAGCAGATCAGCATGGCTCCCCAGGTTGAGGTCATGGGAAGCTGATTCAGTCAGACAGATGCGCCTTCTCTGGACTTTTGCTGCCAAGTGCACTCCTCACCTGCATTTGTCCAAGGACCATCCCTTTCTGTTGTCATTCAGGCCACCATTACTGCTTTACTCAGACAAGATGCTGGGCCAGGTTGATGTCTCCACTGAGCCTGACCTTGGGGTTGGTGTCTCAAGTCAGAAATCTTATTTAATCCTTCATGCACAGTTTTGTCTAATTTTAACTGTATCCTCTTGGCACGTTTGTTGTGCTCAGACTGAGTGGCAAACACAAGCCTCGTGTGGGTAGAAGCTGGTGTGGAGCTGTGGCTGAACTGCTGGGCTGACATCTGATGGACTCTTCAAGGCAGGTGTCCAGAAACAGGCGTGACTGCACCTGGCCCCCGGCCGGCCCAGCCTTCTCCAGGAGACGCTGCCCGGCCTCAACATGTACCTCCCTGGAGCCATATGCCATATGAAGATATGCTGACGGGCACCCAGACTCACATCCGTCATGTTTACTTGGGTCATCATGGTTCCGCAAGTTGTATATATGTATGGAGTACTTCCCATGCCCCCCACCCACCCCAGACGCTCCTAATCACACTCTTTAATAAGGGAAAAAAGGCAAACTATACAGGAAAGAGAAGCATGTAAATATGCGCCAGTGCTAAGGAAGTTGCTATTGTTTATATGTAAAAAGCATGTACATAGGAAGGGGGGATGGCTCAGTGAATGTTTCAGTAACATCCTGTGCTGCATCCTAGCACACGGCAGGAAGTGGCAATTCTTCTCTTTAAATGTCGTTTTTATTCATGTGATTAAAAAATCCATCACTTCAGAACTGGGCTTTAGCCAAAAAAAAAAAAAAAAACAAAGAAGAAAAAAAAGACAAACACGAACATTCACCACTAATTCTTGGAGATCCAGTGACCATGTGAAGAAGGCAAGTGTTTTAAAATAAGGTGCATTTTCTAAATTTTAGTCTGAATGTCCTCTAAGTATTAGGGCTCACTTACTGCGAGCTCTTTGAACAGGGGAAGTCTGTATGTAAATGCATCACCTCAGCGGAAAAGAGGGAGGACCCTGAAATACTGCAGAAGTGTTTACTGTGTAATCGAGACACCCACATTTACATCAACAGTGAACATCATTACATTGTGCGCACACAGAACCTAAATGTTTTAGTTTGTCTAAACTGAGAGTCCATGTAAATGGCAGATTCCTTTGACTTCTGCCTTGTTGCTGAAGGTACTGTGGCTGTTACTTAAGTCTCTGCCCTCACAGAATCTGTAGCCCTCAGGACACCCGGAGTGCCTTAACGCAGCTGCGAACACCAGTGCTGAAAGTTAGGAAGGACGTGTGCTGAGCGTGTGTTTGGCGACATTAATACATTAATCAACATTTCCCAACACTCTATCGTTGAAACCTTAAAATGGGTTGTGTGTTTTAACACAGTAATGGATTTAAGTTTAGGCTCAGGAAAATCGTATTGTGAATATATGTATCAAATCGTAAATTTGTTTACTGTATATTTTTTAAAAAGCTTTACTGTTAATTTAGGCAAAAACTAATAGGACCTGTTTTCTCACAGCAAAATGCCAGGCAGCATTTGTGTTCCCCGAAGCAAGCCCTTAATAACCACATTCTAAACACGTGCTGTTCTGTTCTATGCTCATCAGTTTCAAAGGCCTGACATAGGTTTGTATGGTGACGACTACAAGATTTTACAAGTATTTTTGTATTGTGATTCCTATGACATATATCAGAGAATTTTTACTCCTTTGTACATTATTGTACAGTTTTTAATAAAAAGCGTTTTAAATCTTAGAAGATCAGAGATGCCTCAGAGGTGTTAAAGTACCTTGCTTCTTTCTGTGCTGGCTCTCTGAGTAACAGGGCCTCTTCCCCACCAGAAAGGGAGCCTGGGCCTTCCGCCCCACACGGAGGGGAAGCGCAGACCTCACTTGGGTCTCCTCCTACATCACCTGCAGTTGTATGGAGGACATGACATGCTCTGTACAGGGGTTCCTGGCAGCACCTGCTGAGGCCGGCCACCAGCTCTTTACCCAGCGTGAACCAAAAGAGGAAGAATTCAAACAATTTGGACAAGTGAAAATTTCCATACATGAATAAGAACAGTTGGCGGTGTCTGTTGTACACGATTCCACACAGGTGAGTGAAGGACCTTTTAATTATCAGTTTGGGGATGTTGACCCAGAGATCAGACCTGGCATTGGGGTGGAAAAGTTGCTGGACTTAGCTTTGCTTGCCGCTTTTCCCCACCAGCACATGAGGTCACCAGTGACCAACAGTGTCTGAATTTGGGCTTTGAAATGGTGCTGTGCAGAGGTTGGGGGACCCTCCACTCCAGTTCAGTCTTATAGTTCTCAAAAGAGTGACAGCATTGCCCCATCACCCCTAGTGGAGTGGAGTCTCTCTGCCCTGTCTGGAACTCGGCTCGGAGAGCAGACCGGAGCAGCTCCCGTGGCCGGATACCACTGTCCCTCTCCCCCGCCCATGCTTAGGAGTCTTCAGCCTGATATGGGACAACCGGGGAGGGGCTGGAAGTGTGGCCAGAGTTGCTGCAGACAGTGGTTCCTCCAGTGCGAGCTCCTTGCCCGGTCTTCCTGTGTGTGAAGCGCCAGGGGAGAGCCCACGACCAGGTGTGCGCCCGGGCCCGGGCCCGTGTTCAGCACCGCTGCGTGGACAGCGGCAGCTCTGCGCAGCCGGCTGGGTGGCGGCAGGGGGCGGGGACGCGATGAGGCCACCAGGTCCGCCCAGTGCACATGTCAAGCGCAGACCCTCCTGCAAGAGGCTGGGGACACTCGGCCGCCTGTCGCCCACTCTCGCCATGACTGCGCGGCAGCCGCAGGAGCCCGCGATGCCTCCAGCCCGGCCCAAGCTCGCCTGCATCTTTCGCTGCGTGGGGGACGCCTTCGAGAACAAGACGCTGCCGCTGGACGCGCTGGGCAGCCGCCCGGGCCCTCAGGTTGATGAGCCCTACCTCGGGGTGCTCAGCGACTCCGAGGGACCCAGAGACTGCTCGGCGACTCCGACAGGTCCCCGAGGGCAGACTAGAGAAGCCCAGGCCCGCGGCCTGCAGCAGGTAGTGGCCACAGGCCTGGGCCTCCCGAGACAACGCGCATCACGCTGGAGGCCGACCTCTCCCCGCCGGCGGGGCCTCCTCTGTCCTGGACCACCCGCACACCCCTCTCTCCTCTGCCCTCCATCCCATGTTCTGGGCATCTAGTCGCTCTCCAACTCTGCGTGTCTCTACCTCGCTATTTCTGCGTCTTTCCGATTTGCCCTCTCGCTCCTCCCCGGTTTCTGGCGGGCGGACGTGGTTCAGACTCGCGGGGAGGCGTCTCCACCGCCCGGTCCCCCCGGGTCAGGTCCCACCTCGGACCACTTTCCAGACCGGGGCCGCTCCCAGAGCATCGCGGCCTGGATCTCAGATTGGTGTCGAACCTCAGGGCCTGGGGGTCCTCGGGAGGCCTCGGGCCTGGGGGTCCTGGCCGTTTGCCTGCGGCAGGGCAGAGGGTCAGCCAAGCCCTGGCAGGACGTGGCCAGACCTCTCCTCCCCGCCTTCTCGGGTGCAAACCCCGCACACACACCGGCCGGGAGGGGTCGCACTCCACCCCACATCCCCGGAGTGCAGACCCGGCCTGAAGCCACCAGGTTGCGTTGGGCCACGGCGCCCGGGGAGGAGGAGCGCCTGAGGGCGGGGCGGGGCGGGGCTCGGAGGCGGGGCCAGGAGCGGGGGCGGGGCCAGGAGCCGGCGCAGGGGCGGGGCTCGGCTGGGGGCGGGGCGGCCCCGGAGCGCAGCGGGACGGGCCGGCTCGCTCGCACTCGGTTGCCCGGCGCCCCCACGCACGCGGCCGGCCCTACGCGTCCCCCGCCAGCGCTCGTGCCGCCGCCGACGGGACCTCAGGCCGCGCTTACAGACCCCGGCGGCGGCGCCGGCCCCAGGACCAGGATGTCCTTCCAGGGCAAGAAGAGCATCCCCCGCATCACGGTGAGCCGGTTGGCGCCGCAGTGCCGCGCCGCGGTGGGGCCTGGACGCGGGGCGGACCCTCCCGGCCTGTGCGGGCCCTTCCCGGGGCTCTGGCGCTCAGGTGCCCGGCTCCTCTGCTGCCGCGGGGGCTGACTGCTTGCGAGCGCCGTGCCTGTGTGCACAGGCCCCGGGGCCCTGGCGGCTTTCCGGGAGCCCCTTCTGCACCCCCGAAGCCCCGGAGCGAGAGCGGCCTGCTCCCCACAGCACCGACATCCCTTCCCCGCTGCGTCCAGCTTCAGAGCTCTGCCCCCGGGCGGACGCGGCCCTTTGTTGGCCGGCCTGACCCGGCCTGGGGCGCAATGAGACGCCAGATGCGTCCGCGGTGCAGCCGGTGGGCCGCCTGTCCCTGGCCGTGTCTGGAGCTCTTTGTCCAAGACAAAGCCCCTGCGTCTGCCCCTCCACCCAGCCGGGGTTCGGACTCAAGGGAGGGAGCACCGATCACTTACCTGGCAGCCCCAGCCCTGGAGAGGAGGGAAACCCCAGCGCCCACACGCAAGTGCGGGAGGGCAGGAGGTGCGGGAGGTCTTCAGCTGGCAGGCAACAAAGACTCCCACTCAGGCGGCCAGGAGATGGGGGTGGGGAGGGGGCTCCTGGGGCCTGATGGACCTCGGGGAGGGGGGGGGGGAGTCCATGGGACCTCAGACCTGACTCCGGACTCGGCCTTAGCAGGAGGGCGGTGGAGTCTGGTTGGGCACTTCAGCCCAGATGGGCTGTTGGGGGTCACTTTTTGCAGGAGTCCTGGAGGAGGAGGGAGCCGGCCTCCAGACTGGCCGCTGAACATCGGATTATGTGTTGATGTAGGGGTCCTGCTCAGAAGGTGACACAAGAAGTGGTGATGAGGGTGGCAGGGCCACCCAGCCCACGTGGGCCGGGTGATTTACCAGACTTATGCTTTCATCTGGGTGAGCTGAGTCGGGAGAGCATGGTCTGGCACCACACAGACACATTTTCCTCCTGGCTCCAAACCCAGGAGGGTCACAGAGTCTGAGGGAAGGGCCTGAAGGCTGGCCGGGACAGGGGCTAGATAGCAGTGAACCAGACATCCTGGCTGGGTTTTCCTCCGGCTTCCTGGGGAGCAGGTTGTCCAGTGAGAGGGAGAAGGGAGCTGAGGGAGGCCCTGCCAGGGGAAGGCGGCCTGGGCCTGGAGAGGGTGGTTGTGTGGGGCCAGGGCTGGGGCCAGCTCAGCAAGACTGGGCACGGTGTTTTCAGGATGCAGTGGCCTTGCTGGTCTGGCTTTGGGGACAGCTGAGAGTGAGTGATAGCGTGGACCAGGGGTCAGCAAGCTTCTCCCTTGATGGGCCAGACAGTAAATAGTTTCAGCTCTGGGGTTCCACTGTTTCTGTTGTCACCACTCAGCCCTGCCAGGAAGGCAGTCCTGGGCCACAGCACATTAATGGGCACAACTGTGTTTCAGTGAAACTTGATCTGTGGTCATTGCAATGTGAATTTCATATAATTTTTTACCAGTCATAAAATACTCTTCTTTGATTTTTTTCTTAACTAATATAAAATTAAAAAGTCATTTTTTTTTCCAGGCTTTATAAAAACAGGTAGAGGGCTGGCCGTGGCCATTTGTAAATCATGGAGCAGAACTGTCCCTTTAATCGGTATAGTGCTGACGGCACACCCAAGACAGCCGTAGGTCCCTGAGGATGGTGAATCATGTCGAAGGCTCACCATCCTCTCTGCAGCCTGCATTCTCCAAGGGGGCTCAGCTGCTGTATGGAGGGCTGGGGACCCCTGGCTGCAGCCCTGGCCGCCTCGGGGTAGATGCTGGGTACCCTGGGAAGTGGCCCAACCTCCCTGTGCAGGATATAGGGAGTGCTGAGACCCCTGCGAGAGCACGGGAGGGGCCTGCCACGTCCGCTGGCTGACGTGGCTTTGCGCCTGCGTTGTTTCTCTTCCCGGCTTTCCCCTGAGCTAGGGCATCGCCTTGACGCCAAGCACAGTCCCACTCCCGACGCCCCATTTTCCTCCCAGCTCTTCTTCCTGACCATCTGGTAGGATTCTTAGAAGTGGATCTTTGGCTGCTAAGTTTGGCTTCAGTCCCTGTCTGATGCTACAGCTCTGTGCTGCTAGGCTGACCCATATCACCGGGCTCAGCCACAGCCTCCATGTAGCACTGGGTCCTGTGGTCACCCGACTTCTCCTCTGCCCTTCACCCATGGCCTCTCATCAGCAGTCCTGCTGGCCAACTCCAGCCTCTCTAATCCATCTCTCTTCACACCCCCTTCCAAGTCCAGGCCAGGGCCCCTCATCTCACCTGAACAGCCTTAGAAACTACCCATCCATGGCCCCATTTCCATTGTTCAACAACACAGTCTTCTTCCCACATAGCAGCCAAGATGATCTCCTCAAAACATCAATCAGGCTGTGATTAACACCCACTTAAGGCCCTCCCCCGTGGCAGATGGCCCTGTGACTGTGACTTGCCAGTGCCCTGCCCAGCTCTAGGCCCTGCCCTACTCTTGTTCCCCACTCCTGAGGAGTCCATTGGGACTGATGAAATCTACTCAAGCCAATCCCCGCTCCAGGGCCTTTGCACAGGCTGCTCCGGACCCTGGCTGCCTCACCCTCAGCTCAGCCCCTCAGACTCAGACTCGCCCCCTCTGTGCCTCTCCCCATGGTGGCACCCTCTTTGCTCTCTGCGTCTGTCACTGTGATGGTCTGTGCACGTGTGCCCTTGCCATCATCAGTCTCCCACACTGGGATGCAACCTCTGAGGCGGGGGCCGTGTCTGCCCCTGGTGCCATTACAGGGCTGTGGCGTTTTGGTGGAAGCTCCGTGTGGCTAAAGAGGGGGCGTCGGAGGGCAGAGCCTTGGAGACCAGCATGGGAGGGTGTACGACTTTGCTCACCTCTTCCCTAGGGGTGGGGCTTTCTTATCCAATCTAAATTTGAATCTACACTTGCACCAACACTGGCTTTTCTCTGGTGTCCCCCTTCACCCTGTGCCTTTAACCAGGCTAGACTGCCTGGGTCATGGCTGCAGTGCTGCAGGGGGCCACGTAGGGTGGCAGCTGTCTTCCAGCACCCTCTACCTGTTCTTGGGGTGTGGGTACCAGTTGTGGGCTTTTGTGATCCCTTTACAAAAGGGACGTCTAGACGTTGCATCTGAATTTTTTATGGCAATTCCAGGGGAAGAATTTGCACTGAGCATGTCACTGAATAACTGAGTTTGGAAAGAAATTATCCATTTTTGTTTCCAATAGAGTGACCGTCTTCTGATCAAAGGTGGAAAGATAGTGAATGACGACCAGTCCTTTTATGCTGATGTGTACATGGAAGATGGTTTGATAAAGTGAGTTTCTGCCAAAAATGTTTGCAGATCAAATGTGCATGCATTGATTACATGGCATCCAGGTGGTGTACTTCTGGGTAAAATCCATGTATATACTTTCTTCTTTTCCAAACCTTGTCCTCTGGAGACAGGAATGTGGGTACCTCCGGCAGAGCCCAAGGCTTTAGCGATAAGTCCGACCAACTAGTCATGAGGTCAAAGGCAGAACGTGTAGTAAATGTTTGGTGACAGCTCACTGACCACACTGCCGGCCTCTCTGCCTGTCAGATTGCACCTGCGCTGGTCAGTAAGGCAGCCAGTGGGAACTCTAGCAGGAAGCAGATGGCTAGCATCCCCTGCAGAAGCATCTTCCCCTTTGGCCATCTGAGCAGCATAGTGGGTCCCAGTAAGTAGTCAGCTCCACTGTGACCTCCTTATGACTAGTGGAATCTCCCCTGTTTCTTTCAGACAAATTGGAGAAAACCTCGTCGTCCCTGGGGGCATCAAGACCATCGATGCCCATGGCCTGATGGTCCTGCCAGGTGGGGTTGACGTCCACACCAGGCTGCAGATGCCCGTCCTGGGCATGACCCCGGCTGACGACTTCTGTCAGGGCACCAAGGCTGCACTAGCTGGAGGAACCACCATGATACGTGAGTGTTGGGCCCCCTTGGGAGTCAGTGACCATCCTCTGGCTGGGTTTGCATATAAGAGGTTTCAGGAGATGGTGTCTCTTGGCTCTTTGCTTAGGGTGAGAAACCCTGAGTGCCCTTGGCTGTCCCTGCCTCTCCGTCTGGGTCACTTTGGCTTGGCCAGCTCTGGGATGCTTCTGGTATTTCCAAGAAGCAAACAGATGTGTGTTATTTCCTGGGAAGCCATAGCTGGCCAGGGGCCGGGGTCTGTAAAACCCAAATGCTTTAGACCAGGGGAGGGTTAATTGTATGGTCTAAAATATCAGACGCGTTGGCCTTGAGCCTCAGGCCTCTGAAGCTGAGGGATTTGCAGAGGGTTCCTGCTCACGTGCAGAAGCGTTAGGATGGAGGATGCAATTTCAGAAAAAGGATAAAAGTTATGCTCACTGTGGTCCCATCGCCAACGAGCAGAGCCACCGTTCCTGTGGTGCCATCTATATGTCTACTTGTCCTCCCTCCTGACGCCCGTTAGCCTACATGCTCCCTTAGACCCCTCTGGGCTTAGCAGAGACAGGAGATGAAGCTGTCTGCCCACGTGAACTTGTGTACAGTAGGCTCGGGACCCAGGACAAGACCCCAGAGCCCAGCCCCTTCCCTCAGTGCTGAGCTCCGTGCAGTGGTGGAGAACTAGTCTCACAAACTTTGTTGAACCTGGGGCCACTATTTTCTCACCTGTGACTTCAAGCCACTCAGCCTACTTTGACAAGTCCAGCTTTGCTGATCTGTACAGCAGTGGAGGGTGACTGTCCTCACAGGCTGGTGAGGATTACGGGAGCTTGTGTGCATAAATTGCGTTGTGTGCATGGTAAATGCTGTGGCTCCCACCTCGGGGTAGAGGAGGGCAGCGCTGGGCATTCTAGTTACTCTGGTACATTTAGCTGTTGCCAAAATCACAGCTTTGTTTGGCTTACTCAACCAAAAGGGAAGAAAACCCTCAAAGGCCCACCACATATTCTGGCTAGAGAGACTGAGGAACCCATCCAGGGGTGGCCAGGACATCTGCACTACCATGTCACCTGCCTTGTGCCAGAGCTGAGGCATCTGACAAGCTGAGAGGGTCCCTGTGGGGTGGTGAAATGCCACAGGCATGAGGCTGCCCTCAGTCTGTCCTTCTCCACTTGCCAGCCCAGGGCGACACTGTGAGTGGCTGCAGGGAGCAGTGGGCACCCACTTCCTCGGGGCCTGGCTCATGATCTGAGTGACAGGATACACAATAGCCCTGTGGGCTGGGAGCTGGATGACGGTGTCTCTGCTGGACACCCTTCCCTCAGGGCCACCCTATGTGAGCTCTTTCCTGGGGCACCCATGAGCCAGGCCATGAGCCATGGGTGGGTGTGTGGTTGGTGGGGAGGCGACATGATGGCTGTATGCAGTGTGGGTGACACCGTCCAGGGCTAGTGGAGGCAAGCAGCCCAGTGCCCGCCGTTCTGGGGCAGCACTAAGTGGCAGGGCCCAGCACCTAGGACAGCACATGCCTCCTGCCTTCAGGGGTGTCTCTGACATGGTCAGAGGTGTCCGTAGGGAGAGTAGCAGCTTGAGCGCGGCTTTTCGTCTCTCCACCCTTCCCCCTTCTCTGCTGAGAGAGGCTGGGGATGACAGACAGAAGAGCCCTCTGCACAGTGGAGGAGGAGCAGCTCCTGCAGAGTCAGCCCCTCTTCTGGGCCAGGCTCTCCCCTGTGTCTCCTTGCAGGAGTCCTCTGGGTTCTTGGGAACACGAGACCACATCTCCTCAGAATTAGTAGGGCCCCAGTGACCAGGTGGGGGAGCCTGCTGACCATGCTGCTCCCACAGTGGACCATGTGTTCCCCGATGTGGGCGGAAGCTTGGTGGTGGCTTATGAACAGTGGCGGGAGCGTGCAGACAGCGCGGCCTGCTGTGACTACTCCCTGCACGTGGACATCCCCCGCTGGCACGAGAGCATCAAGGAGGAGCTGGAGGCCTTGGTCAGGGACAAGGGTAAGCCCTGGGCCCCTGCCCGGCTGGCTGCTGGGCAGGAAGTGCCTCAACCGCCATGTCCTGCTGCACTCTGACCCCAACAGCAGGTGTCTGGGCATCAAGTAAAGGTTGGACTGGAGTTGCTGAAAGGTCACTCCAGTGTCAGTGGTCTAGACAGAGAGGACTTCTCTTTCCCTGTCCAAGGGACACATCCAGTAATTGTTCTGCTAAAGGACACAGCAGTCAGGTTGATGGTGGGCTGACAGCAGGTGCCCCCTGCTCCCTGGGAAGTGACCACGCAGGGTGAAGGCAAGGCATCCACTCATTTCCTAGTGTTTCAAGATGCTTTTAGAGGGAGAATGTTCTAAACCTCCTACTTCTCTGTTGCCTGTGCTGAAACAAACCAGCCTATAAACAGGTTTAACTGTTTTTCTCATAAAAAGTCTTAAAGCTAAAGTCACGTCAGAGTTTCCTAGTAGCTTGACAGACGCTGTGACCAATTGTAACTGTCGTGCTTCTATGCCCAATGCATGGAGTCACCACCAGCCCCAGGAGCACAGCAATGTGCAGGTCATCACCTAGTGATGGCTCATGTGCCACAGTGTGCCCTAGCTCATCACATTTGCAATTTAAACCCAGCAAGGAGGGAGGGTGGGTGGTGGGAAGGGTAGGCAGCTGCCTGGGTTCCCCACTTGTGGGTCCTAGGGAGGGGGAGGGGCTCAGGCCGTCCAAAGAGCAGGAGAGCTTGGCTCTCCTCAGGTACTATGAGTGTCACCATGACCTGGGCATGGCAGGAGGTGACAGATGTGCTGAATGGCCAAAGCGAGGTCACCCTGCACAGCCCAGCCCCGGCCATGTTTCCTATAGAGAGCAGAATTCTCTTCCCATATGGGGGTCTAGTAGACAGGTGTGAGTGGCTCTCTCTTGCACCTCCCACTGGGTGAATGATCAGTTCCTGAACCAGAGGGCAAGGAGCAGGCTGGGGGGCCAGGATGCAGCTGGCTGTCCATGTCCCCCCACTTGGCTAGGGTGAGGGGAATGTGCTCACAGGGCCAAGGCCCCTGGGCCATCTGGCTGGTGGGCCAAGCCTCCTGCCTCTTCTGCAGGTGTGAACTCCTTCCTGGTCTTCATGGCATACAAGGACAGGTGCCAGTGCACCGATGGCCAGGTGAGGGCTGTTGCAGGGCGAAGGTGGCAGGTGAGCCCCGGCCTCTGCAGGAGCAGGGCAGCCACACAGAGCGCCACCCTTCTCTCCCCAGATGTATGAGATCTTCAGCATCATCCGGGACCTGGGGGCCGTGGCCCAGGTGCACGCGGAGAACGGGGACATCGTGGAAGAGGTGCCATGGGGACAGGGCTGTCTGTAGGGCGCTGGGAGTGGGGGGATGGAGGGAGCCCTCACTCCTGGCACATGTGAGCACCTAATTCCACCTGAAGGAAAGAATATGAGATGTTCTGCAGTAAATAAGTCACCCAGGTCAGAGGTCAAACCACCAGAAGGGATTTAGGGAGCCCAGGGGCTTTTGGAGCCATGATCCAGGCTTTTCCTAGTCATCACACTTCTTATCAAAATACCCCAAACCACAGTGTCTGTGGAGAAGGAGACTGGGGGTTGACACCCCGGCTCAGGCCATGCTCAGGGCTGGAGCAAGGTGTCCTGCCGGTTGGTCTTTTCAGGAGCAGAAACGGTTGCTGGAACTTGGCATAACTGGCCCTGAGGGCCATGTGCTCAGCCACCCTGAGGAGGTAAGTATCTATCCTGCTGAGAGCACCAATGACATGGCATACCCAGAGCTGACCACAGCCCAGCCACCCCTGGGGCTGGGTGCCGGGCTGTCTAGGAAGGGAACCCTCCCCCTCCTGTCACCCTATGGCCTTTGCCTGAGGCTCAGAAGGTGGGGTCAGGCCCTGAGACTGCACTGGTCAGCCTGTCCCTGACAGCAAACCCCAGGCTGGAATGCTTACCCCACTGGCTCCCTGTGTTGCCTTTCTGGTGGCCTGAGCCCCCAAGATCCCACTCATCTGCAGGTGGAGGCCGAGGCCGTGTTCCGAGCCATCACCATAGCCAAGCAGGCCAACTGCCCACTGTATGTCACCAAGGTCATGAGCAGGGGCGCAGCCGACACAATCGCCCAGGCCAAGCGCAAAGGTGAGCACTGCCTGGGGCACGGGGCTGCTCTGGGGCCCACGTGTGAGGGGCAGGCCTTGTTCAAGGAACCCCACAAACTGCCTGGCCTCTTGGAGTTTGGGCCTTGCTGGTTCAGCCTCTGGAGATGTGACGCCCAAGTCCCTGCTGGGGCCAGGGCTGGACCCTGGGGCAGAATGTGGGCTGTGCATGCTATTTGTGGAAGGGAAAGACAGAGTGACAGGGAGTGTGCCTTAGACCCCAGCCCCACCCTGCTGGCATCAGGTGCTGGGTGCTCCCTGCCCACAGAGCACCCAGCTGGCTGGAGTTAGAATCTGCTGTGGGGTGCATGGCCGGGTAGGGCTCAGCTATGGCTAGCAGGGACTGGGCTGGGGAGGTCCTCCAAACAGAGGTTGCTGAGCTCAGAGGATCCAGGGAGCCCCTGGAAGGGCCTAGGTTGGGGTGCAGATCCAGGGGTGGGTAAATGAGGTGACATCTCCAGGAAGGCCCAGGATTTCAGGCCTCCTGAAAGGAACTTGTTTTCAGGACCCAGCCCTGGCTCAGGGGTCCATAGTATGGGGTGGGTGTGCACTTGTCTATTTCCTGCATTGAAGGTTGAAACAGAACCTCCCCCGCCCCCCGCTTAGCTATTTCAGTGGAGCTTGGCAGGGGGGCCTGGACAGTGGAGTCTGCAGGAGCTCAGCCAGAGGGCCTCACCCTACCACTGAGAAGTCACCCTCCTACCCAACCCCACCCCAAGCAGACCCCTCAGTGAGGAACCTGGAGCAGTGGGGTGTTGGCAGTGACAGTGCCAGGCCCCTGCGGTGGGTGTGCGGGCCGTGGTGGGGTGCTCCTCATGGACTTTGCATCACAGGGATTGTCGTGTTTGGAGAGCCCCTCACTGCCAGCCTGGGCACAGATGGCTCACACTACTGGAGCAAGAACTGGGCAAAGGCCGCAGCCTTCGTCACATCACCACCCATCAACCCCGACCCCAGCACAGCAGACCACCTCGCCTGTCTGCTCTCCAGGTGTGCCTGTGCTACAGGTGACCCAGGTTGGGCGGCATGCTCCATGCCTGCTGAGTCTGCGGCCCGTTGGTGGCCCACAATGCCTGCCTCTTCCACAGAAACCGGGGCACCTTCAGGGCAGCCCAGGCACTGGGGAGTGCAGGGTCTGAGCCTTTGGGTCCCCCATATGCCAGTCTCATCCCCTCTCGGCTCTGTCCACACCCACCCCTGTGGTTCTCTCAGATGCCCTCTATCCCTGTGGCTGTGCTGGCCAGGACATCTGTGCTCTTCTGACCCTGGCTTGTTTCCAGTGGGGACCTCCAGGTGACGGGCAGTGCCCACTGCACCTTCACCACTGCCCAGAAGGCCGTTGGCAAAGACAACTTCACGCTGATCCCTGAGGGCACTAACGGTGTGGAGGAACGCATGTCTGTGGTCTGGGAGAAATGCGTGGTGAGTACAGACCTGGACAATGAATGGTCCACTGGGAAGGGTTGTTCATGGAACTCTGGCATCCGCTAGAAAGATCCCCAACCAGCGAGTGCCAGTGGGACAGGCCAGAGCATACAGCCTTGGGTGTCCTGCTCTAGCCAGACAGAGCCCTGCATCCAGAGCTCCCTGCAGACTCCAGCAGTGCAGTGAGACAGCGTCTGCACACAGGGTTAGTGGGGGCAGCTCTCCTATCCCGACAGAATGGCTCTGGGGTGTCAGCGGTCTTCTGAAAGCCTGTGTGTCCTTGGACCCCACCTCCCACTGCCCATCCACTTGCCCACCCAGCATCCTCAGACCTACAACCCCAAAGCCTTGAGCACCTCGGCCACCACTGCCTCCTCGGGCCTCCTGAGCTCCCCAGGGAGATGGCCACAGCCCTTCAGGGGACATAGACATTGGTATGAAAGCATCAACATTTATCCACAAAGTGATCCCAGAAACAAGCCTCATCCACAGGAAGGGGCACCTGGGCAGCCTTGGCCAGGACTGATTGTGACTCATATGTGCAGTGGGCTCACATATGAGTGAGTGCCTCACCCCCTGGCCAGGCATTTGTGCCATGTGGGATGTTGACGTGGCAAGGGACAGGGTTGGAGGCCCTTCTATCTTTACATGACAGCTTAGTGGCCTGATGACCGTCCATGTGGCAGCCTAGTAGCCCGGTGACCACCCTGTGACAGCCTAGTAGCTTAGTGACCATCCATGTGGAAGCCCCTACCCTCAGCTCTGCCTTCTCTCCCCCCAGGCCTCAGGGAAGATGGACGAGAATGAGTTCGTGGCAGTGACTAGTACAAATGCTGCCAAAATCTTCAATTTTTACCCAAGGAAGGGGCGAGTGGCTGTGGGCTCTGACGCCGACCTTGTCATATGGAACCCCAAGGCCATGAGGATCATCTCTGCCAAGAGCCACAGTCTGGTGAGAGCAGCCTGGCTCTGCATCAGGGCCTGGCCACAGGGGCTGGGAAGCCCAGGGCAGCCTTCCCGGGGAGTCCCAGGGATGGAGACCACGGCCTGTCACGCAGCCCTCATGCAGCTTTCAGAGGCCTGGAGGAGCAGCATGGCCATCCCTGAGGGTGACCCCCAGCTCTCTGTTTAATCTCTGCGGCTTCCCGAGAGATGTGTGGCTGTGGTGTCCTCGGTCCAGGAGCACAGAGAGGAGACTGAGGCAGGGTTGCCCACACCTGCCCAGTCAGGGGAGGAGCAGCCCTCCCTGTTTGCTCACGTCCCCCTTGTCCTACTAAACTTGCAACTTGGGGATGGGCTCACGGGTTCTGGGGTCAGTCCCTCCTGAGTCCCTTCCAAGTCAACCACATCTTCATAGGGGTCTCAGCACAGCACACAAGTGACCTTGCACTCGGCCTCCCTGAATACTGGGCAGTTGCAGAGTGTGGTAGCAGCATGGGTATGGGGAGCTGGAAGGCTAAGAGCAGGTTGCTGGACCATGGGCCTCTCTCCCCAGAATGTGGAGTACAACATCTTCGAAGGGGTGGAGTGCCGAGGAGCGCCCGTGGTGGTCATCAGTCAGGGCCGAGTGGTGCTGGAGAATGGGACCATGTTTGTCACCCCTGGCACTGGCCGTTTCATTCCCCGGAAGACCTTCCCAGACTTTGTCTACAAGAGGATAAAGGCTCGCAACAGGGTAAGCCAGTCAGGGCCTCAGTGAGTGGCTGGGGAATTCTTAGACTAGGGTGTAGGGAGCTCCCTGTGGTCGTGAGGCTTCACTTCCTGGCAAGCCTGGCCAAAGCCCCTGCATGGTCAGGAAGGCAGCGTGGGACCTGTGCTCCTGGGGCCCCGCTGGCATAGTGACCTGGCCTGCCCAGGGGAAGGGGATAAGGAAGGTGCTTCTTGGGCACTGGGACCCAGGGCCCATGGTTAGCTCTGCAAACTTACCTTGAACACCCCCATGTTACCCAAGTAACCCACAGTTGTTATAGAAATACGCATATAAAATAAATGAAAAATGCCTGTGACCACTTCCCCATGTAAACTGCCACTAAGACTCTAGTGCAGGTCTTGCTGGGATTCCCCATGAGGAGACATGCCTGGGGACGTGGGGCGCTTTTCAGTGGAGGCTGTGAGCACCTTCCCTGCCCTTCCTTCCTGTCCCTGTGGTCATTGCCATGTGGGCCCATGCTCATTGTGTCTGAGAGGGCATCGAGAGTGTCTGCTGAGCCACTGGGTACCTCAAATATGCCCATGATGTGGCCCGCACACAATCCCCACACACCCACAACACAGGTATGCCCTGTGAGGCACACGCGTGTGTACACATGCAGACAAGCACGCACGTGAGCACACCATTACTATGCACACGGCCTTATAGGCATTGTGCTTTAGGGTTTCTGCTAGGAAGTTGTGTGACCTTGATGGAGGCAGGGCTGAGGCTGGCCCTGGGCAGGAGTGGGGTGCTGCAACCACCACCTTGCCGAGCATCACGGCATGGCTGTCATGGGAGGTCCCAGGTCTGACAAAGAAATCCACCTCTCCTCCGTCAAGGTTAGAGTGGGGCTAAGACGTAGGGTCCAGGCCCGGAGCACCCGCTGAGGTCAGAGGGTCCATGCCCCCTGCCTAAGGGCCTGTGCCCCCTCCCTAAGGGATGGGGGTCACTATGGGTAATCCATGGGGGTTCACAGAAGGGCAGCTCCATGAAGTCCCAGCATTAGGGCTCCTTGCCAAGGGGCGGGCAGTGCATGCAGACCCACCTGAGGCCTCCCGCTTAGTGCCAGGCTCTCAATCACACGCATTCTCTCTCACCCGCCTCCCCTGCCTGCTGGGGGCCGCTCAGGGCCGCACCTCAGACCCACCACTGTGACTCTAACCCTGAGTCCCGAGCAGATGCCTTGAAGTAAGCACATCCAGGCTGGGCAGTCCAGAGCCACCGGGCCAGGGGGCTCCCAGGAAGTGTCTCTGGTCTTGGGGCCATTTCAAGAAGGGCAGGCCTGTGTCCTGGGGCTTCCTCAGGGACAGTGTGTGCTGGGCAGTGCCACTCTGTCAGGGCCAGCTTCCTACTCCAGGCCCCAAGTAGGACTCCTGGCTTAGGCCCTGCGTGGGGCGAATGTGTGGGGGGCACAGGGAGAGACAGGTGTGCCCATGTAGGGACCCACAGGCTGGAGTGCACTATGTGTGCAGAGGGCAGTGAGGACAAGGTGGTACGCATGGGGTGGGGGCCCCACATTCCTGAGCCCGGCCCAGGAGGGCACAGCATGGATCCTCCCACTGCCCCAGCCCAGCCCCTCACACCCAGCTCCGGCCCTGCAGCTGGCGGAGATCCATGGTGTGCCCCGAGGTCTCTACGACGGGCCAGTCCATGAGGTGATGGTGCCTGCCAAGCCAGGGAGTGGCTCCCAGGCCCGAGCGTCCTGCCCAGGCAAGGTCTCGGTCCCCGCCGTGCGTAACCTGCACCAGTCTGGGTTCAGCCTGTCTGGTGAGTTGGCCTGGGGCTGGGGCAGCGGTGGCAGGGGGCAGTTGGGGGGAGCTTAGGGCTGTGAGCCCAGCTGGGAAAGCCCCTTTCTGGCCAGCACCTGCCCTGGGCCGCCCTGGTGAGCCCCTACTGGACTGAGGACGTTGAGGGGGCTGCCACGTTGAGCCCAGGTAAGCTCAGGGACCCCTCTTCAGGGACCTGAGGATCACGTGGGAAGCCAGCTCCAGCTCCCCCTAGGTGGGGAAGCCCTAGGTAGAGAATGAGGGGTCTGAGCTGTGTCTGGGGCACTTGGGGAGGGGGCTGTGGTGTCCATGATCTCTTGTCCTGTACCCCTACTCTGAGTTCAGGGAGGTGACGGTGGCCCTGCTCACTGGGGAACTTGGAGTGGCCAGACCCTGAGCACCCAGCACTGCCTGGAAGCCAGAGGTAGCCTCGGCCCCTGGGGCTACCAGGGGATGCAGCCACCCTGCCCTGGACAGGATGGGCTCCCTGTAGGGTGAGCTTGAGCACCAGCCCCCACAGGTCTGAGGGTCTCACAGGTGTGAGTGGGGAGGAGGCTGTCCAGTTGGGCCTACTTTCCCTGTGCAGGAGACATCCTGCCCACCCTGCCCTCTCCTTAGGGTCGCAGGCAGATGACCACATTGCCAGGCGCACAGCCCAGAAGATCATGGCACCTCCCGGCGGGCACTCCAACATCACCTCCCTCTCCTAGACGAACTCTAGCAGGGGCAGTGCCGCAGGCGGGCAGCAGGCTGCTCACCTCTGCCCAGTTTCCTCAGTAGCTGCTTTGGAAGGTGCTCAGCCTTGCCTTCCCCTCCCCCACAAGCTCTCCTTTTGGGGTTCCAGGTCCTGCCATGAGGAGCCCCCTTGAGGACAGGGCTAGGTTTGGGGAGATTCACTGCCAGGGCGAGAGGCTGGGTGTGGCAGGGACAGCTCTGGCAGCCCCGGGCCTGGGTGCTAGCAGAAGGCCCGCTGCTGACCAGGGATGTGGAGTCCCCGGGTGTGTCACATATCGTAGGGGATAGCTGGGCATCAGCTGCCTCCTCCCATTGCCAATCACTGCCCCCACAGAAGCCCAGCAAGTGTGCACAGCGTGGTTGGTGGCCATCCCGCCCCCACAGAGGTGCTGAGAAGTCAGGGACCCACCAGTAGCCTGGCTCCCCCCTGGGTAGGGGCTCCAGGACCAAGGACCAGACCTGAGCTTCCATAGTCACCCTCTTCAGGGAAATTTCACCATCCTTTAGCTAAGATGCTATCCTTTTATTACAAATGTGTATTTCTGTAGGTTTACTAGAGTAGTTTTGTACAGTGAGGGCATCGCAGCCAGAGCCTACCTGTGCATGCCACCCCCAGCCCGAGGGGCGGTCGGCCGAGTCTGATGTGAATCGTGTCAATTAAAGACATGGTTTAGAAGCTGCCTGTGTGTAGCGACGCCTTACCCCATCTCCCCACAAGGGGAGCCCTTACCCTCCGTGTGTCCTGCAGGGCAGCTCTGTCCACCTCCTGATTAGGGGCTGGGCTGGGCTGGGAGGTAAGGGTGCAGCACCCGCAGGGTGTAGACAGATGAGGGTGTAGACAGGTGGGAGGAGGAGGACCCCGTTGCATTCTGTCTGGAATGCTCCCGGCAGGTTAGGGACAGCATGGCGCTCCAGGAGCACATGAACCAGTGAGGCACACTCCTGCCACCACCTGAGGCAGGTCCACCCAGCAAGGCACAGCAGCTGCAGGGCCCAGACACAGAACCTTCTAGAAGTTAGAACAACTCTTGGCTGCAGCCTTTTCCTCATAGAGATGGTACCAGTTCGGTACCATGGCAAGGGGCTGTTCTCAAAGGGGTGTCTGTGCCCTGAGAGCAGTGTGCCCCACACCTTACACTGCCTGGCTCCCTGCCCCTGCCTAGGCACTGGCTCTCGCTGGGGACCCAGGTGCCCTTCCCACCATGGTCTCTGGGCACCACAGACTGGCCGGTCCTAAAATATGGGCTTTTCATGCTCTGTGTTGGTCCAGGCGGCTGCCCTGAGAGGGCTCCTCCTGGCATCCAGCCGCCTGCTTCCCAGGGCTCCCCTGAGGCTAATGTCCACTGCACCAGTGTACCCCACGCCCTGCCGGGAGAGGCAGTGAAGGGAACGATGGCACCCTCATCCTGACAGCATCTCAGGGAAGGGGCAGGTGCACTGTCCCCAAGATTCCATCAGTGTACTTCCGTGAAGCTCCTGCCTCTGTCACCACTGGGTTTCTACTGAGACCCTGGCTTCCACGGGCCCTCCTGGTGGTGGGCCCTCAGGTGCTGCATGCACACATTGCTGATGGCCCTGCCATGTTCTCTGCTGTGTCCTCTGACCTGGTCAGCTCATGGCCTGGTTGATATGTTTGCTGGGGGTAGGGCTGGGCTTATAGCACTGTTCAGACCTGCTACCCTTATGGCCAGCTGTCCTGGAAGGGGGCAGCAACACGGTACCCCCAGCCCCAGAACAAACCAGTGCAGGTCTGGAGCCCTGAGCTGAAGGGGCCGAGCCATCCCCCTGTGGATGGGTGGTGCCGGGCGGACAGGAGACCCACAGCAATGAGCAGGACAGCACTGCCCAGCACTGTGGGTCCCACGTGAGACCCTGCCTTGTACTCCTCCATACCATCCCTGCCTCAGCAGCCTTGTGGCTCCCAGCCACCCCCACCCTGGCTGCCCCAAGTCACGGCCAGACTCCATGCCCCCTAGCAGGGTGGAGTCTAACCGCTTGGCAGGCACAGAAGAGGCTCAGAGCATGTGGCAGAGAGTAGCTCTTGTATGTGATTCAGAGGTGAAAACTATACAGAAACAGCAGAAATCGCCACAACAGTTATATCGCTAGAAAACATCCTTCACCTTCCCACCCGTGACCCTCCCACCAAGAATGGAGCAGAGTCTGTCCATCCTGCGGCTTTGGGCAAAAGGCTTGCACACAGGGTGGCTGGTGGCAGGGCTGCAGTGACCAGGTTGCACACAGCCTTGAGCCTGTGAGAGACCAGAGGGCCCAGGCTCCTGCCCAGGAGCAGCTCCACATGACCTGCCAGCCAGCAGTGAGGGAGCCCCCAGAGGCCAGAGTGGGCAGCTGTGGCCCTACTCTATTTTGGGTCCTGCAGGGCCTAAGTGGTGCTGGCCTTTCTTGCTCTTGACAGGCACCCACACCCTCTTGTCACCGGGCACTGCCATGAGCCAAGATACAAAATGTGGCTGGGGCACTGTGGGTACCACCAGCTAGGGGATGTGGCTACAGGACCTCAGCCTGTCGCCCCTACCCTGGCAGACCCAAGTCTCCAAAGCCATCTGAGAGGTAACTGTCCACGGGCTCTGCGCTGGAGGCCTAGCTGCTGCCGGCTGAAGGGCAGATGGAGCCACACGTGGGCAGGACAGAGTGCTCCCCCTCGCTGTCCTCCGCAGTCTCCATGGCATTCCTGGTTGCAGGGCCAGGAAGAGGCTCAAGAGGCTCCTGTGTGAGCTCCTGGCTCCGCCTCAGCCTGGGGACAGAGACACAAGTTGGGGCTCAGTGGCGCCCAGCAGCCCCGGACACTTCTTGCTGCCGGTCCCATGACTCGCCCAAGGATTCACAAAACATGTCACTTGGGGACAAGCCGTGGGGTGCCCACAGTCAGACCAGGCACCAGGCAGGGTCTCTGGGAATCCCTGCTCTGGGACTCCTTGGCCCAGCAGGGAGCCTGGCAGTGTTATGGGGGTGGCCCCCAGCACCTGCCTGACTCTAGGCCAGGCTGGTCACCAGCGGTCTCTTCCAGCTGGAGGTGAAAGGAGGCCTGAGTATGCTGCCTGTTGGGGTGCAGTTTTCAAAGACTCAGCTGAGTCTGATCCTCACCTGGGCCTCTGACCCCGGGGTGGGGAGCTGTGTCCACTCCAGTTCCCACACACCGTCCTTCCTGGCAAGAGCCCTCCCTGCCACACCCAGGCAGAGGGAGTATCCACCTGCCTGCAGCCCCCTGCTCAGCCACCTCTGCAGCAGCAGGTGTTGGTGGCTGCTTCTGTCCTGTCCCCTTCCTGCCAGCCACCTGTGCCCTTTATGTCCCTGGTACCTGGTGCTCAGGAAAGGTCTGACGAGCAAGCGAGTTACTGAGGATGCCAGAGTGGTGGGAGCTGTGGCTCTTGACGGTGCCACCCAGGAAGCTCCCAGCCCTGACCTGGGCCGAGTGCCCCGTCTCTTCCCCAGAGGTTTTGGCCACTGGTCCCATATGGAGCTGAAATGTTCCCAGGAAGCTCCCTCCCACACAGGAGTCTGAACAGGGACATCCCCCGCCCACAGCCCAAAGAGAGTGGGGTCAGGCACTCCCGGCCACAGAGGCCACGTGGCTGCAGAGTCCCTCCTCTCTGCCACCACTAGTCCCCCTATACACACTCACTTTTCTCTATTAAAAATGACAAAGTCTTGCTGGATGGCATCAAGGCAGTCCTGAAGATATTCATTCTCCTGTGAACAGAAAGACACATGTGTCTGTTGTAGACGCCATCCAGGTCCTAAGCATCCCTCAGGAACACCGTCATGGTCAGCTATCCTCCTGGACAGACTGCCTGACACCTGCCAGGCAGCCAAAGTGCCTGGGAGTACCTCTTCCAGGATGATCCCTCCTGGGACCATCATCCAACCACCAAGGGTGCCCAGGTGCCACTGCCCAGCCCCCACTGCAGTGGACGTGCTCTGTGATGTCTGTGGGCCATACAGGAAGCCCCCTCGCCTGGCTCCTTTCCTCTCCCTCACCTGCCTAGCAGGACTCAGCCCCTCCCTTGTCCCTGGTACACTAATTTCTGACTCAGTGCCTGTTTGAGGGTGCCTGCCCCAAGCAGGTTGGCCTCGGGGCAGTCCTGTGAGGTAAACCCTGAGGACATGGTTTTGGACTCAGGCTGTCTCCGCTAGATGCACAAGGTGACGCGTGGGGTGATGGAGGTGCAATGCAGGTGGCAGGTCCAAATTCCTAAGACTGTCCCTAGGGTGAGTCAGGAGGGTGCAGGCGGAAGGGGATGTGCCAGCCGCAACTGCTGCTCTGGTGCTGGGGAGAACCAATTCCACACACTGTGGTTCACCATCCGCGTGTGAGCAGACAACCGGCCCAGGTTGAGAGTCAGCCTGCGGGTCAGTGTGGAAGGGCCCCATTTCCTGTGGCTGAGGGCAGACCACACTGAAGGCCACACCTAGCTATGGGCAGAACTTGAGAGAAGGTTGGATCCACAGCCCGGGAAAGCCTCCTGTATATCACTAAGGCCCTGCTGGGGAAGGGACACAAATACTGACCCTAGCCCACTATGCTCACCAAGCCTGCAGAAGGGCCCCTCTCCCAACTACAGAAAGCAGCATCCATTCCTACAGACCATGCAGGGGCTGTAACCACAGCAGACATTTCGCAGGACACACTTGCCCCTTAGCACCTGCCTCCACCATCTATCCAGCTTTGGAACATAGTCGTGTGACCCAGCTGGGAGCACTGGCCCTGCCGAGGTCAGGGAGGAGCTTCAGGCTGCTGTGTCCAGCAATAGCCAAGAGTACTGACCTGGGAGTGGCTCAAGGGCTGTGAGTTGGAGGTGGGTGCAGATGTGAAAGGGGTCTGTTGATGGCAGGCCCTTCTGCCCTGGTGTGGGGTCTGACTCCCAGACAAGAGCCCCTGCGGTGGGCTTGGATAGGAAAGCTCTTGGGAACTTGGAAAAGACTATGGGCTGAGTGAGGATCCCAGATCATCCTCAGAAGGATGCTAAGAAGGGACAAAAGTCTCAGGGAAATAGGCAGCTAGCATTAGCACTCCCAGCCAATGCTAGTGTTCTTCTGGGGCACAAAGGACATTCCTTTCAGGAAGGGGATAAGGAACTGGTGAGGGGTGGAAAGGAGAGGCGTGGTGACAATGGCAGAACAGAGTAGCAAGAGCCAGGGGCTGTGGTAATTGGCAGAGGCCCCTGGTGTGACCACACCAAGGCAGTGAGGCTAGATGGCATGTGGGGCACTCTGACCCTGAGTGTCTGTGATGGCCAGCAGAGCGTGGTGCTCCTAAGGGTCAGTGAAGGACAACAGCACCCACACACACTGAAACAAGTGGTGGTGGAGCAGAGGGCTGTCAGCCACTATAACACAAAGTCATGTTTACTGGCCTAGGTTTACATCTAATTCTGTTATCAGACTGGGAACCCATTGACTAAAGCAGGGAAGGCCCAGGCTGGTTCATAGCAAAGGTCAGAGCAGTGACCCGGCCCCCATGGTGTCTGTGGCCACTGGCACAGAGGTGCCCAGTGCTGAGCTAACACTTGGCCCACATCCATGGCACATGGGGCCACTGGTGGCTGCTGAAGTATCATCAAGACAGACATATTTGGCACCTAGCAGAGCTGTGATATTTGGGCCTGACCTATGGAGCTACAGGTGTAGGGGAACGGGAGGGAGATGCTGGTCAGCAGGCACCAAGTCCATTATGCAGGTGAATGGGTCCTGCAGATCTGAGGGGTGGATGGTGACTGTGGTCGACAAAACCATGTAGTAACAGCAACCAGGAGCTCAACCACACAGGGTGAGGATCTAAGTCATGGCTGGAGGCATAACTGACTACTGAGATCCCAAGATCCGTGGTGGTGGGACAGGAGGCAGGGAGGGGCTGGGATGGGTACTAGAGGGCAGAGGAGGTGACTGCAGCAGGGCTGTCACTTGTCCCGGATGTCCAAATTTTCCTGAAGTTAGAAGTCCACCAGAAGCCTGAGAAGCTGCTCCAAAATTATCTAGAAAACGTGACTCCTCTTGGTGGTACATGAGCTGGGCTGTGGTCAACCCTGAAAGGTGCCACCGTGATCCCCTTCTCCCCAAGGTGCCTAGAGTGCTGCTGGCAGGAAGCCTTCTGCAATGCCTGTGTCTGCCTGGTCCTGCTGTGCCTATCCCTCTTATGGCCACACCTGTGGCCCCTCAGTGCCCTGCCTCGGGCTGCTGGAAGGCACAGAAACTATTCCCTGGGCCCTTCACCAATGACTGGTGGGTGCAGGATTATGAGAGCCCAGCTCCCTCTGGGCAGCACCTCCAAGTTGCAACCCATGCTCCAAGGTCTCTGAAGGCTCAGGCTAAGTTATTCCCTGAGGGTTTCAGAATTTCTGCTCCAAGTCTAACCCTCACTGCTTCCTCCCATTCCTGAGTGATATTTCCTGGGTGCACCTTCTGATGCTCAGAAGGCTGAGTAACTCGATGGCTCAGAAGCCTCCTCTCAGGGCAAATATCATTGCAACCATGAGGGCCAGGGAAGTGAATACCAGATCCCTACCTTGTCTCAAGGAGACCTGCTAAGCAATGCAATATGAGCAGGAACAATTCCCAAACCTCTCAGAACAAAATTGGAGGAGGCACAGTTCCTGAGTTTGAAGCTTACTATGAAGCTACAGTGATCAAGACACTATTGTGCTGGCATGAGGACAGACATAGGCCAATGAAATAAAATTGCAAGCCTATAAATAAACCCTTGTATTTACAAGTAACTGATTTTCAAAATGGTGTCAAGCAATTCAGGGGGAAAGAACACCCTTCTCAACACATGGCACTGAGATGATTGGATCTCCACATACAAAAGAATGAAGTGGGCCTTACTGTCTACTACATGTAAAAATTACCTCAGAATGGATTGCAGACCTCAGTGCAAGAGCTAAAATTCAACAATACTTAGAAAAAAACATGAGAGGAGGTCTGTGACCTTAGCTCAAGAGCTGCTTTTTCAGGCAGAAGAGAAACAGACACACTGGGTAACATCAAAATCAGAGAGTGAATGCTGCAGGTGACTCCATCAAGAGAGAGGAAAGAAACACACAGGATGTTGTTTCTGGAGCAAGAAGGCAGACTAGAAATATCTCCTTAATAGCCACTCTTGGCAAAGCAGGGGAAAGAAAACTCTTAACCACCTCTTGCTGGAGGAATCCACCCAGGGACATCACTCCAGGGGCACAGTGAATCGGTGGTGGATTATAGGAGCCAGCAAGGAGGTCCGGAGCTGAGAAAAATCAACACAGAAGGCGGGTGCTTGGGAATGGGCAGGAACCAGCCGGCCAGCTTGCCCAGAGGACTGGAGACAAGAAAGGGTTGTCCTGCAGCTTTTTGATTCAGGGATAATCTACTTAACTGGAGGGCTTAAATGAGTGGGTGTACTTAAAACAGTATCCAACGGCCAAGACTGAATACCAGGTGGGGTGGATCCCCCATCGGCTTGGCTCATATCTAGGTGCTGCCATTGTGGGAAGACCGTGTGGGAGAAACAGTCTGCAGTTCTGGTGCCTTCTGAATTTGGGCATCCACTCTTGGGATGAGCTGAGTATCCTGGAAATTGTTGTTAGAGCACTGTGTGATGTGCCTCCTAAGGAATCTGGTGAGAGCATTAGGACCCCAATCCCATGGGAACTGACTGCTGACAAAACAACCAGGGCCTGATTGTGGGTAACTAAGTCAGGAAGACAGAACCTGATCTCCTGTGCAACTGGGGGGTGGTTTCTGGCACTCACCAGCATATGTTCTCTGTCTCCTAACACCACAGTGCCACTTGGTGTCTAGGCAATATATTGTAACATACACATAGTTATATACATCTTTGGATTTTTTCTTTTCTTTTCTTTTTTTTTTTCATTTTTAATTTCTTCACTAGCAAGCAATCTTCCCTTTTTTTTTGAGACAGAGTCTCATTATGTTGTCCTCGGTAGAGTGCCATAGCATCACAGCTCGCAGCAACCTCAAACTGTTGGGCCTAAGTGATTCTCTTGCCTCAGCCTCCCAAGTAGCTGGGACTACAGGCACCTGCCACAATGTCCAGCTATTTTCTTGTTGCAGTTGCCATTATTGTTTAGCTGACCCAGGCCAGGCTCGAACCTACCATGTTCAGTGCATGTGACTGGTGCTGTAACCACTGTGCTACAGGCGCCCCGCCAGTCTTCCATGTTTGATACTGTTCTTCAGTCCCCTTTATTCACTCTTTCTTTTCTTTTCTTTTTTTTAGACAAGAGTCTCAAGCTATCACCCTGTGTAGCATGCTGTGATGTCACAGTTCAAAACAACCTCAAACTCTTGGACTTAAGCGATTCTCTTGCCCCAGCCTCCTGAGTAGCTGGGACTATAGGCGCCCACCACAATGCCCAGCTATTTTTTTGGTTGTAGTTGTCATTGTTGTTCTGCAGGCCAAGGCTGGATTCAATCTGCAAGCTCCAGTGTATGTGGCTGGCACCCTAGCCACTGAGCTACAGGCACTGAGCCCACTCTCTTTTTTATTTCTCTCCCATTTCCTCTTTTTGGGTAGAGATTTTTCTACTTTTCTTATCTTTCCCATATAAATTTCTCATCAACACCTAAAATGTCCCCTATTTTCTTCTTTATCTTATATAATTGCATCTTTTATTTTCCTTACCTATTTTTTTCTTTTCTCTGAGTGCTGGGGGTGGGGGCAGGGTCATGGCATTGGTCTGGCTTAAGGAGGTCATGAACTCATGGTCTAGGTGTCCTTCTAGCTTTGGCCTTTGGAAAGAAAGTATTGGCAGGTCCCCACAGCAACATATTGCCAAATTTTCAGTTACTGGGGAGGGGATTATTTTTTCTTCTCTCTCCATATTGGAAGAGGTGCGGTCTTGCTTTTCCTCAGGTGGGTAAGGAGCTGCTGACTTCAGGGTACTCACCTAACCCAGTCCCCCAAAGTCCTAGAGTGCAGGTGTGGTCACTCACTGCACTTTCTCCTGTCGCTCTCTTTCTCTTCTTTCTTCCCCTTCTTCTTTTTTTTTTTTTCTCTTCTTTCTCCCTTCTCACTCTTTACCCTTGTCTTCCTTTAGGCCTCATACCAAAAGACCATTTTAACATCTAAGCTCTGAGATAAGGTAATTTAAAGTGACCGAAGTAATGAGAAGGGAAAAACAGGGAAGGAAGTTAACAAGAATAAAACATACATGGGGAGGAACCAACAGAATTTGGGCAACGTGAAAAACCAAGACAGGCTCGGCACCTGTAGCTTAGTGGCTAGGGTGCCAGCCACATACACCGGAGCTGGCGTGTTCAAATCCAGCCCAGGTCTGCCAAAGAACAACGACAACTACAACCAAAAAATTCTACCCAGGGTGACAGCTTGAGACTCTGTCTCAAAAAAAAAAAAAAAAAAAAAAAAGAAAGAAAGAAAAAGAAAGAAAAAACAAAAACAGAGCAACTTCCCCCCACTAAGGTACCATGAGGCAGCTACCACAGAGGATTCCACCTATAAAGAATTAATGGAAATGACAGAAATGGAATTTAAAATATGGATGGCGAAGGCAATAAAGTGAATTGAGAAGAAAGTAGAAAAACAACCAAAAATGGATTAAAGCCAAAAATGGATGAAAGAATTGAGGACCATAGAAAGGATATTGTCGAGCTTAAGGAATTGAAGGAGTCAATCAGAGAACTTAAAGATGCAGTGGAAAGTATCAGTAACAGATTAGACCATGGAGAAGAAAGAATCTCAGAGCTAGAGGATAAAGCTCCTGAGTTAACTGAGGTAGTTAAAGAGGCAGAAAAGAAGAGAGAGAAAGCAAAACATTCACTCAAAGAATTATGGGACTTCACAAAGTGTTCAAACATATGAATTATAGGGATCCCTGAGGAGAAGAAGAACATCCCAAAGGAATGGAAGCCCTACTGAAGGATATCATAAAGAAAATTTCCCAAGTATCACTGAAGATTCCAAAACACTCCTTTTAGAGGGATATCAAACCTCATGTCATCTCAACACAAACAGAGAATCTCCAACACAAATTGTAATAAACCTGTCCAAAGTCAAGACAAAAGAGAAAATTCTGCAAATAGGAGGAAACACCAACTGACCTACAGGAGTAGATCCATCAGGGTGACAGTGGACTTTTCAGCTGAAACTTTCCAAGCCTGAAGAGAATGATCATTTAACTTTAATCTTCTTAAACAAAACAACTTTCAGCCCAGAATTCTGTATCCTACTAAATGAAGCTTCAAAATCAATGGAGAAATCAAATCTTTTACTGATATGCAAATATTGTGGAAATTCACTACAATGAGGCCAGTTCTATAGGAAATACTTAGACCTGTTCTCCACATTGACCATCACAATGGCCCACTAGCAAAGTAAACACCTAGAAACTGAGGACAAAACCTAGCTTCCACAATGGTGCAAAGGATAAAACTAAGCAACGGACTTTCACAAAATAAGATGAATAGAACTCCGTAACAGTTATCAGTTCTCTCACTAAATGTAAATGGCTTGAATTTCCCACTGAAGCGGCACAGGCTGGCCAATTGGATAAAAAAGTACAAGCCATTCATATACTGTCTCCAAGAAATAAACCTAACCCTGAAGGACAAATCTGGACTCAGGGTAAAGGGATGGAAAACCAAATTTCAGGCAAATGAAAACCAGAAGAAAGGAGGGGTTGCAATCTCATTTTTAGATACAAGTGGATTTAAAACAACTGAAGTTAAGAAAGACAAAGATGGTCATTTCATTCTGGCCAAGGGAACAATACAAGAAGATGACATTTCAATTCTAAATATTTATGCACCCAACTTAAATGCTCTCAGATTTATGAAACAGATCTTGATTAGTCTGAGCAATATGATATCACATAACACTATAATTTTGGGGACTTTAACACCCCTCTGGCAGAACTGGACAGATCTTCTAAACAGAAATTAAAGATACAAGGGACTTAACAGTCACCATAGAACAAATGGGCTTAATATACATATACAGAATACACCATCCCAAAGCTAAGGACAGCCTATGGAACATACTCCAAAGTAGAGCATATCCTAGGATACAAATAAAACCTCAACAAAATTAAAATAATTAAAATTATATCTTGTATCTTCTCAGACTGCCAGGCAATAAAGGTGGAACTTAACTCCAAAAAAATTTTCAGCCCCACACAAAGGGATGGAAATTAAACAACCTTATGCTGAATGATGGTTCTGTCAAGGAAAAGATAAAGGAGGAAATTGTTAAATTCCTCAAATAACAACAATGAAGCTACAAGTTAACAAAACCTGTGGGATACTGCAAAAACAGTCCTAAGAGGGAAATTTATTGCATTAGATGCCTGCATCCAACAAACAGAAAGAGAGCACACCAATGATCGAATGAATCATCTTAAGGAAATGGAAAAGGAAAAACAATCCAATCTCAACCCTACCAAAAGAAAAGATATAACCAAAACTAAATCCAGAATAAATAAAGTTGAAAACTAAAGAATCATTCAGATAATGAATGAAACAAAAAGTTAGTTCTTCAAAAAAGATAAAATCAATAAACTAGAAATAGAAAAGCAAAATCACTTAATAACCTCAATCATAAATTTAAAAGGGGAAATAACAATAGATATCAAAGAGATACAAGAGATTATCTCTGAATACTACAAGAAACTCTATGCCCAGAAATTTAACAATGTGGAGGAATTGGACCAATACTTGGATTCACACCCTCTCCCTAGACTTACCCAAAAAGAAATAGATCTCTTGAACAGACCAACATCAAGCACCAAGATCAAAGAAACAAATAAAAATCTTCCAACAACAACAACAAAAAGCCTAGACCAGCACCTGGCTTCACACCAGAATTCTATCGAATCTTTAAACAAGAGCTTTTACCCATAGTGTAAAAACTATTCCAAAACATTGAGAAGGAAGGAACCTTTCCCAACATATTCTATGAAGCAAACATCACTCTGATTCCCAAACCAGGAAAGGAGCGAACTAAAAAGGAGAACTATAAACCAATTTCACTAATGAATACAGATGCAAAAATACTCAATAAAATCGTAGCTAATTGATTACAGCTACACATTAAAAATATTATACATCATAATCAAGTAGGCTTCATCCTAGGGATGCAAGGTTGGTTTAACATACACAAATCCATAAATGTAATCCACCATATCAATAGAAGCAAAAACAAAGACCATATGATCCTCTCAATAGTACAGAAAAAGCATTTGTTAAAATTCAGCATCCTTTCATAACAAGAACACTTAATAATATAGGTATAGATGGCACATTTCTTAAGCCGACTGAGGCCATCTACAACAAACCCACAGCTACTATCATACTGAATGGAGTAAAACGGAAAGCTTTTCCTCTTAGAACTGGAACCAGACAAGGTTATCCTCTGTCACCACTACTATTCAACATTGTGCTGGAAGTTCTAACAATGCAATCAGGCAAGAGAAGGATATAAAGGGCATCTAAATGGGAGCAGAGGAGGTGAAACGCTCCCTCTTTACCAACAATATGATCTTATACTTAGAGAACTCTAAAGACTCAACCATAAGACTCCAGGAAGTGATCAAGAAAGACAGGAACATCTCAGGATATAAAATCAATGTCCACAAATCAGTAGCCATTGTATATGTCAACAACAGCCAAGTTGAGAAGCTAATAAAAGATACAATTCCCTTCACAGTAGCTTCAAAGAAAATGAAATACCCAGGAACACACCTAACAAAAGAGGCGAAGGACCTCTACAAAGAGAATTATGAAACCCTAAGAAAAGAAATAGCAGAAGACATTAACAAATGGAAGAGCATACCATGCTCCTGGCTGTGAAGAATCAACATTGTTAAAATGTCTGCACCTCCCAAAGCGATCTACAGATTCAATGCAATCCCCATTAAAACACCAACATCATACTTTGAAGAACTGGAAAAAAAAAATAGTTGTTCATTTCATATGGAACCAGAAAAAAATGATATCTCCAACGCAATTTTTTGTAATAAAAACAAAGCTGGAGGCATCACTCTATCAGACTTTAGACTATATTACAAGTCCACAATGATCAAAACAGCATAGTATTGACACAAAAGATAGAGACGTAGACATTTGGAACCAAACAGAAAATCAAGAGTTGAAACCAGTCTCTACTTGCCATCTGCTCTTCAATAACCACACAAAAGCATACAAAGGGGAAAAGATTCCCCATTCAATAAATGGTGCTGGGATAACTGGATAACCACATGTAAAAGACTGAAATTAGATCCACACTTTTCACCACTTATAAAAATTGATTCAAGATGGATAAAATATTTAAATCCAAGGCATGAAATGATTGAAATCCTAGAAGAAAGTGTGGGAAAAACTCTTGATGATGTTGGCCTGGGGAAAGATTTTATGAAAAAGACTTCAGCAGCAATCACAACAACAACAACAACAACAAAAAATAAACAAATGGGACTTAAACTGAAAAGCTTCTGCATAGCTAAGGACACAGCAATCAAAGCAAATAGACAACATTCAGAATGGGAAAAAATATTTGCATGTTACAAATCTGACAAAGAGTAGATAACTAGAATCTACAGAGAACTCAAATTAATCAACGATAAAGAGCAAACTATCCCATCTATCACTGGGAAAGGGACATGAACAGAACCTTCTGTGAGGAAGAGAGATAATGGCTAACAAACATATGAAAAAAATGCTCATTATCCCTGCTTATCAGAGAAATGCAAATAAAAACCACCCTGAGAGATCACCTAACCCCAGTAAGATTATCCCACATCACAAAGTCCCTAAGTTGCAAATGCTGGTGCTCTTACACTGCTGGTGAGACTGCAAACTAATACAGCCTCTTTAGAAAGAAGTATGGAGAATCCTCAAAGATCTCAAATTAGATCTCCCATTTGACCCCACAATCCCCCTACTAGGCATCTACCCAGAAGAAAAAAAAAATCATTTTATCATAAGGACATTTGCACTACATTGTTTATCGCAGTTCAATTTATAATCACCAAGATATGGAGACAACCTAAATGCCCATCAACTCAGGAATGGATTACAAACTGTAGTGTATGTATACCATGGAATACTATTCAACTGTAAGAAAAGATGGAGGCTTTACATCTTTTGTATTAACCTGGATGGAGCTGAAACACATTCTTCTTGGTAAAGTATCACAAGAATGTAAAAGCAAATATCCAACGTAGTCAATACCAATATGAAGCCAGTAGAGGATCTAATTCATGCTCACATAGGAAAACGACTCATTTCAATTCACCTTGGGCAGAGGGGGAATGAGAGGGAGGGGGGTTAGGTGCTCCCACTTAATGGACACATAACGTAGGGGTGTATGGTGCACCGTTTGGGTGTGGGACACAACTAGAAGATGAACTCTACCTAGTAAATTCAAATATTGTGACCTGGTTGTACCCTCACATTAACCTGAAATTAAAAGAAAAGAAACCCACAGGATTGAAGAAATGTGTGCAAGTAACTGGATGAGGCACTTGTATCCACATGTGAATAAAGAGATCTTACAAAGAAATGGGAAGACAGACAAGAATCTCTGGTATCAGCTCCGCTGTGGAAGCCCTCGCTCCTGCCCTCACAACAGGAAAGAAACTGAAAATCAATGACTTTCCTTGGACTCATGAAGCAGCATGGGTCAAAGAGCCCCCAGTACCCTGAAATGGACCAAGAGCTCCCACGAGACCAGCCGGCTGGGAGCTGTGGCTGAGGAGCACACCTGCTAGGTCTGAGGACGTGCTCAAGGCCCAGTGTGTGAAACTCCCGGGTACGGTCCGGGGCCCCCACCCTTCTGTGTGTTCTGCCTCCGGGAAGCCCACCAGGTTTCGGTGAAGAGCCAAGAAAGGGCCCCTCTGGGCCCCACATGGGGAGGGGAGTAACCACACGAAACGTGCCCAGAGTGTGCTCCATAGCAGTGGGGAATTTGCTCTCCATGGAGAACACTTGTCCCATGTGGGAGAAGAGTGTTTTCCTGACTGTGCCCCTCTGGTTTTTCTCTTTTGCCTAAGGGAAAGGAGGAAAAGCTGAGACAACTATGAGGGACACAGGCCCACTGAGACTGCACCTCCCCACAGCACTCCCAGGGACCCTGCACAGTGGCAGGGACCCCACACGGTGACAGTGATGCTGCACCGTGACAGGGACCCCACACGGTGACAGTCATACTGCACCATGACAGGGACCCCACACAGTGACAGGGACATCACATGATAACAGGGACCCCGCACAGCAACATGGACCCCATGTGGCGACAGGGATCCTGCCGATGACAGGGGCCCCACATGATGACAGGAACACCATGGACAACACCATGGACACTGCGCCATGACAGGGTGACAGGGACGCCATGTGAGGACAGGGACCCTGCATAACAGAGACAATGCACCATGACAGGGTGACAGGGACCCTGCGTGGTGACAGGGGTTCCAGGTGAAGAGCTGCAAGAGGCAGCCTCTCTCCAAGGAGGACAACTTGGAAAATCCAAAGACAACAGCGGAAACAAACAGGGACCCAGAGGAGCAGGAAGCCTTGTGCACCCCCAGCTGCAGACACAAACCCTGCCCAGCCACACAGACGTGAAACCTCCACTGTCTTGCTTCGGTTCTTATCAGTGACATATCACATCCAGCTGTCAACAGACTTCAAGGCAGACTAAAAGATGAGGAAAAGCCCACGGTGTGAAGAAACAAAGCAAGCACCAGGATGGACCAGACACAACACAGATGTCGGAATTATCCAACAAGGAATTTAAAATACCTGTGATCAATTTGCCAGGAGCTCTAGTGGAAAGTGGAGAACATGTGAGAACAGAGGGGCAAGCAGAGGGACAGAACTCTGAGAAAGAATTGAGAGGAGACGCTAAGAATCAGAGCCCCGCGGCAGAGATGAAGGCTGCCAGTGAGGGGCTGGGCCCAGACAAGGAGGGCGGCAGTGAGCCTAAGACGTCAACTGAAACCTCCCAAACTGAAATGCAAAGAGAAAAAAGAAATGAAAAGATGAACAGAATATCCCAGAACTGTGGGATAATTTCAAAAGGTGTAACACCTGCACAACTGCAATACCAGCTGGAGAAGAGAGACCAAGAGAACAGAAGAAACAGTCGAAGTAATAAAAGCTGAAAATCTTACGAAGCCACAGGTCAGGAGGCTCAGAGAACACCAAGCAAGGTGGTATGAAGACGTCTACACCTTGGCATGTCACGCTCAACCTGAAGAAGGTCAGCAACAAGATCTTGGATGGAGCTGGATGGGGAAAAATCCTACTTATAAAACCATGAAGAACTCGTCAGCAGCCATGCAAACAAGAAGAGTCAGGGCAACAGCTGAAGAGTTTGAAGAAGCTGGGCCAGTGGTGCGTGCCCAGCATCACTGCTCCATCCACAGCCCCCAGCCTCACCTGCCCCAGCCATCTCCTGGGCAGGTCAGCACTGACACCCTGGGCTCTGCATACTGTCCATGCCCTGTTCTCATATGAGGGCACCCTGGGCCTGTTTCTATATCCCAAAGCCCCAGCTCTGGAGATGATCTGGTTACGTGGAATTCACACATTTAATAGTGGGATGCATAAGAATGCCCACCAGCACCTGCCAACCATCCTGTGACTCAGGGTGGCTCCTCAATGCAGTCTCCACAGCCTCCACCTGCAATTCCACCCATAGACACCAGGGTCAGCACCAGCAGTCCTGGAGGGGGCAGTAGGTGGGTGCCTCACCCACCCACAGGACCTGTGTTATCTAAAGACCGAGGGGCCCAGCCCCCCTTCACAGTGAGGAGGGACTGATGCCCATCTTCCCAGCCCACACAGGGCCTACAGGTCTGAGGGGTCGCACAGGGGCAGGGACAGTGATCGAGCCCAGCCTCACACTGTCACCCTGACACTACACATAACTATGGCTGCTCTTTGGTGAACACCAGCCGTGACCTGGTGTCATGGGCTGAGTGGCGTCCCCCCGAAAGGCATGTTTTAATACCTGTGAACACTACTTAATCCTAGGTACCTGTGAATAGGACCTTAGTTGGAAACAGGTCTTTGCAGATGGGTGAGCTGTACACACAGTGACCAGTGTCCTTGTAAGAGGGTGGAACAGGTGCACACATGGGAAGATGGCCATGTGATGACAGAATTGGGGACAGGAGTGATGTGTCTAAGAGCCAAGGAATGCCAGGGATGACAGTGCAGCCCTGCTCCAGGAGAGGCTCAGCGGGGCTCTCCCTCCCTGGGAGGCCTCAGTGGGACCACCGCGCTGTCTCTGACATTTAGGGTCAGCTCTCCAGAGCTGTGCCACTACCTGTCATTTGTCTGGATAGCCCCAGAACGCTAATGCATCTAGCCAGGTAATGCCACAGCTGCTCTCAGGGGCCCTGCACAATCCGCCTCAGAAGAAGCATTCGGTGAGGAAGGCAGGAGGTGGGTCCTGGGCCTCCTCAGGACCTGGGCAGACCATCTGCCCGACTTCTGAGATGTGTGGTCTGCCAGGGTCTTGCAGGACCCTGGAGGGGAGGACCCTGGCCCGCTGTGCAGAGGTGTGGACAGGGGCCCTGAGCCTCTGCGGGGAGCCCCCACCCCCGGCCGGCACCCACCGACTGGGAGCTGTCGCGACTGTTGTCCCGGGACTTGCTCTTGGCCAGCCGCTTCTTCTTCTTGTGCAGGGGTCTGGACTCCAGAATCATCTCCTCCAGCTCGAAGGTGGGGTCGCAGTGCAGGCGGCCTTTCTGCGGGGACAGGGTGCTGAGCCAAGGCCTGCAGGCCTGCCGCCCACCCCTGAGCCACCATCCGCAGGCTTACGTTGGGCACGAAGCCCGGCTCCACCTTCTTCTCCATCAGGTCATCCCACGGCACTCTGGCCAGCGACGGGGCTGCCCGCATGTCCTGGAGGCAGGAGAGCCGGTGCTCGGGGTTCACGGTGAGGAGCTGCAGCGAGGCCTGAGTCAGACAGGGCCCCAGGCCTGGAAGCCCTGCCGGACCAGCCCTCGCATGGGTTGGCCAGGACGCCCTAGGAGGAGGAGGCCTCCAGGCCTGAGGTGCAGAAATTTGGCACATCTAGGGCCATGTAAGGGAAGCTGGCACTGACTTGGGAAGAGCAATGTGCTCAGCCCAGCAAGGTGACAAGGCAATGTGGTTTGAGCAGTGTGGGCCGAAGCCGTGGTGCCCAAGGGCCACCACAGACAGTGTCTGCACCAGAAACATCCTGCCAGGATCCGCCAGGAGGTGGCAGCCGTGGCCTAGATAACGGCTCTCCCTGGAACAGTGGGCACACAGCTGGCCTGACAAGCCACTTACATCTCAGCATAGCCCTCCACCTCCCGATGGGTTCCAGGCAGCCAGGCGTCACCAGGGCAACAGTGTCCCAGCAGCCAAATGCCTCTGCCCGGTTCACCAACATGTGTGCCCCTGTCTTTCCAGGGGAAATGCCGCCAACCCCATGCGAGGTTTCTGAGGCATGGCCTCCCACTCGGGCCCTCTCTTGTGAGACACCTGGGCAGGTGTAGCCAGTTTCACAGGGCTTGGAGGGTGAAGAGGCTCACTAGGGGTGGGGGAGGACACTGGCAGGCCAGTCCTTGCTGAGCCTTGAGGCAGCTTGGCTATAAGTGTGAGGGGGGGGAAGGGCTGCTGAGAGAACCGCCAGCCACAGCCTCACCTTCCGCAGCAGGGCCACCATGTCCTTGGACCAGCTGGGCACATACTGGACACTCACGGTGCTGAACAGCTGCACCAGGGACTCCACTGGGTTGCTCGAGTGGATATCATAGGGTCTCTGGGGGCAGAGAGGCAGCACTGGGCAGGCGTCCTTACCCCTGCTCACCTGTACCCTGAGAGTGCCACCCTCTACCCATGTGCAGCACAGCTCTGAGTGCCACACAGAAGAGCTGACGGTCCATGCCCCTCAGGTGTGTGGGAAGGGCTGCCTCCACGGAGGGGGTCCCACGGCTGGCTGAGGGCTACCAGCGCCTTGGACAGCCCCCGTGGGGGGCTGAGTAGGGCAGTATGTGGCCTGGGGCAATACCCAGTCCCCTGGTCTCTAGCCAGCCTGGCCATGGCCACCAGAGAGGGGAGCAGAGGGCCCTATGCAGGCACCTTGTGAGAAGTTGTCGCTAGACCATTCTGGGCCCTGGCTACCTCCACAAGTGCCAACATGCAGACCCCACCCCTGGCCCTGGGACCCCACAGTGAGCTTGTGCCCCCTTTACTCAAGCATTTCATCAGCAACCCAGATGATTTGCTAAAGGCATGAGTCCTCCCTGAGGGGGGTGAAAACACCCTGGGCATCGGATGTGGGGGCAGCCATATCCTTCCCTGGCACTCGGCCACCCAGGGCCCTCAGGAGCTCATACCCATCCTCGAAGCAGCTCGTAGGCCATCACCCCCACCGACCACCAGTCCACCTCGAAGGAGTAGCCAGACCCTCCATTAACGAAAGAGTGGAAGATCTCTGGAGCTTTTGTCAGCAAGAGAAAGAACAGGGGAGCTATCAGAGGGCTGATGGCCCTGCCCCAGTCTGGGCTGCCTCCAGAGCAGAAGGGGAAGCCACTGTGTCTGCCCTTCCCGCCTGGGGGCAGCCAGCTTCCTCCAGAATTCCCCCACCGGCCTGCTCTCGGACCCCCACCCCCATGGGCCTACCCATCAGAGGCCCCCACCATGCACCTACCCATGTACGGCTTGGTGCCCGCTAACGCCGTTGCCCGCTCCCCATCTTTTATGATGGTGGCAATATTGAAGTCACTCAGGTGTGCATGTCCTGTGGGCGAGAGGAGAGGCGCAGCTGTCCCATGCCCAGAGCTGTGTCCTTGTGGCCAGGGGCACTCCCTCCCCACCCGCCCGCCTGCCCCTTGGCTGCTTACCCCGCTCATCCAGGAGAATGTTGTCAGGCTTGACGTCTCTAGAGGAGCAGAGGTGAGCAGATGAGTCCTGGGGTTTACCCTATTTCTGCCCTGGAGGCCCTGTGAAGGGCTCCCAAGATGCCCCCACACCCACCCGAGGCAGAGGCTGGGAGACAAAACCAGCCACTCCCTGCCTGGGGAGGGGCATGGCCAACTCCCTCACTCTGGGTTTACACAGCAGGGTACCCCGACACAGAACACAGATGGGGCTGTAGCAACTGCTACAAAAACCACTGCAGGCACTGGCTGTCCTTCCACCCCCTGGCATGTCCCTCAGGAGACCAACTCAGCCTCCGGCCTCTCTCTGCTCTGACTTGGCAGATTTTCCAGTTGAGGCTCAGTGACTCAGTGACTATCCAGTGCCTGAACCACAGCCTGACAACAGAAGCCCCAAGGGTACAGGTGCAGAAATAGGTCTGTTCAACTTTATCATACACCTCATAGTTTGTTTTTCATTTTGTTTTGTGGCTACAGAGTTTCAGCCTAATTTCTGCTTCCTAATTTTTACTTCCTAATTTTATCCACTTCATAATCTGCTTCCTCACCTGCTTCCCAATTTCATCTGCATTAAGCTAATGTGAAAACAAGCTTGAGCTCCCCAGGGACACAGTGGAGGCACTAACAGAGAGCCTGCGGTTAAACAAGAGGCCATCCAATGCGGCCAGGCCCTACAGTACACACGGGAGAGCCTCGTGGGGCTTCTAGGACAGGGCCCGCCTTCAGGTGACCCCAAGTGTACAGCTGTGGGGCAGAGCCAGAGGCAGGGCTGCAGGCACATGTGGGGAAGAAGAGCCAGACCAGGTCCTGCTGGGTAGTGGACACCCCTCAGGTGGCAGCAGGTGCCTCACTCTGCCAGGTATGCACATACCTGTGGATGATGTGTTGGCCACGCAAGTAGTCGAGGGCCAGAGCCATCTCACAGATGTACAGCCTCACCGTGTCTTCAGAGAACTGGACGTTCTGTTGCAGGTGGTAACGCAGGTCCCCACCCAAGAGCAGGTCCACCACCATGAACATGTCCTCCTCATCCTGGAAGGAGTACCTGTGGGTCCCAAGGGAGGATCTGGCATGTGCATGGCTGGGGAGCTGGTCAAACTCCTGCCACAGCTGACACACACACCCTTGCCTAAGAACCACAACCCCAACGGGCATTCCCAGGAGCAGGGCACAACCCTGGGCATTGACTCCGCCCCTACTCAGGGTTGCTCTGAGCCCAGACCTTCAGGAAGGACAGAGCAGCCTGTCCTGGAGGTGGCCCAGCTGGGGCAACAGACACCTGTGAGTGACAAATGGAGTGCAAAAATAACTGCACATTTCTGGGTTCTTTTGGACTGCCCTGATTTCCTTTTCTGTAAAATGGGGATAAAAATATCTGCCTGGGAAGATTGTTAAAAAAAATGAGGCTGTGGGTGAGATTCTTGGCCTACCGCTGGGCAAGGGGCTGCATGTAATAACCAGCAATCACAGTGGTGATGAAGGTGTGATGATGATGGTAACTGTGATGGTGTGATGGATCACCACAGTGACAATGATAGTGGTGACAATGGTGGTGATGTTAACGCTGATGGTGATGGTAGTGACGGTGATAATGGTGACAATGATGGTGGTAATAAAGATGATGGTGATGATGATGATGGCTGAAGTAAAACTACACTTTAAGGATCTCCTTTCACTTTGCAATTTCTTTTCTGAGCTCTCAGAGATAACTCTAAGTGTTAAATGATTGGATCGTTCCAGAATAAAGTCACAAGAATTCATTTTCATGTGACATTCCTCAAGGCCCCCATCTGCATCCTCAGTGAAAGATGGCCTGGGGAGGGTGGTGCAGAAGAGGGCCTGGGGGTGAGCCTCAGAGCAAAGAGGACTCAGGATGCCAGGCTCCAGGCTGGGTCTGGGACCCGGGAGAGCAGTGGACAAGAGCAGATGGCCTCCCACACCTGGAGGCGAGGCTGTGGTGGCCCTACCTTTTGTAGTCCCAGCATGGCTGGGGATGTCCCCTGGAAGGCTAGCTATTGGGATAGGACACGAGCTGCAGCAGAAGGGAAGTGAGCTTCCTGCCCTCTGAGCCAGCCTATGGAAGTGCTTTGTCGACAGGAATGTGTGCACAGCCCCCACTCCCACCCCTATGAGAGCAGGGGACTGGGTACATTTTCCACGGCAGGTGAAGGGCTTCACCCCAGGAACCCATGCTGACTGTGGAACCATATGGCCTCCCAGATAGCCCCAGGCCCCAGAATAGAGAAGTCCTGGGTTGTCCCTCTTTGCAAGGAGTCTCAGTGCCAACACTGCTGCTGAGTGTTAACCCCAGGTGGCAGCCTATCCTGGGGCACTGGGGACCACAAAGTGATTACCTCTTCCCCCTACTGAACTCCCAGGAGTAATCACCCCATTTGAGGATGAGGAACCTGATCCAGGACTGACTGTCCCTGGCCATCGGGTACCAGGGCAGGTTAAAAAAGGGGCACATGGCACTTGGACGCTCCCAGAGCCATCACCCAGGATGCTGAAGACAAGACCACAGGCTGTAAAGCCAGGGTCCAGCTCTGCCACCCCTTGGGTTGCCCAGAGACCAGATGGCTGTTAGTGCCCTGGGGCCACAGTGGTGAGGACAGTAGCTATATGCTGGCCAGGGGCTGTGGGGACAAGGCTGTGGTGCTAGGGAGGGCCACAGCCATTCCCTGTGTTCCCCATGCCAGGGGCTGAGGCCTTCATCTGCATCTGTCTGCCCAGCAGCATAGCCCAGCTCTTTCCACTACCAAGCTGCAGGTTAGAGCCCTATGACACTATTCCTGAGCCACACAGCCTGTAGGAAGTGGCCATGTTCACTGTGGCATCCTCCCTACTGCGGTAACCCCAGGTAAACAGCCAGGCAGGGGCCCGTCCGGGCTCCGAGAGCATCCCTGGAACAGCTGGCTGCAGACTTCCTGCCAGCAAGGATGCTCAGGCCCCTGCTCTTCACTATTCCCAGACACAGCCAGGCTGCCTCGTCCTTTATGTATGGCTAAGGGAGACTCAGGTGACACATGGGTGACATACAGAGGGGGGACCAGGACTGGGACCATGACCGTTTGTCATGTGACTCTCCAGCTGCTCGGAACACCTCATGCTTCATGGGAGCTTCTGGGGACCTGCCTGGGAGCACATGGGAGATCCCAGAGCCCCCTGCGGGAGGCAGTCAGGGTGGACTCCGAGTCAGGCTGGACCGTTGCTCCAGGGAGGACTCTCTGGGACAGGATGGACTTCCCAGCTACCCAGGGCTCTGGCACCACCCAGGGCTGGGCTTGTTGCTCATTTTCTGAAAGGAGCCCAGGGTCGGGCCCTCAACCTCCCAAGTGACTCAGCGCCACAGCGTCCAGGCATGGGGAGGGACACCTCTCCCTCTAGGGAGGCCCCAGGCTTCCAGCAGGCAGAGGGGTGCTGCATTAACTCGTAGGCGCCTGGAGCCCGTGGCCCAGCTCACCAGAGGTTCACCAGGAAGACGTGCTCAACCTCCTGCAGGATCTCCAGCTCCCGGAAGACGTTGCGGACCTCGTCGCGCTCGATGCACTGCTGCTTGTTCATGTACTTCATGGCGTACATCTTCTCCGTGTCGCGCTTCTGCACAATGCACACCTGCAGGGCAGAGGCCACTCAGCACCGCGCCCCATGCGAGCGCCATGCCTCTGCCTCCTGGCTGGCAGGATCCACTCTGCATCTGGGATGCCAAGTCTGCAGCAGGCAAGCTGAGAACACCCAGTGCGAGCTGGAGCTGCTGGGCGGAGGGCGGCCGCTCACCTGCCATGGCCAGGCAGAGGACTTCACCTCCCACATGCCAGTAGCACTTCCCCGGGGCTGGGGGCAGGTGGGGAATGGCTGGGAGGACCCACCTCAATGGGGCCCTGCACCTCGGAAGCCATACCAGCTACCTACCTACAACCTCATCAGGGACGGCCACCTGGTGCTTCCAAAGACCCCCCACCCCCCAAGTCCCGGCATGGCAAGAGGCAAGTCCCTTCCACACTGTCCTACAAGGGCAGAACCACAGGCACCAGGTTCCCCTCACAACGGAGCCCTCCATGATGTCAGTCTCCACACACTCAAGGTGCGATACCCTATAGGAATTGAACTGTCGGTGTCAGCTAGCAAGGTGGCTAAGATGTCGCTAATTGCTTGCAGACAGGATCAGTGTGAAGGAGCAATGAGAGATGTAAAATGAGCTAGGGTCCCTGGTGGCCAAGGACATCAGTCAGAATTGAGGGTGAGATCTCCAAGCAAACCAGGAATAAAGACAAAAACTGTGGGTTCTGGAGCCACTGCCCTTTCTCCCTGCATGTCATGGAGTGACTGCTCAGGACAGGTGACCAGAAGCGTTCCCGAGCCCTTCCCTGGCCTCAGGTCCTGGATCTTTTAGGACAAGGAGCCTGGGGGTGGAAGACATGAAGAAAGTGTATGATTCTGGAAAGCAAAGTGGATGGGAGGCTGCCCCAGGTTTCCTCACCCAAAGACAGGCAGCCTGGCACTGGGACCTCTCGGCAGAGTCGGTCTCAGGCCATACCTGCTAGATCCAGCCCTGGGAGAGACCCACATTCCCTTTTCCAGAAATGAACCCAAGACACGAAGTCTCTACATCTGAGTATGCTCACCACAGTGCTGTTTCCACCACCCAGCATCTCACATAACCTTAACACCTAACCACCTGATGACAGGGAACAAGTAAGCTCAGTGAAAGACACGCCACACTGGAATAAGACTTGTGAGGACGTTTAACAGCAGGACAACTTTTGTAAAGCCAACACTGCTGTTAAGCTGCCCCATTTAGCAGGTGCAACATGGAGACGGCGCCGGCCTGGGCAGGAGCCGGGCACAAGCACTGCTACACTGGCAGGTGGGCACATGGACAGCCCCTTCCCCTTTGTGCTGGTCTCTGTGACATCACCGTGAAGGTGTCTGGAGACAGACACGTCTTTCGCACATCTTTTATCTGTGGTGTCAGGTTTTTGGGGTTTCTGGACATGGCAGCTGAGCAGCTGCTCTCAGCCTGAGCCCTAAATATCTTCCAGGCATGGGGACCTTCCTACGCCATAGCTGTGGTTTCCAAGGCAACAGCACGCACACCAGCACACAGGCCACCCCACAGGCCCACGAGAGGCTGAAACCACAGGTGACCCCATGGCACAAAGGCGGCACCTTGCCAGAGCTGGGCTGCTCCAGCCCAGCCACCCTACAGCCCAAACCCACAGCCTAGTACAAACCCAGCCAAGCCCCTGTGCAGGTCACCAAGACTCCACAAAGGAAGCCCCCAGCCCAGGGACACAGGCACGGCCTAGACATGCATGCTTCTTGCTTCTGAAGACCACTCTTCAGTCCCAGTGTAGGGAGGGGCAGGCATCCTGCGTGTGATGCTGTGAGGACTGAGGACGGGTAAGAATATGCGGGACAAGGCAGGGTGCAGGCTGCAGGTGCACAGAGCCGGGCCCAGGCCTGGAGCGGAGGCCACCACTCACGGTGGCACAGACAGAGACGCAGCGTTTCCTGCCTCCCTGGTCCTTGGGGAATAGAGAGGCTGTAGCCCACTCTGCAAGGGACCCAGTCCCAAAAGCATCAGCATGTGAGCTTGGGTCTGGGCAGAATTTCCTTGGTGGGGACAGTGACACTGCCCTGGGGCTCCTCCCTGGGAACTTCATGGGCTGGGGGTCCACCGACCAGACACTGTGGGGCTGGAGAGCAGGAGGCACCAGGGTGAGCATGCGGGAGGGATCGGCTCATGTGCTCGTGTTCCAAGTCCTCCCAGACTCAGCCCACACACCCCAGGCAGTCCTGTCTGGAGCCTGCTCCAGCATCACAGCCTGTGACTCCTGTGACCCCCGGTCCACGCAGGTGCTGCACTTGAGCACTTCTCGAGGAGATGTGTGGGTGAAAAGCCCTTTGCAGGCAGCTCTGCTCCCTGTCTAAGCGATGGCCCAAGGGTGTCCACATCCCAATCCCTGGAGCCCGTGGTGTGTCCCTCGCCTTGGGGGAGGGACTCAGCAGGTGCAGCAATACTAGACTGGATTATCTGGGTGGGCCCTGACACTGTCACGTGTGTCTAGGGGAGATCTGAGACAGCAGGAGAAGGCAATGTGACTACGTAAGAGGTACTATGTGGCCGGCCTTGGAGACAGAGGCCCCACACCTGCCTCAGAAGGCCGGGCTCCCTCCCTAGCTGGCTGCCTTGACATAGGGCACCCAGGGCCTGCCGAGAGGTCTGACATGTTTTCCTGTGTTCCCGTGTTTTCCATGGCCTCCCAATCTGAGGAAGTCACCCAGAAATGCAGACTGACTGGGAGGAGAGGACAGAAACCACAGACACAAAAATATGACTGCACTTGGCAAGTTGTGATCACAGCAGGTGAAAGCCACCACCTGCTCACACCTGCTCTAAGATTGCTCTCCCTGGACTTTGGAGCCCAGGACTAGGGGGCAGTAGGTCCTCCTCTCTTAGGAGGCTGCCCCAGCAGAGGGACAGGGGGGCTGCCGAGGGCCTCCGAGTCTGAGGCCAGGGAGGGCAGCCCCAGAGCCTCAGACACTCCTCATCCCCCCACCAGGGCTCCCTCAGTGTCCACGGCCGGCTGAGTCCCCCAGGGCTGCACTTGCCCCAGAGACTGGTGGCCCTGCCAGTTCTAACTTAGCAGGTGGAGAACCACTCCTTAGGGGCCTGGGCTTGTGCCCTGGAGCTGGGGGCCCTGGCTGATAACAAGGTATTAAAATTGGCTCAGCCAGAAACACAGCAAAATTTTCCAATGCTGAAATACAAGGCCACAGGCCTAATGGACCCAAACATGACTAAGTCCCACTCCAATAACAGGATCAGCTCCTAATCGCATGGACCAAGTGCAGGTGCAAACCACCGCCACCCGGCCCCCTTCCTTGGGTCAGTGGACGCTGCCCTTGTGGAGAAGAGCCCTGACTTCCCAACAGGCCCTAGGGTCCAGCCAGGCAGGGCCACCTCTGACATCGAGGGAAATCAAGGCAGCCCAAACCGGAGGGAAGCCTGTATAACGCGGCCACTGCTGCTTACACTCAAGGATTCAGTGAAATTCGGAAGGAGGAAACCCTCTGATGCTTCCAGAGTGGATACTGACAATCTCGGTTCCCCATTACAGGAAGGATGGGCCGTCGCCCCCCGGAGGCCAGAGGAAGCCACGCCATTTGGACTTGGGCAAGAATCCCACCAGCTTTGCTGATACCAGCCCTGCTGGAGGCTGTGCTGCCCCCCTTTCCCTGGATGGGCAGAACCCTCGTGTGCAGCCTCCTTGATGAGTCAGAGAAGATCCCCAACCCTGTGAGGCGGCAGGAGATGGCGCCGCAGAGAAACTCAGTGTGAGCAGGGCCCTCCACCCCTCAGCACCATGGAATGGATAATTCTCTGCTATTCGGCAGGCATGTCCACCTCCAACCTCAGTCAGGCCCCCAGGGCTTCCATTTGCACTCGAGAAACGAACCCAGAGCTTCCACTGAGAGGCTGGAGTGGACGTTGGTGCTAACTCTATCTTAGGCACTGGCCCTTCTCCTGGGCTCTGGACATCAGGATCTGGCTCTGGACATCAGGGTTCAGCCACTGGTGAGGTCCCTGCTCTGCCTCTCTCCTGAGAATCCCACATGGCCTCCACACCATGTCTGGAGTGGGCCAGACAGTGCTCCTTCATCTCAAAGCCCCCTTCCTCTTCTCACCCATCTCCTGGGTCCATCCCAGAACAAGAAGTTCCTGGAGACAGCTGGGATCTGTGGCAAGGCATTTTTTATCCCATTGCCTTAGGTTTATCCCCTTAAAAACTGGGAAATGCTGGAGCCATGGGCCTGGGCCTGGCCCTTGGTCCTTGGACTGTGTTCTCCTTCCCTCCCCAAGTACAAGCTTGGGCAGCGCGCTGGTGAGAGCCTCATGCCAGGTCTACACCCAGCCACTGGAGAAGAGTCCCCAGGCCTTGCAGCTGGAGGGCAGACACCCCCACCCACTCCTATGAGCCCAGACAGGGCAGGGCAGAGTGGCTCGGGTAGATCTGCTCAGCTGCAGAGAGGGAGAGGGCATGTGGGTGGACGGGGCATGCAGGCCAAGGAAGGGGAGTCAGAAAGAAGGGAGGAGCCCACCCAGAGTTAGGGCTGGCACCCAGAAGCTGGAGGAGTGGGGTGCGGGACGGAGTCTGGGTTTCCACCTCAGATAGCCAGCTGAGCTCACTGATCCAAAGCCAGTAAGGCCTTGAAATATCCATCCAGGGCAGGGGGCTCCTGGACCCCCAAAGGGACCTCCACCCCAGTACCTCCCAGGGGCTGTGCCTGCAGACACTTCCACATTGGTGTCTTGGGGCTCCCTGGGGTCTCCGGCCAGGCGCCCACCTTTTGAGGAACTGCAAGACCCCTAGGGACGAGTGGAGACCCACCTCTGCCCTACAGTTGACATTGCACGAAGAACAGATCTTCCCTTTGAAAGCCCCAAACACCCCTCATGCAGCTGTGAATCTGCAAGATTGAAAAGAAGGTGAAGGTCCTTGCCACTGTTACAAAACCAGTTGGCGGGGACAAGAATGGTGGTATTCAGGTGATTACACTTCGCAAAATGCCTAGATATTATCCCACCAAAGATGTGCCTCGAAAGCTGATGAGCCAGGGCAAAAAGCCACTTAGCATGTGAGAAAACTGCAATCTAGCATCACACCCAGGACCACGCTAATTATCCTCACTGGGCGCCACAGAGGCAAGAGGGTGGTTTTCCTAAAGCAACTGGGCAGTGGCTTGCTACTTGTGACTGGACCTCTGTCCCTCAATCGAGTTCTTCTACGAAGGACACACCAGAAATCTGTCATCACCACCACAAAAATTGACATCAGTAATGTTAAAATCCCGAAGCATCTTACTGATGCTTATTTTAAGAAGCAGCAGCTCTGGAAGCCCAGACACCAGGAAGGTGAGATCTTCACCACAGAAAAAGAGAAATACGAGAGAACAGAACAGCGCAAGGTTGGATCAAAAAGCCGTGGGCTCCCAAATTTTACCAAAAATCAAGGCTATTCCTCCACTCCAGAGCTACCTGCGATGTGTGATTGCCTTGACAAATGGAGCTTACCCTCATAAAATGGTGTTTTAAATTTCTTAAAAAGAACATAATTAAATGGCTGATAGATTAAAAACAAAAAGTTACTCAGGACCCGCCACAGGCTGGCAAACCAGCCATGACCCCCAGCCTACCCTGCTCCCCCAGGCGAGGTGCAAGAGCTTCACCAGAGCCCACCCGGCCCCTCTGGCCACAGGCTCAGCCACAGGAGGTCCAATGTCAGTCCCACACAGGCAACGTCAACAGTTTCTAAAGCTGGGAGAAAGTTAAAAATAAAGTGTTTCATTTACAATAACAAAAAATTATACATAACATCATGGCCTGGGCTGAAGAGTAAGAAACACCACACCTCTCCCCAAGGAGCCCAGCACCCTTCCCTGAGGAGCCCTGGCCTGCTGAGGCTTTGAGGAGTTGCAAGTCTAGAAAGGCAGAGGGCTCAGCGTGGGCCTGAGGCTCACATCCAACCTGAGGGGTCACATCCCCCTCACACACCACAGAGTCGGCCCCTCAACCGGGCCTGGTCCTAGAGGGGCCCTGGAGGCAGAGACAGACCCCCACTCATTCCTGGGGCAGCTGTGTCCAAGCAAACTGCCCACCAGCTCATGGGAAGGGGGACTGTCCTATCAGTGATCCCCATGATAATGTCCCCAGGGTGACTTCTGCGGCTGGAATTCCATTTCCTGGATTCAGAACAAACACAATTAGGCAGGCTGGGGTGGAGGGAGCGCTGTGTAGATGCAGGAGGCCTTGTAAACTCAGGCTGGAAGCGGAGGGAGGGCGAGGGGTGGGGCTGGGTAGGGGCCGGGGCTGGGAGGATACAGGGAAAGCGCGTCCAAGCCAAGAGAAAAATGCATTGATATCTTCTAGTCCTGATTACTCCCACCCGGATGATCTGCTTTGCAATTAATTATGGCCAAGTCACCTGCTGGACACCAGCTGGACAGCACTGGAAAGAGCTGCATGGGGCAGGGCTGTGTCCTGCCTTTGCTCCTGGAAAGCCTCCTTCCAGGTTCCAGCACCAATTACACAGGTGCAAATGGGCCACATGCTCATGGCTGGAACCTGGGGGAGGCTTCTGCTGGGGCTCACGAGTGCTTGCACAGGCTCAAGGTGGGTGTGACAAGGGTGCATTGGCAGCACCCCTCCCTCCTGTCCTCCTTCTAATGTGGCCAAGGGATGATTTCACCCCAGGAGGGTGGGGGTTGTGTCCCCACAGCTCACAGACTGTGGGCTGGACCATCACCAGCTTCCTCTGCAGCCAAGAAGAAAACCAGCATCTGGGGTGTGACTTCTCCAAGTCCAGTCCACCAGTGGGTTTGACCATGTCCCAAGTTCATCAAGGCTGACCTGTCTTCCCAGAAAGGGGCAATTTTGTCCAGCAAATGACATCCTTCCCAAAGAGACCTTCAGAACTCCACTGGATCTGCCACAGTGCTCTGGCAGGGCACGGACAGCTACACCTGAGCAGGTGCACCGCTGGGGACCCAGCCTGGCCGCAGGAGGACGGGCTCCAGCCACATCTTACTGTGCTCCTCACTCCACTGACACATCTCTGACTCGACAGATGACCCAAGCTTCCTCCTTCACTGCAGGGAACGTTCCACTAATTTCTACTCACAATAAAACGTCACTGTACCTTTATGCTCAGTAAAGCCAACTGCAACAAAATCAGCCACCGACATTTCCAACAGGAAGCCTCTGGGAGCCCCACACCCTCCTCAGCAGATGTGAGGGGACTCCCAGCCACTCAGGGACCCCCAGCCATGTGGACCCCTGCACTTGTGCCCTGCTCCTTAGAGACAGAAACCCCATCAAGGAGATTTAAAAACCAGGCTTTGTAACCAGCAAGGAAATGCAAATCAAAACCACAATGAGCTCCTACCTCACCCCCACTGGGATGGCTACTATTAGAAAAATAAATAAAGCAGAACAGAACAAGTCCTGGGAGAACGCAGAAAAGCTGGAGCCTGAGCACCGTGGGTGGGCATGTAGACTGGGGCAGCTGCTGTGCAAACAGTTGGTGGCTCCTCCAAAGTTAAACACAGAATTACCAAATGATCCAGCAACTCTGCTTCTGGGTGGATGTACTGAAAACAGGGACTCTACAAGACAGCTGTACACCCATGTTCATGGCAGTATTATGCACAGTAGCTAAAACAAGGAACGCCCCACATAATCCACGGGGGGAATAAATGGATAAACAAAACGTCACATACATGGACTTTGGAATACTAGCACTCTTAGCATTAATAAAGAGAATTCTGACATGTGCTATGACGTGGATGAACACTGAGGACAATTTGTTCAGGGAAATAAGCCAAACCTTGTAGGCTACCACTTAATAAGTGCACTGGGCTCTCTGTGCCCCCTCAAACCTGACCCCCAGACTGACAGTATGATGAGAGGGAGGGGATTAGACCACAGGCTGGGGCCCTCATGAATGGGATTAGTGCCCTCAGAAGTGCTGAGGACATCTCTCTGCCCATCTTCCAGCCTGTGAGGACGCAGCTCAACAGCTCCATCTGTACCAGGAAGAGCCTCCAGCAGACACAGAGTCTGCCTTGGACTTGGCCTTCCAGCCTTAGAACCGTGGGACCAGGTTTGTTGTTTAAATCACCCGCTCTGCAGTCCTTTTATCACTCTGAGCAGACTAAGACGTAAGGCACTTAGAAATGTCAAGTTCGGAGGGGCAAAAAGTAGAACAGAGATTGTCAGGGGCTGGGGGCGGGGACTCTGGAGCCCATTTACCAGGGACAGTTTCAGTTTTGCAAGATGACAAAGTTGTCATCTAGAGAGACAGTGCACAACAATGTGAATACCATATTTTGCCATGTATAACGTGCACCCACATTTTTTGCCCAAACTTTCAGGAAAAAAATCTTTCATTTTAATTTTTAAATTCATATTTTTATTTATTTATATTTAGGTGCTTTTTGTATTCTAAAGGAATCTTAACATTTACTTTTAACATATGGCACAAGAAATTTTATGTAACAAATAATTATAAAACACAAGAACAGATACGGGCCCAAGAAATTTTATGTACCAGTAACAAATTTACAATATTTACACATCATAGAAGGCCAAGAGCTCTTCGTCACTGTCAACATCAGAAGCATTGTCTTCTTCAATTTCTACATCACCAGTTTCTTTGGAAGAGTCTCTTTCTTTATCTCAGTAAACCTTCTTGTCTTCAGTTCCATCCACAGCATTGCTGATGCTGCATGTTTTAAACAACTTCACAACCTTGCTTCTTGTCACGTCCATGCTCTCAGGATCCAGTCACCAACCTGGGTGATGGATGCTTTCTTGGTTCTGCCTGTGGGTGGTAAATCATCACCAGCTGGCGGCATCTGCGGCCTCCACTCTTCCTTTCTTAGGGTCTCAAAGGGCTTGTTTACTGACACATCGAGGGGTTGCAGGTGTCTGGCGAGCCCACCAGGTATCACAGCAAGTTGGGTTTTCAAGTCTGCTGCAATTGCTTTTACACTTTGTGTAACATGGCCTTTGAAGTGATCAGAAATAAACAAAGCTGTTTTTTGAGTAATCCTCCGGGCCTTGTGACCAGACTATGTTAAACCACATTTTCATGACTTCTTCATTCACCCACCCTTTTTTATGCATGTGGACAGTAACTCCAGAATCTTTTCTTTTGGAAACAGTTTTCTTTTAAAGATGATGAAAGCCTATAATTCCAGTACTATGGGAGGCCCAGGCAGGTGGATCGCTTGAACTCAGGAGTTCGAGACCAGCTTGAGCAAGAGTGAGACCCCGTCTATACTAAAAATGAAAACTGCGAGGCAAGAGGATTGCTTGAGTCCAAGAGTTGGAGGTTGCTGTGAGCTATGATCCCAAAGCAAGTACTCTGCCCAGGGTGACAAAGTGAGATGCTTCTCAAAAAAACAAACCAAACAAAACAAAACACAAAAAGATGATCATAGGTGACAGTTTTGTCCCATCTGCACACCAGCCTAGAACAACCATGAAATGTGTTTTCTCACGTCCACTCGTTTTCATAGCCATGGTGCCTGCTCCTTTGACGTCCACAGTTCTGTTTGATGGCACATCAAATGTGAGTGGGGCCTCGTCCCCACAGGAAATGTGGAATAGCTCAAAGTTGTAAGTCTTTCAAAGGTTGATTACATAGGAACGAAATTCTAAAACTTGACTCTCACAGGCTGCTGGAAGTTTTGGACAAGTTTTGTTCCTGTCCTCATGTTCAGACTTTTTCATTAGTTAAATGAAAGTTAAAACACCATTCAGGTGTCCCAGAGAAACCATCAACCTTTTTTCTCATCTAATCCTTTTACCCTCTTTTTGTATCATCTTGGTTGAAACCGAGATCCTAGCTTGACGCTGCTGCAGAATCCACGTCTTCACCTCCAGGCCCACCTCCGGCCACTCTGGAGTTCCCTTGGCACAGCCTTCCTCTGCCTTGGCCTCTGAAGAAGCTTCTCCTCCTGCTGTACCCACACCCTGACAGCGCCGTCCGTGAGAGGAGGGCCCGAGTGCCTCGGCAGCCCCACCGCCGGCTCTTCAGCATACTTAATAACCGTTAACTCAAAGCCTGCAGTGCATGAAAACGGTTTCAACATTTTTGCAAGGGATTTTCCAATAGTTTTTGGACAGATGTCAGCTGGATTGCTAGCTCTCTAAAGTGTACAAAGAGAAATATGTCGCTCTTTCTTGGCCAAAAATGCTTTCACTGCAAGTTTGTCGTGAGTTCAACGAAACTGATTACCACATTCCAGAGTATCATTCTGCATACAGATATCAGTATTGCTTACCCGGGTTACAATTTTAACACACAAGCATAAATAAAAGAATTAAAACATGTATATAGGTATGGAATTAGTATCACCCATGTATAATATGCATCCTTATTTTCCCTCAAAAATTTGGGCAGAAGAGTGTGCATTATATACTGGAAAATGTGGCATACTTAATGCTACAGAAATGCATGCCTAAAAGTGGGTAAGTGGCAAATTTTATATCATGTATAATCCCCCATAATTTAGGAAACTGAAAACAAAAAGCAAAAGCTAAGGACCAGATACAACAAGCTTGCATAGTCTATTCCCAGGAGCTGAGGCCGCTGAGGGAGGAACTACAAGTCAGAGGCCATCTGGCTGGACACTGGGTCATCAGACACAACAAAGACCAGGCTAAGCTGTGGGGCCTTGCCCTGTGGAGAAGCAGGACCATGCTGGGCCTTGCACTCTGAAGGCCTCAGATGCGCATGGCTGCTCAGAGTAGCCTCTCTGGATCCTGCCCCCCACAGTGGATCACTGTCCTGGCCAATAAGGACCAGAGCAAAGTCTGTGACAGGCCTTGCCCTCCTACCCCACCCACCCTAATCTGACATCCACAGACCCCTGGGCCTGAGGGGCAGGAAGGAGCCCTCTACATCCACCACCAACTGGCCTCTGAAAATGAAACCCAGAGGCCGCCTCTGTCAACCCCCCTCTGCAGTGGCCCATTTCTAGGCCACTTGGCTTTTCAGAGCCAAGAAGTGGTCAGAGAGATGCACAGGCCAGCACAGATGGGGTCAGCAGGGGACACCAGGGCTGTGGGTGAGCAAGGCCCAGAACTGCCAGCCTCAGATCCCTAGGCCTGGCCATCTGCATGCACCAGCACTGCCCGGGCTCTCCAGGGTCTCCCGTCTGAGCCTCCCTCCTGAACCCACTCCCCACACTCCATCCCCCCTGCCCCTCATGCGATCCCATTACCCTGGAGGACAGAACTCAGGTTTAGCTGGGAAGATAGGTGGGCAGAGGCCGTCCTGATGCCTCAGTGTCTCTGGCACCTCCGCTCACAGTGATGCTGAAAACTCACCCCCCTCAGAGCTTTTTCAATAGATCTGTGCAAAGGGGCGCAGGTCCTCTGGCTTGTAGGGCCCCAGCCTCAGGTAACCCCATGCATCCATCATCTGTAAGACCCCCAAGAGGAAGTGACTGACCACATGCCCTGGTCTGTGCTCTGGCCACTCAACAAGGCCTTTAGACAGGGACAGCAGAGACTCGAGATGGACAGTGTCCAGACAGCTGCACGGCCAGGAGGGTGAGGCAGAGCCCCCCTGCAGGTCCCCGGACAGAAGTGATTCATACACTGCAGATCCCTTTTCAGAGTGCTCGTTAAGCCTCTTTGAGTTATAATTACCCTCAGTCTCTGCAAATTACAAGGCAGAGTGGGCCAAGAGAACAGAAGGGAAGTGAAGAAATGGCTCCCTCGAGACCAGCTGAGCAGGCCTGGCAGGACGGAGCAGTCGACTACCTGGACAGGAGGGGACAGGGGTGATCTGAGGGCCTATCAGCTGCACACCTTGGTGGCTCAAAGTGTCAGCATGGCTCCTAGATGCCGAGGTGTGGGCCGCGTCACAGGTCTGGTCTGATTCGCGGCACCCTGCTGGCCCCGTGGGATGAGCGCCTACACTCTGCTGGCACACCCAGAGCTGCTGCCCAGATGAGGCTGCTCCTCCCCAGGGGAAAGGGAGCCTCTGGGCCAAGGCAATGGCTGTCCAAATGCCACTGTCCTGCCACGGCCAGCCCTGTCCTCAGAGGCGCCACCTTACCTTGCCGAAGCTGCCCTTCCCGATGGCCCGCAGAATCTGGAAGTGGTCGAAGTTCACTGTGGAAAAAATCAGAGGAATGCCAGGTAATGTGGCTGAAGGTCACACAGCTCCCACCCTAGACCAGACCCCACCTGCAGCCCCTGCAGCTTGCCCAGGGGCCCCTCGCCCTGGAGAGGCCAGACGGGGTGGTTAGAGGCCGAGCCCAGCCAGATAGATGGGCCTGGGGGCTGGGCCACCCCCTCATCTCAGGATCTTCAGGATGGGGGCGTGTGTGCCAGCCAACAGAAGGGTCGGGGTGTGAACTAGCTACACAGCACCTGAGCACCATACTGGGCACAGCTTCAGCCCCCGTCACCCCCAAGTCCCCATCAAAGATTCCTCCAACCTGTGGAGACCACTGACAGGCGGGCCTGGGGGTCTCATGGAAGCTGTGTACACAGAAGCCACGTCCAGATCCCAGCTAGGGCCTCAGTAGCCCCCCCATGGCACCCTGTCTGTGTCTCCAAGAAAAGGGGGTCTTTGCCCTGCTGGGTTCACTATACAGACTGGGGGGCCCACAAACGGCCCCAAGATTAATAATGGGGAGGTGAGGCACAGGTGTGGCTATGTCAGTGACCCAGCATGGTCTGTGCAGGGTGATCCACAGGCCTGCCTGAAACTGCAGATGTCACCATTGCTGATCACACAAGCTTTTCTAATTGTCACGTCCCTCAAGAGAGAAGCTTCCCCACACAAAAAGAAAAAGCAAAAAAAGAAGAAAAAAAAGAGAGAGAGAGACAAGTTCCCCCAGTTGTAACCATGACCTGCGGATGTTAATCCACACTGAGCTATCAGGACTTTGCTGTCCCTTCTAGACGCCTTCTGCTCTGTTCTAAACCTGAGACAAGGGGCAGGCCATCCAGGTGATCAGAACCGCCCTGGAGCCCCTGGGAGGAGAGGGCACCTGCCGCTTTTGGCGTAATCCCTGACCCCGCCTGGGATTAAAGGACAGCCCAGACCCTGCTGCTGCTTCGGGCCCCGCCCCCAGTGCCTGCTGTGAGCAACCCACCAGGGTCCCCACACCACCCTGGGCCCTGCCACATGCCCACCGAGGCTCTCAGCCCCATTTCGGGCTCCTAAAGGAGACGTTGGCTCTTGTTCCGGCCCTGAATGGGGCCATGCAGAGAAGGAACTCCACTAGTCACAAGGGCCGTATGGGCTTTGCAGGCAGAAATTTTGTAATCAGTTGATGGACTGAAAGTCGTCCAGCAAACGCCACCCTCGCACTGAGCGGAGTCTACAGATATCACTGCAATCCCCATGGCTAGTTTCTAAAGTGCCCCAAACCTGAATCTCCAGTCTGCATCTGTAAGGGATGGCTGGGGATGCTTTTCAGGTTTCCACTCAACTTTCCAGCTGCGGCCTAGAGGTCAGAGCCACTTCCAGGAAAAGGTCAGTGGTCTTGTTAAACTCTGGGTGGAGCAGATGGTCCACAGGAAGGCCCTGCAGGGTCATCTTGGGAGGGAGATGCCCAGCCCAGACTAGCCAAACAGGAGTCCAGGCAGACTTCCCAGAGGAAGCAACACCTGCTCAGGACCCAAGGATGACAGGAAGTCTGCGAGGCAAGCGCGGGAGGGGCCAGGCAGAAGCACACAGCTGACCACTTCTCCTTGTGCTGCCACAGCCCACTGAAGTCTCGCCAGGACAGGGACAGGCGGGCTCCTAGCTGGGGCCTGGTGGGCAGGAAGGGCTGAGGCTTCTGAGGGGGTCACCTGCACTGTGGTAGGGGGGCGGCACGGGCTACAGTGAGGGAGCTTGGCTGTATTTAGAAGGGAGAACCACAGTGGGGAGACCTGGGTGACCTGGATGTGGGAGTGAGGTGCAGGGCAGGGCCGGTCAGGAAACAGAGGAGAGGTCCCAAGCTGCACTGGAGAGGCCAAGGCTCTGGGGCCTCGGTGATGGCCACCCACACACGCACCTCCATGGGGCCACAGTTTCCCCATCTGTCAAAGGGAGATGAGGACCCCGCCTTGCAGCTCTCGGGTGCCGTGAGAAGAGGCACACTGCAGCTGGCTGGTCCCAGCCAGGGAGCAGGAGCCAGGGCCAGGTCCTGGAGGCCTCCCAGGAATGCATGTCCACTGGTACCAGGAGCCCCTGCACTGGGCACGGGACGCGTGTGCCCAGCCTGGAGAGACATAAGAGGAGTGAGGGAAGTGCCCTCCCAAGTGGGCTCCAGTGGGGAAACGGGCCCTAAACGGTGCCAGGTGCAGAGACGAGAGAAAAGCAGGTGTAGAGGCAGAAGGGGCTTCACAGGCCACAGGAGACATTTCCTAAAGCAGATGACTGGGCAAAGGAGCACAGCAGGTGACAGGTGGCTGTGCAGTGTCCTGCAATGTGAGCTGTGATGTGTGAGGCCACAGCAGCTATCCCTGCAGCCCTGCAGTCCCTGCCTCCTACATCATAACACAAAGAGAAGGAAAAGCCGGTTCAGCTCCCCACAGCCCTTGAGAATGTTTACACGTTTTCTTCCCAGGGATCCAAGCATCGGGTGAAGGAACTGTGTCTGAGTCGTGGGTGTGTCAACAGCTCGGCTCTGGGCCCCAGCCTCTCTCCACAGCATGGCCCAGGGGCACCAGTGCAGGCTACTTCAGATACAGGTAAACGTTTTAAAATCAAGAAGTTTAAAAATATTCATTCTTCAAGGAAGGCCACTATTCTTCAGAGTTGGCAACTGGACGTAGCTATTGCCATGAAAACAGGTCATTCTGAGGCAACCAAGTGACCAAAAAAGTGGGGAGAGGTTTCCCCGTAGGCTTGGCCCTCAGTCTCTTGTCCAGAGGCCAGTGCCAGCCTCTGCACCTCCTGCAGCGTCTGGGAGCCGCTCCAGGCCTTTCCCAAGCACAGCATTAAGTGTGCGGAAAAAGCTGCTCATCCCATATCCAGGCTTTTCCAGGAGCAAAAAACAAAAACAAAAGCACCAAATCAAAGACAAGGGGCTCTTTTCTGGAGAGTGGTCAGTGCTGCTCCAGTGGCAAATCCTTCAGGATTTCTGGGGGCTCTGTTGGCTGTGGCAACGTGTGAGAACACGGGTGTTTGGGGACAGGAGCCCTGGGCTTGTCCTGGGCATCTGTGGGTCCTACAGGCCCTGGGAGCAGGAGGGAGCAGAGTGAGAGGGTCAGTGCCACACCATGGTCCCAGGCAAGCCACGTGAAAGCCGACTGTCAGCTTCCGTGCTGTCACCAGCAAATCCAAGGCAAAAGCACTGGGGACAACCTGATACCTATTCTTCTTAGACAAAGATGTGAACCAGCTCTTTGTGTGGGGCCCAGCTGGGACCTGCCCTCCTACCTTGCGCTGCTGGTCCTGCATCTGGCCTGTGGTGGGCATAGGGCATAGGGCTCCTAGTAACCAGCAGTCTCAGGGACACTATAAATCAGTGAGATTTCTGGTTAAAACACAGTCTTCTCATAAGTTAGGGCTTTTATTAAAACTGACAAGAAAATGCCCCCAAGGAGGACAGCAAAGAGAAGATGGGCCTTGGAGAGTAAAAATAGATGTTCTGCAGAGCTCCATGAGTCACAGCTATTGTCACCTCGGCACAATGCACCCACCCGGGAAGGCTTCCTCTGCAGACCTGGAGGGACAGCGCTGCCCCTGACACCGGGGCCTGTGTGATGCCTCCAGAGGCCCAGGAAGTGAGGTGGAAGGAGAGCTGCCCATGGCCACAGTTCTGCCTGCTCATCCAGGCGTCCAGGAGGCCCTGACCTCAGAGCAACCTGGAGAGAACCGGCCCTTTCACCCACAGGAGAAGGCCATTCTACAATTAGGAATTATGTGAGAAGCTGTAAATTCAATCGCCCAAGTTGTGCGATTCATGCAGAGGTTAGGTTTTGACATATATCTCATGACGCAGAAAACTCTGGTGATGAGGAAAACCACCCCCTGGGGCTCTGAGACCCTGAGCTCTGCAGAACTATGCACCCCTGGGGAAGTAAGTTCCGCCCACTTCAGGGGACCCTGGCACATAAGTCTCCAGCCTCAGGGGACACCAGGCTGCAGAGGAGTCGGAACTGGTCCAACACCTTCTTCCTGCAACAGGGCCTTGCCTGTCCCCGGGGGCCCCACCAGCCCACCTGTGTAAACCTGAACCTTGCCCTTCTCTCCACAGGCCTGCTGTGGAGCAAAGACCTGGCAGGCTGTGAGGGGCCTGGCTGCCACAGAGAGAAACGAGCCCACCAGGGCGCTTGGAGCAGCCAGGGAGCGAGGGATGCTTCCCCTTCCCGGCTGGGAACACTGAGCTGCAGAGTCCAGCTATAGACTGTCGGGAGAGGAACACGGGATCCCAGAGGTAGTCAGATCATTGACCCTCTTGCTGGGGCCCAAACAACCCATTTCCCTGGCCTCTGAGGACATCCTGAGGCCCTGGGGCAGGAAGGTCAAATGCCAAGAGCAGGGAAGTGAGTGGTGGCCTGTGCCCAGACTCCTCTGTGCTAAGGGAGCTCAAGGCCTCAAGGTCATGCCTTGGCCAACCATCACGAGTCTGGAAGGACTCCCTGGCCATCTCCCCTGGTCAGGGAGCTGCAGCCATCCCCCCCCATACAGCTTCTTGCATCCCCAGCAGTCACCTGAACTTCCAGGGTGCAGCTGCCCACCTAGGCCATGGGGACAGCAGCCTGGCATCACACCTGGGACACACCCTGTTCCCAGGCTCAATGTCAGGAGCAGAGGTCTCTCCTCCTTTTCCACAGAGCAGACACAGCTGAGAAGTGGCACCAGTCAGGGCAGAGCTGAGGCCTCTAGGCCCCTCAGCTCCAGAACAATCTTGTCCTCCTGCCCAGGAATGTGCCCAGAGCCAGGCACCTACCCCCGGAAGCTCGACCCCGAGGCAGTGTCCTCGCCACCTCCCTCCCCTACTTACAGTAAAAGCTTCCACCCATAAAACGTGTTCAGTGGCAACTCCCCAGACTGCCACTGTTTAGCCTGGTCCTGTCCCATCTAAACTATCTAGATTGTGCCTGGTGCTTACTACTGCCAACCTCAGACAACGCGGGAACCTTCATAAATTACTGATTAGGGCGACCGCCAGATCAATGCATCTCCAGACTGGCTGTGGCTCAGCCCGCCTGGACCACAGAGGCCCCACAGCAGCTCCCCCACTCCTGAGCCCAGGCCACCCAGAGTGGTCCAGCTGCTCAAGGCCAGGCCCACAGAGGACAGAGCGACTCCTGGACAGCCAAGGCCCTCAGGCCAGGCACTGGTTATTCATGGGCTTTTAGGGCCAGGAAGATGGGGTGGACCTAGGCAGGCTGGATAATAGGGGGATAAGAAGTAACATGAGGCTAACAGGAAGAGGTGCAGGTGGGAAGGCTTCCCCAAAATCAGAGAGCATGAGTCTCACTGTGCAGCCAACTGTGGGGCCAGAGTGGCAGGTGGGGTGCTCCACTGCAGGGCTGTGAGGAGGAGTGGCAGGGTCCCGCCTGTGAGCCAATGACAGGAGGTCAGGCCTGACACCACCACAGCCCACCAAGCCCATCACCCTCCAGGGCCCTCTTCAGACACCAGAAGGGGCCCAGAGCTGAGGGCCTTCCCCAGGGGACCCATAAGTGGCCCTGAGGACCTAGCAAAACAGGTGTAAGGACCTGAGGACCTGAGGCTGGAGCTCCTGTGCACCTGTGTATGAACTCTCATCTTCCACGGCTTGTCACCTGTAGCCCACAGGGAAACCATGTCTGCCACGCTGCCTGTAGCACCAAGGAGGCCCAGGTCCAGCTAGCCCTGCCCAAAGCCCAGGCCCTGCTATAGCAGGGGGCCTGGCATCCTTGGGGATGACTACAGGAGGGCTTTGTCAGCCCCTGGTGTCCTGTGGGAAAAAGACGTACCAGCACCACCGTGTTACCCCACCCCGCTCAGCTGCTGTAGGACAGCTCTGGCCGCACAGTCCCCGGGGCTCCCAGGAGCAGCCCCAACATCTCCACCCAGGGAGGCCATCCTGCTCTGACCTAGAAAAGAGGCGGCTGCCTGTCCCCTCAGTCAGTGGAGAGGCTGTGCCATGTCTGCCGGCCCAGCAGGAGCACAAATTCCATCTTCACACCATTAGCACTGGCACAAACTCAGAGACGCCTTCCCCAGAACTGTTACCCATATGCAGACATCTTCCAGCCTCCCTTTTTCTAAAAGGGAGGGCCCGGACGTAGCCAGGGAAGCCCGTCCTGGGCTGCCTTCCAGGTGCAGGGCTCCATGCTGTCCTCAGGATGTGCTGAGATGGGCTCTCACATGGAGGGCAGGGCAGGGGGCAGGTGCAGCCTCCTTAGGCGAGTCCTCCAGGGGACCTGGACACCTACGGTCCACAGAGCCAACACCAAGATGTTCAAGCAGGTCCTTGAAAGGGGCCACTCACTGCCTCTGGACACACGTGTCTCCCTGTTGCCCTTTCTAGGAGGCCACACAGCTGCAGGCCTGGCACAGTGGCCTGTTCTACAACACGAAACCTCACACCCAGACCTGGGGCTGAGAAAAAGCTGTTTATCTGTGAAGGAATTTTATCCTAAAAATGCTAATGGTTAGAAAATATTCACTTCAATTAAAAGCATTCACTCCACAGCACATAAGCAGGGCTCATGGCTCAGTAGGGCCTTCCTGGGTTCCTGGGCAGAGCCAACTCCCAGTGCTACACAGGGGACCCCTGAGCTGGGACGGAGAGACCTCAGGGTTGAGGTGCCCTACAATCTCCACCCACAGGCCTGTGGAGGGACCTGGAGGCAGCCCAGGTCACAGCCAGAGCAAAGCTGCCCAGCTCCCATCTCGTCAGGGCTCCAGGAGCAACCCTCATGGCTCTTCTGGGCTGCGCACCCTGGTGACCCATTCCCTGCCTGCGTCATCAGGCACAGTGGGGTCATTGGTCACATCCCACACTGCCTCCCCACCACAGAACCCTCCTGCTTTCCCTGCCCGCGGCATTGGGCATAGCGGGGTCATCGGTCACCTCCCACACTGCCTCCCTACCGCAGAGCCCTCCTGCTCAGAACACACCCAGCCACAGCCTCCTTCCTGCTTTGGGCTGTGGGACCACAGCTCACCTGGGGTCTGAGTGGCCATCACACCCAGCCAGAGTCCTTGGGTCCTCCCTGGAGACCAACTCAGTCTCCTCAGCTCAGGGGACAGCTTCTGAGTGACAAAAGAGAGACCAGTCTGGGTGTCTCTGGGGAGATGGCACCGAGAGGCAGCCTGGGATGGATGACACCTCCCAATACTGATCATTGGTCCCTGGGACAGATGTGGCTGGCGAAGGGGCCCAGACCAACCTCCACAGACGCTTATCCAACCCTCCCAGGGCATCGACCAAGATCTGTGCCTGCCCAGGTGACAAGGGGAGGGCTGCAAACCTCAGACACACAGGGTCTTGCACAGCCCCACATCTGGAATGCCCGGCCCCCAACTCACTTCTATGGGCCGACCACCTCCCCATGCTGCACTGGCCCCAGGAGACTCACCACACTGAAGCCCCCATGTCCCTACCACAATAGGGGCTTCTGGTGTTCAGCAAGTTACTATGGCAACACACAGAGCCCACATGTGGAGGTGTGTGTGCAGTGTGCAGGATGGTGTGTGTGCACACAGATCACACGGACAGCACCCACCACGTGTGCTCACACTCACGCCCAGGTGCTCACCCGCACGTAAACACTCACACATGTTCACACAGCACTCACACAGGCTCATACCTGTTCACACATGTGTGCTTGCTCACACACCACACACCCACTTGCACACACACAACACCCCGTACCTCACAGACAGACACCCTCATGCTCTGTGAACATCACTAGGCTGACCCCAGCAGTTCCAAGTTCCCAGGCCTGCGTGCACAGGTGAGAGCCTGACCTGGACCCCAGCTGAGCCACCGGCCTGCAGCGCCCCAACCTCTTCTGCCCTCCCTCAGACCCGGACCCGGCCCTGGCTCCCAAACCTGCAACCTCTGTGGCCCCGAAAGTTGTGACAACCATCCCCATCCCTAACCCAGCGGCTGCTGAACTTAAAGCCATCTAGCCCACTCAAGGGCCCCCCACACCCAGAGGGGAGCAAGAAACCCCACCTTGGCTCCACAGAAGTCCCAGCCACAGGGCAGAAACAGGCCAGAAACTCACACATCAGAGCAGGTCAGTTGGAGCCTCAGACTGTGGCACAGGGGGAGGGATGGTTGCATTCTCCTGTGTAGCTGGGGACAGCCCGTGGGGGGGGGGGTCATGGCGTGGTATCTGAAGAATCCCCGTCTTGAGCCCAGCATGGGGCACCGTGTGAAGGCTGCACAGGGTGGGGGAGTAAGCCGGCCTGAGGGGTCTTCCCATCCCACCTCAGGCCTGGGGACAGAAGAGCCATGGTGGCTCCTCCCAGGCAGCACGCAGCTCCTCCCGGTGGGCTGCTGCAACTGGGGGATGCCACACACTGCACCCCCAACCTCCTCCCACCATCTGTGAAAGGGCGATGAGACAGTGACACACACGGACAGCAACGAGGACACAGCAGTGGCCCCTGGGAACCCCCCACCCAGCGCAAGGACAGATGCCACAGACCCAGAGCACCCACACATCCCTGTCCCGACTTCATGGGGCAAGTTCTCCATGTCAGTGGGTGCTGACCCTGCTCCTCCCAGTGTCGCTCAGGCTCTGTCCTGGGCACGCTGCCTGCTCCTAGCTCTGCTACCACAAACGCACACTCTGGGCATCCCCACTAAGTCCCTCACGTGCTCATTTCCTGTGGCACCTGTGACAAATGACCACAGACTTGGAGGCTAAGAAAAGCATCATTGTGCCTCCCAGTTCTGGGATTAGAAGTCTGGAAACGTGGGTCCCATCAGACTGAAATCAGGGCATTGATAGGTGCAATGGATGAATGACTATGTCTCCCCAACATCTGGTGTTGAAACCCCCAAGCCGGAAGGGGCGCTGTCAGGAGGAGGAGCATCTGGGAGGTGCTGGGTGAAGCCCTGGTCAATGGTATCAGTACCTTGTTACAGAGGCCCAGGGAGCCCCTCTGCCCCTTCCACCAAGTGAGGACACGGTGAGACGACAGCCACAGTGAACCAAGAAGCTGGTCCTCAGCAGACACGAATCTGCTGGGGCCTTGATCCTGGACTCCCCAACCTCGAGAACAGTACCAGCACAGAAGGACCAAGGCAGTGGGGCCGGGTCCAGTTCAGGATGCTAGTGGAGATTGTCGCTGTTCTGTCTTCTAGAAGCTGTGGCTCCCTTGGTTCCCGGGCTCTTCCTCTGTCCCCAGAGCCAGCAGGCAGCACCTTCACATCCCTCCCCCGACTCTCCTTGGGCACGTCCTCCAACAGGACTCTGAGGACGGCTGTGATTACATTTAGAGACCACCCAGAGAATCCAGGTCACATCTGCAGAGTACCCTGCCATGTGAGGTGACTCCAGGCTCCGAGATCAGGGCGTGGACCCCCTCAGGGCATCACTCAGCCCCTCACCTGTGCCTGGAGACCATGGATGGGTAGGAAAATGGGACGGCTCTGGGAGGTGGAAGCAGGACTCCGCTCCAAGGGGGTTTCAGTGCAGCACCCCCAGTGCCACTAACACCCAGCCTGGGGTCCTCCTGCCCAAGCCCTCTGGGGCAGGCTGCTGGGCCTCTGGGCCCATTTCACCTGGCAAGGTGGGTCCCGCAGTACCCTCACCAGGCAAAGCTGACCTGTCCCTACCACACACCAAGGCAGAGCTTGGCAGCTGCGGGTAATTGGCAGCACCACTGCCTCCCAAACCCGTCTTTATGTGTTTCAGCCCAGAAGAAAACTGTTGCTATTTGAAGACTAATTGCTCTGAGGGCCTCTTTTCAAAATGTAAATTTGGAGGCACTGCCCTACTCGTGAAGAGACATCCTCATAAATCAGGACAGTCAGTGCCCACACTACTCTCCAAAGCGCATGAGGGCCTTCGAGCTGCCTCTCCACACAACACTGGATTCCCCGTGTGCCCACCAGCCTCCTCTGAGGGAGGGGTACAGGATGGACACTAGACAGTGCCAGGGACTGAGGGCCGGAGAGTCAAAGAAGGCTTCCTGGAGCAGGTCCCAAGGGACATGGAGCTGGAGTGTGTGTTCAGGGGGCTCCAGAAAGCCCATGAGGCACGGGGGGCTAGGCAAACAGCGGGTGCACACTGCAGAGAGCAGGGGAACTCTGGAAGGCTCCCTTAGCTCCAGGGTGTGGGTATGCCACATGTACACACGTGTGTGCGCACAGGTATGTGTTAGTGCTGCACACTTGTTTGTGCAAATGTGTCTATGTTTGTGCACTGCATATGAGTGTACTGGTGCCACACGTGTGCACTTTCATGTGTGCACATCTGCATGTGTATGTGTGTTCCACAAGCATATGTGTGCACGTTTGTGTGTGTGCCCAAGGCCTGGAGAGGTTCTTCGCTCACCTGAACTCCAAGTTCACGGCGGGGCACAGCAAGACCCACACCCCCAAAGCCTCCCAAACCCACAGGGTCTGGAAAGGCCGCCAACTTGGCTACAGCACTGCTCAGAGTAAATGCCACCTTCACCTCCTGTCCCCACTGCAGCCTCCCTGCCCAGGGCAGGAGGAAAGCGCCTCCTCCCATCTGGGGTCCCCCAGGAAGTGCCAACCACAGGCTTTCTGGAGCACCCCTCCTGGGTGGCAGCCATCATGATCAGCCTCAGTCTGTCCCAGGCTTCTCTCAGCAAGGGGTTGCCATGGTTTCGTGTAACTGGTGAGTCTTCAATGTGGGCTCCAGACCAAGGGCAGAGCACAGCCCATCACATCACAAACACAAACTGCATCAAGTTTGGTTCAAGGGGAAAAAGTCCAGCTAAAACCCTGGTGCTGTGGGGAGGGAATCACAAGGCTTGGGAGCCTGTGTCACGGCCATCCCCAGAAATAACCTCTCAGCTGGAGGACACAGCCTCAGGACCCCTGTTCAGACAGGGCAACTGGCCCCTAGCAACCTCAGCCATAGGCAGAGCCACTAAAGCTGCCCCCAGAGCTCGATCAGGGGTCAGGACAATGGCGCCTCATTGCTGGACAAGGACATGGCATAGATAAGACCGGGAGGGGCAGGCAGCCGCCCCTCAGCCTCCACCAACTCCTGTATGATGGGGAACCCAGCAGCCCCCACACTCTTCTACCAGACACATGGCTGCCCTCCCAGGGCACTAGCCCCCACTGGCCAGTCCTGGACATTGCCATGAGGACCTGCTCTACAGCCCCTCACCTGGGGACCATGTCATGCCAAGGGTCTCTGGGGCCCACCCCAGTAGTTGGTGCCATCAGAGATCAGCGGGAAACCACAGCTTCCTGGTAACTAGGCCCTGGGCCCAAGGGCCCCACTTTTGAGGGCTCAGGGGACAGTATCAGCCACGTGGACAGGGTAGTGTGGGGAAAGCAGGGGAGAGAAAAGGCCCCACTGAAGTCCAGCCTAAACACCACAGTGGCGCCTGAGGCCTCCCAAGGCAGCCAAGGCTGGAATGAGCCCAAGGACACCCCTCGCTCCTGTCAGGGAGCTCCAGCCAGCTGTCAGCCCACAGAGCCCACCCCTCAGTTCAGGCCCTGGGGAAGGTGGACGCCTGCAGGCTGGCTCAGGGGGCTGAGAACCTGAGCTTGGCCACAGCTCCTCTCGGGGAGAATCTTTGGGGGCAGAATGAAGCACCCACTCTCCCCACCCCCAGCCAGAGTCAGATGGCAGCACAGCCAGTCCCTGGCCCCATGCAGTCCACAACAGGTCTTGGGTGAGAGGACAGCCCATCATCCCATGGCAATGGCCTATAGCCCCGACCACCTTCTGGACAGAGGAGCTATTTCCTAAACTGCCACAGAGAGAAGGGGGAAGCCCAGAATAGTTCCTGTCTATTTTGGTACCTTGACCCCACACAAGAACAAACATGGCCCAGGCGCACGTGTATGGGAAGTCCAGCAGGCTCTGGAGGGCAGCCCTGCCCTCCAGCTCGCACCTCTGTCCCATGCAGTGCCCAGACACCCAGAACCACCAGGCAATTCCAGGCCGGACACTCATGGGACCTCCTGTCACCCCAAAGCCAGCATGGTGAGGCCAGGTATAAGTGTCATCCTTCCCAAGCTGATGGGTGGGCATTTGTCTTGATAGAAGAGGTAAAAAAAGTCATGTGAATAGTTAAGATACTTTATTCTGACTCTTTTACTTTAGCAAAGACATTAAACTACATTAAATTCATAAAAATTCAAGCCCCACCCATCAAACCTGTGTATTCATTATACTCAGCCTAGTTTCACAGAAGGATGGAGGACAGCGGCACAGCGTGGCCCGTGGATGCGTCACAGCAGCAGAGAGGTGCTGGGAGCTGCCATGGGCAGGGACAGCCTGGGCAGAGCGGCAGGCAGCGCAGCTCTCCTGGCCTGGGGCCCCCCCAACAACAGCCCCCCAGCACACAGGTCTGATAAGAGCCAGGCCTGGGCTGCTGGATTTACAGGGGATGTGTCTGCCAGGTCAGGGGGGCAGAACACAGCCAGAGGAGCTGTGGGACCCTCCCTGCACTCAGGGGAGCCTCCTGGACTGAGCAGCCAGCAAGGACAGTGCTACTGAGATGCAAGGTCAGACCCCCCAGCCCTGCGAAGGGCCAGCTGTGCCCTCCAACTGCCCGGCTCCTGGCCAGAGCAACCTCTTCTCACGAAATTCTCTTGGAATCAGTTACAGGCAGCCAGAGTATATTAAAAAACAACAAAAACTCCTACAAATCAATAATAAAATGGCAAATAGCCAATTAAAAATAGACAAAAGGCTTGGACATACACTTGGCAAAGGAGGATACACAAAGGCCAGACAGCAGATGAGAGATACTGCCCGGTGGCGTCACCAAAGAAACGCAATTAAAGCCAGCACGGTCCTGCAGCCCCTAGAACAGCCAGTGAGACCAACAGTCACGAGCGCTGGTGACCATGGCATGGCCACCCAGGAAAGCTCTTTGGCAGTTTCTTAGAAAGTTAAACATGCACTTGCTCCACAACCCAGCAGTCCCATTCCCAGATATTTACCCACCAGAAACAAAACAGATGTCTGCACAGGGGCGTTCTCTACATACAACCTTATTCCTGACAGCCAAATACTGGAAACCACCCAAACATCCACCGACAGGAGACTAAATAAGAAAATCATGTTATATTCGTACAATGGACATCTACTCAGTGGTTTTTTAAAAAGGAACCAACTACTAATAGGAAGTAACATGGAAGAATCTCTAGAACATCACACTGAATGAAGAAGACAGATTCAAAAGAGCAAATCCTGTGTGATTCCTGTTATGTAAGCTCAGAGCAGGCAACACTAACCATGGTGACGGAAACAGCATCAGAGTTTGCCTCTGGGGATGGAGAGGGCTGCCCGGAACAGGGAACTTTCCAGAAGGATGGCGATGTTCTGCACCTCAGCTGGGCTCAGATCTGCGCCCTTGGCTTCAATCATAGTTCAATAGAAATACAGAAAATATACATCACAGATGTTTTGTAGAGGGAGGGTGTCAAGTGTTGAATCTATACATCAGGAAAAAGATGTTTACTTCTGATACCAGGTCACAGAGACTCAGGGAGAAAAGGTGACCTGCTCACGGCCACAGCCACCAGACAGCACCAGCAAGATCTGAACCTGGTCCCCAGGACAAGTTTTTACCCCCTGTGCCCAGGTAGAAGGTGAAACGAGCCAAAACAAGGGGCTGAACTGTGGCGTGTGTGGGGAGGGCCAGCAGGGAGGGACAACTGGTGCCAGACAGGGTCCGGGGAGGCGAGTTAGCCAGATGTGATTGTGGGGACATGGGCACTGGAGGAGGCTCAGCCAGTAATCCAGGGGTCAGACCAGTGGACTTCTGGCCCAGCCTTGGGGCCAGTGAGTGGGTGGGGGCTGTGGGGCAAGCAACGAGGGGCTGCAGCCATCTCTGCTGCTTGTTCCTGAGCACTGGGAGCTCAGGCCCCTGCCCTGCTGCTGTGAGGCTGCCCAACGCCAGGCCAGCCGGCCACATAGCAGCCTGAGCAACCCCCTCCAGCGCACACCCAGGCTCACCCACACAGCCTGTGATGCACATGGCCTGGGCTCAGTGTGGGCGGAATGAAGCAGGTATAGCAGGGACCAGCTCCCTTTAGAAGCAAGGTGCCCAGGCTAGCACAGAGTTCACTCTTATTCTGGAGCCTTTGATTTACCTCAGATCACACCTGTGTGTGCATGTGACTGTGGGGGTAGCTCTGTGCCCATCTGTGTGTGTCTGTGTATACATGTATACATACATGTGCCCATGGGGTAGCTCTGTGTCTGTGCATGCAGTGTGTGTTGCATGCACGTGTCTGTGTACACACGTGCGTACAGGTACAGCTCTGTGCCTGTGTCTGTGCATGTATGCACTGTGTGCACGTGTCTGTGTACACACGTGCGTACAGGTGCATCGCTGTGCCTGTGTCTGTGCATGCAGTGTGTGTTGCGTGCACATGCCTGTGTACACACATGTGCGTACAGGTGCAGCTCTGTGCCTGTGTCTGTGCATTATGCACTGCGTGCATGTGTCTGTGTACACACATGTGCGTACAGGTGCAGCTCTGTGCCTGTGTCTGTGCATTATGCACTGCGTGCACGTGTCTGTGTACACATATGTGCATACAGGTGCAGCTCTGTGCCTGTGTCTGTGCATTATGCACTGCGTGCACGTGTCTGTGTACACATATGTGCATACAGGTGCAGCTCTGTGCCTGTGTCTGTGCATGTATGCACTGCGTGCACATGTCTGTGTACACACATGTGCGTACAGGTGCAGCTCTGTGCCTGTGTCTGTGCATTATGCACTGCGTGCACGTGTCTGTGTACACACATGTGCGTACAGGTGCAGCTCTGTGCCTGTGTCTGTGCATTATGCACTGCGTGCATGTGTCTGTGTACACACATGTGCGTACAGGTGCAGCTCTGTGCCTGTGTCTGTGCATTATGCACTGCGTGCATGTGTCTGTGTACACATATGTGCATACAGGTGCAGCTCTGTGCCTGTGTCTGTGCATGTATGCACTGCGTGCACGTGTCTGTGTACACACATGTGCGTACAGGTGCAGCTCTGTGCCTGTGTCTGTGCATTATGCACTGCGTGCACATGTCTGTGTACACACATGTGCGTACAGGTGCAGCTCTGTGCCTGTGTCTGTGCATTATGCACTGCGTGCACGTGTCTGTGTACACATATGTGCGTACAGGTGCAGCTCTGTGCCTGTGTCTGTGCATGTATGCACTATGTGCATGTGTCTGTGTGCAAACGTGTGCGTGCATGTCTCTGTGTGCTTGTGGGGTGTGCACACACAAAGGTGGGGCACAGAGTCCTGCACAAGGGTCTCTTCATGTGGGCTTATTGTGCACCTGGGCTAATCTGAGAGGCACATCCTGCCTGAGGCAGGGATCCCACACAGAGATCCCTTCAGCTCCTGAGCCGGGGGGGTGCAGGGTGGAGCATGGAGATGCTGCTGCCCTCAGCACTTGGGGCTGCTTCCCAGCCCTGCCAGCTACAAGCAGAGGGCTAGAGAGAGTGTGAGGAGGCAATCCCCACAGCCATGTGCTACTACCACTGCTCTGCTCAGGGCTGCTGCCTCCTCCCTGGGCTGCCTGCTGGGCCTTGGCTGGCTGATGAATTCATCTGTCCCCAAACGCATGAAGCTCTCCCAGGGGATGAGCAGACAGTCTCACTCCTATATGTTGGTGAACAGTCAGATCCCAGACTGCTCCCATACTTCACCTGGGAGCATTCGGAACCTGCCTCACTTTGCAGAGGTGGGTGACCCACAGGGCCTGGACTCCCTGAGGGCTCCCTCACCTGACTGCTCCCATGGCCTCCTGGGAACCCCCAGGTATTTATACGCTGGTCCCTCAGACTGCTGTGGGTCTGGGAACAGTGATCCCTCAAGCCACAGGCCCCTTGACCCATGTGAGTAGGAGGGGCTCCGAGAGCCTGCCCTACATGACCTGTGGTCAGCTAGATGATGGCTGCAAAGATGGCCAGGCTCCAGACCCTGGAACCTGTGAATGTGTCACCTATGTGGCATAATGGACTTGGCAGAGAAGGGGAGATTGTCCTGTATTATCCAGGTGGCCCCAAGTGTGATCATAGCTGTCCTCAGGAAAGGGAGGCAAAGGAAGATCCCACTCCTAGGGAAGGTGACGTTATGACCAAAGCCAGATGCTGAGTTGCTGACTGAGGGGAAGGTGACGTGATGACCAAAGCCAGATGCTGAGCTGCTGACTGAGGGTGGAGGAAGGGGCTCCCAGGAAGCTGGAAGAGGCAAGAACAATTCCTCCCTTGTAGCCTCTGGAGAAAACGTGGCCCTGATACCTTGGGTCCCCCAGGGACTCTGGGCCACAACCCAGACAGTAAACAAGCCCAGATGTGGCCCTGTGTCCCGGCAACCCCAGGGCACTCACGCATGGCCTCTTTCCGTGATCAGGCCCAGTGCCCGGTGCCTCCAGATGAGAACCAGCGAGCCCGCTGGCTGGTGCTACCTGTGCATAGACTCACCTGGGGGAACTCCCCCTTTCCCAGTCTGTAACCAGCAGGAGACATAGCAAGCCCACCCATCACCCCAGTAATCACTGCACTTGTCACCCTTGGACTCAGTGGTACTCCCTCTGGGGCCACAGTGAGGCTCTTCCCTACAGCAGTGGCCTCCTCAGCTCACCTGGAAAGGACCCACCTACACCCCGGAAAGAGGCAGGACCAAGAGGCAGCCCCGCCCCCAGACGAGGGACTATAAGCAAGAGCTGATAGGGCAGGGCCTCGCCTCCCACCAATCAGAGCAGCAGTTCTGTCCCAAGGGAAGGGATCCTAAGCCGCTGCCAGGGTGTGGCGGGAGGATGGCTCCCAAAGCAGCCCGGAGATGCAGCTGCTATGGCTCTATTTTACAGATGGGGACATGGTGGCTCTGCAGCTGGGTCCTCCGGCAGTCTGGACTGGCCCACAGCCCATGGGTGGGAACCCTAAGCCCTGCTGTCCAGCATCAGCCTCCACGTGACAGTGGCCACCGTGGCCCTCTGTGAGGCAGGCTGCCCTGGAGATAGGTCCTGGCCCCTGGCACCCACAGGGAGAAAAACATCAGCCCAAGAAGAGCTGGGCAAGAGCAACAGGGACAACACGGAGGTACAGTGCAGAGGCCAGGCCATTCCCAGGAGCCCGCAGCTGTGTGTCCCCTAACCAGTGTGAGCAATACCCTGCCTCCTGGGCACCTGGGCGGCCCCACACCCAGCCCCTGCCGGCCCACAGGCCTCACATATAGAGGTGCCTTCCGTCATTGGCCAGCCAGATCTCAGCCCACATGGCGCTTGGGGGGAGGGTGCAGCCACACACATCTGAGGGCAGCTGCGAAGCCTTGCCAGACTGGGAGAGCTGGGGGCGTCCTCAAGGCCAGGCCTGCAGCCACTAACCCAGCCCCCAGACCATGGCAGTGTTTCCCTACGTTGGCCCAACCACAGGTCAGAGAGACCTGGGAGCACCTGCTCTGGGCCCCTGCCCCCCACACCTTGCACCTGAACCAGCATTTCTGGAGGGGGACCTGCCATCTGCTCCTCTGCACTCCCCACAGCGGCTGTGCACATGGAGATCTGGTGAGTCTGTGGAGCACTGGTCAGTGCCACAGCCCTTTCCAGTCCCAGGCAATGGCCTGGACCGCCTCAGCTCAGCAATGCTGCACAGACCACGGCCTCATCATCACTCATGGGCTTCAATGTTTCCCCCCCCAATTCTTTTTCTCCTGCGACATGGTCTGGCTCTATAGCTCAGGCTGGAACACAGTGATCTGGACATAGCTCACTGCAGCCTTGAACTCCTGGGCTCCAGCGATTCTCCTGCCTCCACCTTCACAGTACCTGGGACTACAGGTACAGCCACCAGGCCTGGCTAATTTTTTTTCACTTTTTGTAGAGATAGGGTCCTGCTATGTTGTCCAGGCTGGTCTTAAATTCCTGGCCTTTGGCACTCTTCCCACCTCAGCCTACCAAAGTGCTAGGCTGATAGGCATGAGCCATCGCACCAAACCCTCGGAAGATCTTTAAGAAGGTGGTTAAGATAAAATAAAGCCATCTGGATGGACGGCGTCCCTACCAGGAAAGATGAGGACACAGACAAGCAGAGGGATAGCTCTGCACCAACTGTGTCCACAGCCCAAGGAGAGGCCTCAGGAGGATTCCGCCCTGCCAGCACCTTGGTCTCGAACTTCCCTCCTCTGGAGCTGAGAGAGAAGAAATGTCTGGTGTGTGAGCCCCACAGACAGCCTGAGCAAACACAGTGTCTACAGCCTGAATGGGAGCCACTGGCTCCTGGTCTCTCCCACCCAACCCACAGCTACAGCCAAGGGTGGCTACTCCAGCTGCTCTGGCCAGAAACCCAGGCACCACCTTTGACTTCTTTCCGTCTCTCACCCCAAGTCCAATCCGCCAGGCAATCACAGGCAACACCGAGCCCGCTCCCCTGGCTCCTGCCCCAGGCTCCACTGACGCCTTCCAGAGTCAGCCTTTCAAAAGGGACCTGCATCATGCCCCATGTGCTCAAAGGCTCCCCTTACTCTCAGAACAGCCAGTGTCCTCGTGCAGTGGCCAGCATGCCATCCAGGACCCAGACCCGCTGGCATCAGCCCTTCACCCCCCTCGGGGACTCCAGCACTGCCACCCCGAACCAGCCCCAGTGCCTTTGCACGGGCCCTCTGCCTGGATCTCTTTCCTTCCCTCCGTGTCACTGCTTCACCAAGACTTTGCCTGCCCACCCCATTCTGGCCTCCAGTAGCCCTCATCAATTCTTCCTCATTTCCCCCTTAGGTATTTACTGTCAGTTAATCCCCTGTATATGTTCTCAAACCTCACCAAAAACCAGTCACTCTCCACTGAGCATCCCGATCACTTACAAATAAGTCAGTCAATGTTGGATCTGGTGGTATTTTCCATGTTCATTACAAGACCCCAACCAGGGAGCAGCCTCCAGCCAAGAGAGGAAATTGGTCATCCTGAAAGGCCTCTGGGTGCTGGCTCAGGCTCCTGGCAGATCCGGGCGGGGTGACCACAGGTGCCATCCAAGGGGCTGAGCAAACCACCACACAGCACGGAGCCTGGCCCTGCATGCTCAACACGTCCTGGGAAGGGAGCGAGGAGACTGAGTGAGGATGGTTGGCGCGTGGAAGCCGGCAGCACACTGGCCACACATGTCCTGTCAGCTGTGCTTGTCACTCCAGGGCCACTCCTGGCAAGATGCTGGGCTCCGTTCATTTGTTTTAAGATCTCTGAGTTGCTAGAGGCATGTGGTGCATCGAAAGGTTCGTAAGATAAATGGAGCCTCTGTGCAGTGTCCAGGCTGGAAATGGGACCTACAGAGGGGATGTGCATAGACACCTGCGGGTCACCACACAGAACACAGGATAGGACAGTGGCCCCATTCATTCCTCATTGCCGCCAGCCTGGGATGGGTGGAGGGGATGACTCCTGTTATCCAGGGGCTGGGAAGCGGCTGATGGCGAGCCCCAAGACAGGCGATGGTAACGTGGCATCCTAGTCGGTTGCTCCGAACCCAACCATGGATACACAGAAGCAACGCCTGACTGTGAAGGAAAGTTGCTATTTTAAATTTCATCTCATGGTAAGTGTGCTGTTTTATTTCAGACTTCTCTGCACAGAAATCTGCATATACTTTTGATGGAAAGTCCATGTTTGAAGATTAACAAATTGCACGGTTTTGTTGCATGAAATGAGCATTGACAAAACCTTTACCCCGCTATGGGGTCCGCACCACCATTCTGACATTTACCCAAGTCTTGGAAACATAATGGGGCTGGGCCAGGGCCCCTCCCCTGCCCCTTGCCCAGACAGGAGCCCTGAGGGCTGGGTTCCCGGCCGCTTGATCCCTCTCCCGGCCGCTTGATCCCTCTAGCGCTGTCTGTCTACAGGAGAAACCTGGCAGATAATGGGAGCCTCCAATTCACAGCTGCTTGCCGCCCAGGCCAGCATGAGCAGGCCAGCAAGCCCCCTCCCCATCAGGGAACACGGCTGTGTGTGTCACTCCCATGAGTCCTTCAGAGAGAACCTCAAGTCTGTCTTGTTCTTCCACTCCCTGGAGGATGCCCCAGCCCCAGAGAGGGAGGCCGCTGGCCCTCAGAAGTGACAGCCACAATGGGGACCCCAGGAAATCTGCTCCCACAGTCAGTCCTGACCTCAGGATGGAGCACCACAATACAACAGGGCCACCATGTGTGCACCTGATGTCCCTGAGTGCTAAGCAAACCACCACCCCTTCCTGGACATGCCAAAGGAAGCTCCGCGGGTAGGCACAGACCTGGAGCTCCCTGCCCACCCCTCCTTCCTGCCCCAGCTCCAACCTAAGCCTGCCCAGGCCTCTGCCCCAACAACGATTACGGCAGCTCTGACATGCACAAGCCTTCAACCAGGCCCATGTCCATTGGTGGCGGCAGGTGTGGGGAGCAGAGCCTGCAGGGGGTGCAGTGAGTCCAGCAACAAGGACGAGGTTCAGCAAGTGCAAAAGGGCAGGCAAAGGGCCAGGGTTCCAGGATGGTGGACATGCCCTGCCTGCCCCGAGGGAAGCCATGTCCAGGCCTGGCCTTGGAAACATCTGGACTTAGTGCCAAGGATGGACGACAGGGTGAGGTCCCTTTCCTGGGGTCTGAGCAGCAGGCGGCCTGGCCTCATCCCAGTGGCGTCCAGCTCAGTGTCCATGCTGTACTTCCGACTCCTCTTCCCCGATGAGTTTCCTTCGACGGCGTAATGCGCATCGTTCAATCTGAGTGCAGCATGGCCACCCAGTGCAGTGGCAGCTGCTCGTCCTCACCGAGTCCTCACCAAGACCTCACGTGCCGGGTGGAGGAGGGTCTAGGCCCAGGCTTCCGCACCTTCTTCTGTTGGGCTGGATGGATTCTCGATTCCCATAGAAGGGAACCCCCTCTTTTCCTCTCCTCTTCCCTCTCCCACCCTGCATCTCCACGAGGAAGCAAAGACATTCCAACCCTTGTGTGAAAAGAAGAGTTTACAGGAAAATCCCATCTGCCCAGAGAATCCCAGCCCCCTTGCTGGCCTGCGGCCTCCCCCCAGGTGAGGAGGAGGGAGACGAAGCCCTACCAGGTGGGAAGCCTTCGAGACAGCCGGGCGCTGCACAGGGACGCAGGGCCTGCACCCTCTGCTTCTCCGTGCTCACTGTGGATGTGAGGTTTTTGATGACCAGCATTCTGGTCACTGATTTTCCATCCCACAGGAAATCAGAAGGTGGATGTGCAGCTAGAAAACAGCATGAAGGCAGCAGGAAAAGAATTTTTCAAAGAAAGATACAAAAATGTGACTTTTTAGGAGAGTCATGAGATGACGCCAGGTGAGCAGTTTGGGACCAGCTGTGTCGGGGAGCACAGGCATCCAGATGTCTGCAGAGCTGAGAGGTCCACAGCACAGGAACAGTGGGTCACCCCGAACCAGGACAAGGTGTGGAGACGCAGTACTGTGTCTGCGGTGCCAGGGGGAGCCCCCGCCAAACACACCCAGAGCATGGGACACTTCCACCCAGGGCGGCTTCCTCGAGGTCCAGGCCAGGCTTACATCCAGGCAAACACAGGCTCAGCCCCCTCGGGCCTCCCCAGCCCAGCCCCTCCCCCTTCACCCCTCCTTCTACTCAAGAGGTTGGACTGTCACCCTGGAAATGGGGTGTGCTTATTTTTGACCAACTGAATAGAATTAAGGAACGGTATTATTTCTAGGCAGAGCATAAGAGTCTGTTCTCCTTTATGTTTCCAAAAATAAACGTCAGAACAACTGAGCAGTGCTGGAGGAGTCTGCCTTCCTGCGGGTGCTCGAGTTTGAGGTTTCCAGGATGAGAGTCTTGGCCAGGATATAAAAACCAGCTCATGATGGGATAAGGGTCGACATGGCTCTCCCGAAACCGCTGGAGAGGGAGCCAGGGCGGACTTCAGCTCCTGGGCCTCCCAAGGCACAGAGATGGCCACAGATCTGACTTCAGCCCCACCCACTGCTCCTACCAGGAGGTGGCCAGGCCAGGGTAGGGGCAGGCACCTGGGTCCACACTCAGGGCTCTGGACCCTCAGGAACCTGGGAGTCTACCTTTCCTACCCACCTGAGCAGCTTCCTCCTAGGGGCAACTTCAGGTGCCTGTAGAGTTGGACCAGCCCAACCAGAGATTTGCCCAGCTAGACTAGAGAGTTAGCCCACCCCAGCCACAGCGCTGTGCCCAGTGGACAGCAGCAAGGAGCTGACAAGAGCTGAGCCCCTGGGTTACCTGCTGGCCTGGACCCATGCTCTGGAGGAAGCAGGGTTTCTCCTCCTAGTCCCTTCACACACACACACACACACACGCATACACACATGCATGTACACACAAATGCACACATGTACACGCTGATACACAAATGCACACATGCACACACACGCACATACATGCAGACCCTCCCTGCTGTGCCCCTGACTTCAGGCTGTAGGTACTGATCTCCCATCCAGGCCCACCACACCCTTCCTTGGCACTCTCCTGTGTCACAGCCCCAGCAGTCCAGGGCCAGCCCGAGACCAGGGTACCTCTTCACCTCCTAAATCACAATACAATCCCATGCATTTGTCCTGGAGAAGGCAGAAGGCTCCAGCTACGAAGCAGAGCTTCTGAAATCCTCCTAGGTCCCCTCCAGGGCAAGATGGGAGTGGTTTGACGGAACAGCTTAGGGACAGCCGCTGCACGTGGAGACCCTCTGACTTGATTCTCAACTGCCTCACTAAGGAGGTGCTGCAACCCACGTGGTTGGCTAGAGAATAGGACAGGCAGGTCCACCAGCACCTTGCGGGGTCTAGGAGGAGACCCGACACGTGGGGCTCAGCACGTGAAAAGCAGGTGTGTCAAACTGTAACACAAAAGGGAAAAGCTAAGCCTGGACCCCCCTCACTCCCCACGAGGCAGGAAATTCCAACACAGCAAAGATTCACATTCACACAGTGAATCCACAGAGTTCTAGGGAAAAAAAAAATGGGTGGTGGTGAGTCTATTTGTAAATCTGCAGCGAGAGAGGACTTTCCAAGGAGGAAGCAAACCCCACAACCCACAGGAAAAGGACTCCTGATCAGATGGATAAATTTAATCATGTAAAAAAAGAAAGACTTCACTATAAAGATAAAGGACACGTTAAAAAACATAAAACTACTACAAACTGAGAAAAGGTATTTCTAATACACATGACAAACCAGGGGCTAATTTTCTTAAATTACAGTGAACCTAGACAGACAAGTGAGCCGCCGAGGCTGCGGGGCCATTCAGAGGGTCAAAATGCCAAAGACATACCCTGACTTACTGCGGGTAGGTGTGTAGGTGGCCCAAACCTTCTAGAAGAAACAGCCACCACCAGTCAAGGTGCTACCCAATAGCGCTGTGTCCACGTGGACAACTCAGAAACTCATCAAGGCCAACAGGCAGCGACATTCACAGCTTATACTTGAAAAGCAAAAGGCCCCGAAATGCCAGTGTCCGTCCTGGGGTGTGGCATGGTCAGGTGGCTATGTCAGAGCCACAGAATGCAATTTGTGAAGATATCGACGGGGCAGAGCAATAAAACATCCCAGGGAGATGGTGTAGAGTCTTGTCCAGGTCACTCTGTGTGGTGACCCTTTCGTGTGAACCAGAGACCGCATGTGACAGCACACGCATGTGGGCAGATGGAGGCACCTTCTCATCCTCCCCACCTTCTGTTTCTCGGGATTGTTCCAGCATTTGAATCTTGCCTGTGAATTACTGTTGTGCACAACGGGGGTTATCTGGATGGGGACTGTGGGCCTTTTCCATTTTCTTCTCTGTTTATTAAAAACGAAAGCCTGCCAAATACAGTATGAAAATAGACACCCTCACCCCACACGGGGACTCCTAATTTACTTCACCAGCCCCTCTCCTGTTGGGTAAAAGGATTCCATTTTGCCAGGGGCAAAATTCTTAAGGGGGCTGGACCGATGTTTTTCAAGCTTAAAATGAATGCCTTTAAAAAAAAAAAAAAAAAGAAAGAAGAAAGAAAAAGGAATTTTCACATAGCCCCAAGAATATGTGCCTAGAACTCACTCTGGGAAATAACTCTCAAGAAATTAAAATCTTACTACCAGAAAAATGGCTTCCAATCGAAATTATCCCTGCCCACAGAAAGTTTCCATTCTGCGGCTGGTCAGATGGTTTTTAGGTCAGCACTGAATGAAATACAAACTTCCTCATTGTACTTGCAGGTCCTTCTACTTTGGTTCAAGGACCCCCAGAAATGGAGACCCCAGCAGAAAATCCCAACCAGAGCCTGAGAAGGAACAGAAGCCAGCTGGGCTCCCTCCCAAACAACAGCATTCCAGCCCAACCGTAGGACAACGCAGAGCCTGGAGTGGAGATTTGAACTCTCCCCCGACCCCCGGTCCATGAAGCCGACCCTCCCACTAGAGGTTCTGACTGTCCAGAGAAGCCTCCAGGGCTAGCCATCTGTGCAGGGAAGGGGGCATTGCCTCCTTCTGGACCTGGCCTGGAGCTACCAGGTGGGCAGACCCAGCATCCCCGCACTCTGGGGGTGGTATACACGTGTGCTAAATTGTGTAACACTCCAGCCAGCCACACTGGCTTGGAAAGTGGGGCCGCACTTAAAATACCACGCACACAGCCTGATAGGCCCGATGCTCCCGGCACCAGCCTGACTGGCTTGGGGCAGCCACCCACCCTGGCTCTCACGCCTCCACTCCCGGGCCACGCAGCCGGCCCATCACCTTCCCCCGGGTGTCAGGAGTGGTCGCTGTAATGAAACCACATCCTCTCTAACACGCTCCTTGGTGGTTCCCTCTGTGCAGCTTTGTGGCCACTGAGAGGCACTGGGTGCTCCTGTCCTGAACCCGAGGGCCATGGCTCCCCCACAGGCACAATGAAGCCCCTACTTGAGGACAGGGCGAAGTCAGTGTGCTGTTAGGAAAGCTCCACCAAGAGCCATCTGAGCACTCAGCTGCCCTGGTGAGGCCAGGGGCCATCAGTTTAAGGTCTCAGCCACCAGCAGGTGCTCCTCTGAAGACCTGCCAGCTGCAGGGAGCCACACCCAGCCTGGCCCCACCCCACTCAGCATTTAGGGTCCCAACAGAGAAGAGGGGAGCAGATCTCCGGCTGTCAGTGAAAGCGGAGGTGGGCAGACACCCACAGAGCACAGAGATTCCCACATGGCCACAGACACCCTGACTCCAGAACGTGCTGCTGAGACCTCCAGCAGTACCCACCGCCTGGTCACTGCTGTCCACCTGAAAGGAACATATGTGCCTCAGGGACACAGTGTAAAGAGCGAACATCCCAAACCCAAGCCCAGAAACCACCCATCAGTGCACCTGGTGTTAACAGGGTCTGCAGCAGGAACCCCAAGACAGACTCCCGGTGGGGCTATAGACAGCGCCCACCGGAGGGCACAGGCCTGGTAGGCAGCAAGGTCATCCCCACCAGGGCTGAGCTGACCACTGGGCATTTTCTACCATCCCAGAGACCAGCAATGATGCCAGTGCACCCACCTGTGGTGCTGACAGAGCAGAGCGTGCTGCCCTAGAGAGGCTTCGGGAGACCCGTGAGAAACTGTCAATAGGTGGGAAACAGAAGATGAAGCAAATTTAAACATAAAGCAAACCACATTGATAACTTCATCAAAGTAGATGGCTTAACATTCTAATTATAAAGCAAACACTTGCAGACTGGATTTGTTAAAAGCAAGATTCTACTACATGATATTTATAAAAGATGTACTTCCTATTTAAAGATACAGGGTAAAAAGTTAAAAAATAGAAAATGATATAATAATGAAAATACCAATCAAAAGAAATCTAAATGGTACTGAGTACTAGCCTGAAGGTCCAAAGCTCTGCTGCTGTTCACACGGCCATTCACATGGGACACCCACCAGGGACCACCCATCTGGGCCACATCACGTAGGGCCACCCACCAGGGGCCACTCCATCCAGGGCCACCCCACCTAGGGCCACCCACCAGGGGCCACTCCATCCACGGTCACCCCCACCTAGGGCCACCCCATGTGGGGCCACCCACCAGCCCCCAAGGGAAGCAGGTGGCAGAGGCACCAACTGGCTCAGAACCTGCTCCCATGTTGTTGGTGCTCACCCTGTGAAGCCTGAGCTGGTGTAATTCTCTATAATTTCACTCGCATTTGGGTACAACAAATCATCTCTCCGTGTCATTCTGATAAGACGCCTGGGCTGAGGCGGCTCACAGTGCTGAGGACAGCAACTGCTCCATCAGAGAAGAAGCTACTGGTGGGCAAGTGTGATTAAGTGAGACGTTCTGAACTTTCCAATTAACTCAAGCTACAGATAAGCTAAGTTTGTGTTCCCTAGAGCAGGGCTTTTTTTTTTTTTTTTTTTTTTAATTAAAAGGAGAGTGAGCTCATTTTGTTAAAGATCTCTTAAGATTCCACTGCCCTGGGGCCCACTGGACACACCCATGTGGGTGCAGAGCACTGAGCCCTGGGGTTCCTTCCCTCGCGGCTGCACTCATGGGACCTAAAAACAAGTGTGTCCCCATGAGAGGGTGGGGCTCAGCTTTCCAAGGACTCCAGCATGATCTGAGGCCACACCAAAGGCCTGGTTATCAAGCCAGATCTTCAGCTTCTGTTTCACGAGTTTCAGAGCCAAGGAGTTTCCAACCCTCTCAAAGGAAGGACTCAGGTGACAGTTGTGCCCACAGTAGCTGAGACCACCTATCACGCTTGCCTGAAGGAAGCTGCCACCAGCTCAGAGGTCTTCTTCTGCACTGCCCAGGCAGCCACCCCATGCAAGCCAGCACCACTCCCTGCAGCTACCTAGACTGTCCTAAAGCTGAGATTTCTCTAAATTTCTCCGAGTAACAGACAGCCTTCACCGGCTGCTCCTGACGACACAAACAGAACACACCCTTTGGACGGGGCAGGGCGGTCAGCCAGGGTAAAGCAGGGTCTGCTTTGTGCCTGGTGCCCGATGCTGCCACCAGAGCACTACTGACAGAGTGCAGCTTTCCAGAAGCCCCAGGAACAAAGGGGCCTGTGGCCCCAACTCAGCTGAATGACCACACTGTTGGGGCCTTTGCGCCAAGGCTCCCTCTCTCCCAGCCTAGGCACTGCTGCCCTGAGGCTCTTCTGGGGAGAGGCAGAAGGGAGGACTCACACTGACAACCTTCTGCTATCTGGAAACAGCACCAGAGGACACTGCCCACTGCCTGGAGATCCTCCGGGTCCCTCTCCCCTCCCTCACCCACATAGAGACCCTGGTGCAGGACACAAGAGTGAGGCAGAAATAAAACCCTGCTTGTGCAATGGGCCATTCGGGGAAGGGGGTGAGCAGAGGGCAGCAAACAGCACAGCCCGGGAAACAGGAAGCACAGCATGCACCATGACACCAGTGCCAGCACCGGGCAGGGGGCATGGCTTGGTGTGGGGGACCAGCAGTGGCACCGTTACCCTGGCTATCTCAATACCCCAGCCTCACAATTGGTCTTAGAACTCACCTTAGTGCTGACCCAGGGCCCTGTGACCACCCTGCCCAGAATGCCGTGAGCCACTTCCAGCCCAGGGCAATTCTTTGCCAGCGAGAACACTCCCTCCCCCACTCCAGCCCAGAGCAACGTCACCTCCCCTCAGCCAGCATGGCCCAGCTCGGATGACAGAGCTGCTCCTGCCCCCCACTGCATATCCCTGTGAGTCAGCAGAGGGAGGCTGGGGGGCTCCTTGAGCTCCTTCAAGGAGAGGCAGAGAATACTGCCACCCACAGTGGGGATGGGAGAGGCAGCAAGGCCACGTGAGGTCACATGCAGCCCGGTGCCAAGCAGGTGGAAGGACTGGAGATAGGGCCACTCTGGACACTGCACAGGGACACAAGGACCACCTGAGGAAGCCCAGCCAGGGCTGGGGCAGAGGACAAGCAGCACCAAAAGGACATGGTGCATGGCTTGCCCCACGCACCTGGATCTGCAGGGGCCTGCTGGGTGGAGGGCAGGACCTGATTTTAAACAGGCTGAATTTGAGCATATGAGTGGCAACGTCACATTAGAGCTGGACAGAGAAGTCTGGGATGTGGGCGTTAGGTCCGGGGTGAAGATATAAATTTGGGACTCGTCGGCAGAAGGTGATATTTGAACTGTGAGATGGCCAGAGTGTGAGCATAGTGAGAAGGGGGAGGCGCGCAGCAGGACGGAGTCCAGGGGATGAGGAGGAACCCCCGGGAGGGGCATCAAGAGTCAGACCCTGCCACAGCGGAGGGCAGGCAGGGCTGTGGGCTGGCTGTGGGCTCAGTGTGTGAGGACCCTCCCCAGGTGGCTCTGGAGCAGGGGCCAAATCCTGAATGTCATGGGTTTCGGGAGAGTTGGGGGAAAGAACTGTAGGGCAACCACAAGAGAGCAGGACTTCCTGAAAGGGAGATGGAGCGTGACGCCTGCCCTCTCCACAGCTGCACAGGGACACCGCCCAATGCCCACCACTCGCCCCTTGGAGCTCCTGGTACAAGGTCACATCGACAACCACAGCTCGGGGCTCAGCCCCAGTCCAGGATCCAGGCCTGTGCTCCAGGTCGCTGCTCAGCGGCACCTCAGACAGCTCCTCCCCAGTCCCTTCCGGACTCCAGCCTGTCTGGGTGCTGCCCCCTTATCTGTGGTGACGAGATGGTCCACAGGCCCCTCAGCCACCACATCAGGGATGGAGTGTCCAGGGCAGGGAGGGATGCAGAGAAGGCACCTGCCCTGGGCCTGGGGACACTTTCTGGAAGTCAGGATTTAGGGCCTGAAGCAGGCAGGATGTGGGGACTTGGGGTGGGAGGCAGGCATTACAGGCAAGTGTCATGAGAGCACAGAAGCAGGAATGAGGGTCCCCATGTGAGCAGTGAGAAACGGGGGCCAGTGTAGAAAAGCCAGAAGCCTGGGGCCTGGGGCTGCCAGCCCTGGGTCTGCATCATGCCCACTACTGGGCAGCAAGGGCCTGCTGACCCCAGATGCTGCTGTTTCTAACATCCTTGAAAACTTGTAACTAAAGTGTAACATAAATGTAAAAAAGTGCATATATCACAGCGATCAGTTCAAATGATTTTTATGACACGAACACACCTAGGTATGAAGCAACCTGACCAAGAACACTCCCGACACCCCAAGCCACTGCACCTGTCCTGTCCAGGAGGCAAGACGGGGCCAGCGCAGATGCATGCTCTGGGAGTCTAGTGCCTTGTGCTTCTTGTGCTTGTGAAATAGACAGTGCAGTCATGTGTCCGGCTCCCTCACACAGTGGCAGGTTTCCACGCTTATCCGTGCTGCTGTGTGCGACAGCATGCCATCCACCCCACTACTACAGGGGGTCCTGCTCAGAACAGACAGGGATTTACCTGCACACTCGATGGCAGAGTCGCTGGGCATGGTCCCAGCCTCTGGCTGCTACATGTGAGGCCATGTGGACACTCCTGCTTGTGTCTCTGGGTGCAGGTGAATGCGTTTTGTTGGATCTGCACCAAGGGACACAACTGCTCGGGTACAGGTGCCAATGTCTCCCAGCTGAAAACCAGCTGGGACAGCCTGCGGCTGAACAAGCTGGCTTACTGCACCTTGCAACACACTTGAGACTTATGAAGATCACCTGCCTTGTACCTCAAACACTTGAGACTTATGAAGATCACCTGCCTTAATCTCAAGATTAATATCTTAATCTGGGTGCCCCAGCAGGAGAACATTTGAAAGGACACATGACAGGCTTGAGATTAAGGCAGGTGATCTTCTAAAGACTCAAGGGTTTGAGGTACAAGGGCCTCACTGCTGTCAGGAGGTGGAGGAAGCTGGTGGCGGGCATGGTGATGACTCTTACAAGAAGGTGGACAGAGGGCGGCGCCTGTGGCTCAAACGGGTAGGACATTGGTCCCATGTGCCGGAGGTGGCGGGTTCAAACCCAGCCCTGGACAAAAAAAAAAAAAAAAAACAAGAAGGTGTACAGAATGGCAATCGGAGCTGTGACTGGCAAAGGGGCCACTGAGACTCACGTTACCCAGGACTGGGGGAGTCCAGTAACTTGGGTGAGGATGGTGTTTTGTGTTTTTGTCAGTGTGCAGATGGGATTATGGAAGGTCTTGTTCCGTCTTGGTCTACCCTGTTCCACAGTGATCGCGTCCCACATGGGCATTCCGTGAAATTGTTTATGGTCTATGGGACAGCCCAGAGGCTCCTGGCTGTGGGTGGCTGCTGCTCTCCCTGGGTGTGTCTGTGTGCAGGGCACACACAGTTTTCTGAAGAAGTCCTGCCAACTCACTCCCCCACCTGCAGCATATAGAGCAGGTGCACAGATGCACAGAAAATACACAATCGGTGGAATGAATGAGGCACGGGGAAAACATGAGTGTCTCAGCCAACAAGTGACATGACATGGTCAGCTTTGTTCTTGAAAGAGATCGGTGTTCCCAGGAGCGAGGAACACACCCAGCACCCAGACCTCAGCTCCCAACACCAGTCTTCTGCAAAGGAGGCCCAGCTCCTCACAGAAAGAGCTGACTCTGGGGATGGCCAGAAAATACACAGGGCAAGCTTGGGGTACCTTGTAGTGCCAGAAAGGAAGTGATCAAAACTCAGCAATACAAAAAAGAACACTAATAGAGGTATCCAGAGACCGGAGGTCACAGCCGGAGCAGTCCGTGAGGAGGAAGGTGGTGCCGTGTCACAGCCCCAAGTACAAGGCAAACACCTGTGAGGCACAGTGAACCACACGATTAAATAATAAACAAGTGGGGAGAAGACACCAATCTTCTCTGCAGAAGAATGTCAAGTGACCATGTTTGGACATACCCCGCAAGCAGGGGGAGCACGGCCACTCTGAAGTGAGGGCCACACATGGTGACTTCCAGGAGGATGGTGTGAGGAGCGGGGTCACTGACAGTGAAGACGCCTGACAGACACCACAGCTGGGGGCCGATGACCACCATCCTGAGGGAGGGTTGTGCTGAGACACGGACCCTGGACATGATGGGATTAAAAAACACTTTATCCAAAACCCCACGACCCCAGCCTCAGCCCGAGGAAAACACCAGACAGAGCCTGTAGGAAAACACCTGCCTGGTGCTCTCAAGGTCCCCAAACTAGGAGTCTCAGAAACACTCACAACCAGGAGGAGCTGAGGACACATGAGACCCAGGGTCGCATGGGATCCTGCATGGTGCACTGGGACAGAAAAAGGAGATTAGAGAAAGCTAAGGAACCCTAAGTAAATAACGTATGGAGACCGGCTCACCAGTCACGGCAAATGCACCATGTAATGCAGACGTCCCTAGGATGGGAAACTGGGTTTGGGGCCCCAGGGCTCTCTGTACCATCTGCACTTTCCTGTAAAATATTCTAAAATAAGTTTATTAGAAAAAAGTTTTTAAGCAATATAATATGTATTTTGTATGTATTCAAGTATGGCTTGGAAGATAATGTGAAAAATTACAAATGGTTGTTACATTCGTGCTGCGATTACATAAGATGCTGCATTTCTTACTATTTTGTCTTGTCACTTTCCTTATATAATTAAAAGCTGTAAAGGGGGAAAAAAAGAGATCATTCTGGCGACAGTGTCTGGCGGTCAGACAGGGCAACCATATAATTTATCATCGAAACCAGGACACTGTCAGGAGCGAAAGGGGACTCTGTTAATAACTGTTCCAGGTCAGCAGGGAGGACTCGGCTGCCCCCGGTGCCCCTGGGGCTCGCAGGCCTGTGTCCTCAGATGCCCACAGCTTCCATGAGCCTGAAAAGGAGTGCTGGGGCCAGCAGGGAGGCCAGATGGGAGGTGTGAGGAGACACGGATGTTGCCTGGAGCAGCCCGGCTTCCCCTTGAATCCTCTCCCTGCCCCACGTATGTCCTGGCATCTCAGTGCTTTGTGTCAAAGTGCCGAGCACAGTGTGAGCGCAGCCGGGTCTGGGCGGGTGACCTGCGTCTCTCAGGCCCTCTTTCCTGCACACCTGACTGCTGAGGGCTCTGGGCAGAGGGTACCAAGACCCAGCAGTTGAGGATCCCACTCCTAACTTGGTTTCCACGCCACACCCTCTGTAGGAGCCTCCTCAAAACAGGGGGCCCAGGCTGCCCAGCCATCATGCCCAGTGTCCAGAGCAGCCAGCACACTGCTGCCTGGGCACTCCTATGTCTCCACCCTATTCCCAGCAGCGCCTGGCAGGCATACAGAAGGGCCCACATGGCTGTGCCTGCCTAGCTGACGCCTGGGTTCCCCAACTGCCCAGTGCAGGTCATTGGCCCTTTTTCCAGTGCAGAATGGTCACTCCCCTGCCTCTGCACCTCCTGTCCCCTCTGTTTCATCCTTTCCTATTCCCTGTCTCAGCACAAATGATCTTTTATGCTCATGGACCTGAAATGTGATTTCAGAAACAGGTGTCTTTGCTATTAAGAAGGAAAAGAAAAAATAATTGGGGTCAAAACAAACACACAAGCCCTGCAGAGCCATAGGTGGCTCTGATAGTGGCAGCCAGGAAACTCTGGGCCCAGGTTTCTGAGATGCCCCCAGGAAAGTCCCCACACCATAGCCCTGGCCCAATGGCAGGTACACACCTCCTGCCTTCTAGGTCTTTATTTCTCAAACTCCTGTTTGTTTCTAAGTGTAGTCTCACCCTATGACCTTCAAGTTCTGAGGCACAAATGCTTTTGTTTCCTGGTGTTTCAGGGACTCTGAAATAGTGACCTGGGCATGCTGGTCAGTGCTGGGTCAATCTGGCCAAGCTGGAGTCCCACGGGGACCGTTGGGAAGGCAGGTGGGAGGTGATGGCACCCCTTCTCTGACCTGGCACCCCCATTGTCCTGCTATGCCCTACCATGCCTCACGTCCAGCCACAGCAGCCCCAACCTACCCCAGTCACAGAGGCTTTACCATGTGCAGCCCTCGCACCTGCCTGAATCAGAGCCGGATCTTGACTTGCTTCAACCAGTAGGAGAAGGTGGTCAGAGTGACACTGCCCATCCAGGCCTGAGCCTCAGGGAGCCTGGGACCATCCACTCTGTGTTCTTGGAGCCCTGGTTACCTTTTGGGTGTCCTGCTCTCCCACTCGAGACCAGAATGGAGGCAGGAGCCCTAAGACTCCAAGGACAATGGTGGTGGTTTTAAGGTAGGTCTGCAAGTCCTTTGCTGTCCCCTTCAAAAATGGAACCTAGTTCACCTCCCCAAAGCATCAGCTGGACTTAGCGACTTGCCCCTGACTGACAGGATAAGGTGGAAGTGGTCATGTGACTTCAGACACTCACTGTGGCTTCATCTGCTCTCAGCTCGTGGCAGGGGGCAGCTGCCATGTCCCGAGGTCACTTAGGCAGCTCCATGGAGAGGCTCCCATGGTAAGGAACTGAGGCCTCCAGCCAAGAGTCATGAGAAATGGACCCTCCAGCCCCAAGCAGGCCTCCACGGACATCTTGGCTGCAGCCCCTTGAGGGACCCTGAGCAGACCCACCTGGCAGAGCCACCCCTGAGTCACCAACCCACAGAAACCACAGGACGTTGTTTATTGCTGTTGGCCTCAGCGTTTTGAGGTAATTTGATAAGCACAGTAAATGACTGATACATCGCTGACAGTGGGACTGAGACGCCTGGGCAGGACTCCTGGGGAGCCTTTGGCAGCCTCTGGCCCTCTGAGCTGTCCTGGCAGAGGTGCCTCAGATGAGGATTGGCAATTCAGTTCGTGGACTTGCCACTCTGAGCATGTGCTGTCAGCACTGTACAAACAGCTCGGTGAGGTCTCACAGCCCGGGGGCATCAGCATTTCGCAGCTGTGTTCGTGTCAACCTGTGGCAGTGTCATGCTCAGTGGATTTTATTTTATTATTCTTGTATGTTTTTGTGTGATATTTTGAGAAGGTCAGAGATTAAATTGGAGCAATGAACAAACATTAAATTTCTTGTTAAACTTGGCAAGAGTAGAAGTGAAATCTGAAACATCTTAGTCCGAGTTTACAGGGATAATGTTATGAAGAAAACAGCAGTGTACAGTTGTATTAAATATTTTTCTGAGGGGAGAGAAAGTGTCATTGATGAAGAGAGGCCAGAGCTGCCAGTAACCAGCAGAACTGGTTTAATTGTGCGTTAAAAAATGTCAGCTGACTGAGAAGCACAGCAGACCAAGTAAACATCGACAGAGAAACAGGAAAATCTTAACCGAAAATCTTGGCCAACAACTCCTGGCTCCTGCATCACCACAGTGTACCAGCTCACACGGCACTGTCTATAAGGACGTTTTTAGCCAGTAAAAACGTTACTGTATAGGAGCCTTGTCCCTACTCACCAGATCTAGCTCCCAATGACTTTTTTCTTATCTGAAGATAAAGGAAATATTGAAAAGAAGACATTTTGATGACATTCAGTACATCAAAGGTAATACCATGATGGCTCTGGTGTCCATTCCAGAAAAAGAGTTCCAAAACCACTTTGAAGGGTAGACTAGGTGCTGGAATCATTGCACAACTTCCAAGGGGAGGACGTCAAAGGTGGCCGTAGAGATAATCAACAGTGGGGTAGGTAGCACTTTTTCGAGGATGAGTTTGCAAACTTAATTGTCAGACTTCGTACTGTGAATGAGGAAGTTGTCTTGGGTGTCCTGGTCCCACAGACGTCACACGGAGCATAGAAACCTGTCCTCACTGGGCCCTGCCCACATTCCCAGCCCACGGAATTATGAGAAATAAAACGGTCATCACGTCACTATGTTTTGGGGTGGTTCATGACCATCAATAGACAACTGGGATGGGGTCCCATGGGCACAGCCCCACCTCTAGGGAGAAACGTGGCCCCAGGACCCTGTCAGCACAGGAGCTGCCCAGAATCATCTCTCGCTGTGGACCCAGCTCTCAGGTCAGATGTGAAGAGGACTCAGGGCAGAGAGGCAGAGGTGTGAGGAGAAGGCGCCTTCCCCATCCTCACCACAAAACAAGAACAGTGGCCTCCTCGCCAAGCCCCAGACGTGCGCTCGGTACCCGTGACGAACTCCCGGAGAAGCTGCAAGCTCGACGCCGTCATCTCTCTTCACTCGGTGTGCCTTTTACATTTGAAGTGCGAGGAGTCACCATGTGAATTCTGAAAGCAGAGAATCTTTCAAAGTCAACTTTTGCACCACTGTGAGAAACGGAATGTGCTTGGTTCCTATTTTTAATAAATTGGGGGCGACACTAACTCCCACCTCCACCAGCTTTTTGGCTTCGGAGCTTAGAGAACACTGAGCTGGGTTTTCATGGGATTGCCAGGGGCCGGAGCTGGGGAGGTGCGTGTCAGAGACCCCCAAGGGCCCTGAAGCAGGACGCAGCCAGGGAGCACAAGTGGCCTTGTCCCCAGCCACACTGATCTCCTCAGTTGCCTTAGTTTTTTAAACAATAGATTTTGAGTCAATGAGAAAATTGCTTTTTGATGAATCAGGCATCCACGTTTTAAAATAACAATAACTTTATTACTTAACAGCTTCTCCCAAATTGTCTCAAACTTTGATCATTGGAATCATCAGCGCACGGGGTCTTGCCTGCATGTTCGGGGGGGGGGGCTTCCAGCATCTTCTCACACCCCTGGCAAGGGGACCCCCAAGGAAGGGCTCGGGGTAGGGAAACGCCATCACGGATGTCACTTCACCCTCATGAGGGCCAGAGCTAGAGGAAGGCTGCGGCCCAGCCCGAGGGAGGTGGCTGAGAAGACCGAGGTCCTGCCACGTGCCAGAATGTTAGTCAGCAGTAGAAGCAGAAATAGTGGCTACCAAAGCTTTATTTTTTATCTATAGTTAGACACAGAAGAGGGAGGGACAAAGAAACACAGTTCAACAACATTTTTAGGTGAGGAGGGAAGACATGGATGGAAAAGAAAAACGACACCATGGAGAGGCCTGGTCCCTCACTAAAGGGAGCCCCAAATTCTGCTCTGAGCTTCCTAACAAGGAAGGAAACAGGACGAGGACCCCAGGACCCAGACTCTCACTTAACATAAGGACCAGCAGGCTCAGGAGAAAGCTGGGGCCTGGCCAGGAAGCCAGCGTCCTTCCAGGAGGGCAGGAGAAGACGCTGAGTTCTAACTCACAATAGAGAGAAGGTTCAGGCTGCAGTGTTTACTGGGAAAGGATGTGCCTGACAAAAAGGCGGAAATAAAACAGGATGAAAAGAGCCGCACTAAACCGTCCACAAGGTTGCCACCACCCAACTGACAGCACCAAGCCGTCCACAAGGTTGCCACCACCCGACAGTTCTGTCAAAACCAGCAGCTTTGTAAGAAGTGTCTGCTTGTCTCCAGGAGACAGGAAGGCTTGACACCTCCCTGTATCCCTGTCCCCCAGCACCTCCCTGGCTGCTCTGGGCTGTCAGGGGCTTGGGCCAAGGCAGCAGTACCCGGTGGGTTTCCAGCCCTCACTCACAATACACACCTCTGTGTACCCTGGGCTCTCACTCAATGACACGTGTCTGTGTTATACCCAGCTTCACTCAACTTCATGTCTGCATGAACCCCTGGAGCTCTTGCTGCTCACAGTGTGCCCAGGGCCAAGCACTGCCTGGGATCCAGGTTGAAACGAAGACTCTCAGCCCCACCCCAGACCCGCTGGGTCAGAATCTGCCTTTTCACCTGCTCCTGGGTGAGCAGGGCCCCATTACACTTTGAGAAGCTGCTCTAAGCTGCCCTGACAGTGTGGGAGACCTGCTGTTCTGTGGCTGGGCCTCCCCCAGACCATCTCAGAGTCTCCGCAGAGAGAAGCCCTGAACAAAAATTCCCTCCAGTGCATCCTGCATTATTTCTCAACTGGAAAGCTGGGTGGTTAAATTTTTAAAAGAAAAGCCAGCTTATTTTTAGCCTTGTAAAATGCACAACCAGATGGATAGACACGCAGAGCTGACATTTGTTACATAAAAAAGTATGACAGTAGGTCCCAAGTCCATTCTAGACCAGCCTCGTCAGCTGGGAAGGAGAAAATGCATCAGGTCCCATGGCCACCAAAAGGCCTCTGGGACACCCAGGGCTGGGCCTGGGACCCAGGGACCCAGGAACCAAGGGCCAGAGAAAACCCAGTGGTGGGCCAAGACCCAACTCAAACCCAAATCCCCACCCTCAACCCAGAACCCAGAGGCCTCTGCTGTAAGTTCCCACCACATAGTGGAGGACCCTGGGAGCTACAGTCAGCACCGCCCCTGCATGTGGGGCAGGGGCACCAGTCAGTATCAGCCCAGACCTCGGTCACAGAGAGATCCCCCCTTCCTCCCAGGGCCAGGAGATGGTGAACAAGGCACCCACTAAAACTTGAATCACACCTGACTGGAAACAGAAGGCTTGCAAACTAGGGCTAAACTGACCCTTTGAAATGATGCCCCATCAACCCTGATAGGGACAGGAGGAGCTGTCCTGAGCTGTCTGCAGCCTGGGGCTCAGCAGCTTCACTCTCCTCCTCTCTGAGTTTGGTAAAAGATCAGGAGGACAGAACCAGTCATTCTCTGAAGGTGGCAACCCAGACCACCCAGAGAGTCCAAGCAAATGAGCATAAAAGCTGTGAGAACTAACAAAATTTTTAGCAAAGAGAAGCTGTACACAAGAGGAAGCGATTCTTAGCCACATACAAGACAAATGTTTTTAAAAGTAGAGTTTCCTTCATATCAGCATTAACCAGAAGGAAAACACGATGGGTAAAAACCAGCTGCCAACACATAGCACAGAGCCCGTCCCTGGGCCAAGGCTCCTGGGGACTGATGGGCAGCAAGGGCCCTGCTTCCAGGGGACAGGGCTGGGGACTGAAATTTTCAACATAAAAAATAAAATAATACAAGTACTAGAAGAAAGTACAGATGCAGGTTTATAAATCAAATTACTATTAACTGACTTCTGCAAAATAACACCAAGACAAGAAGCTGCTACAAAGGCAGATGTTGATGAAGGCGACCACACAAAAATTCTACACACACACAACTAGCAGCATTAAAAGATAAATGACAAACACATGTGGGAAGTTGTTAAAGGCTAAACCTTTATATATAAGAAAGAGTGAAAAGAAACACCACAGCAATCAATCCCATAGGAAACACTGAAAAAGGGCAGAGGCTGGCAATTTGGAAAAAAAAGAAAAAAGAAATGTGAATGCCTACCCTGTTTCCCCGAAAATAAGACAGTGTCTTATTTTAAGGTGTGCTCCCAAAGATGTGCTAGGTCTTATTTTCAGGGGACGCCTTATCTTTCCTGTAAGTAGGTCTTATTTTTGGAGGATGTCTTATTTTCGGGGAAACAGGGTAGTGCACGAGAAGCAAAATGATTGTTACTCTCATTGGTAATTTGAAAAACTCAAGAGTGTTAATGCTATCATCTTATTTCTTAGACTGATGAATTTTTTTCCCTTGGGATTCAGGGGAAAAATATTTCCATGCCCTCCTGGAGCAAGGGCAAAGTGTCCTCGTGAGCGAACCAGGTCCCTGTCTCTGTCCCCCAGGCCCTCCTGCCATGTATTCACATCTCATTCCCCTTCCTCAGTGTCTGTCTCTGCGCTATCCCGTCACCCCACAACAGCAGAGCCCACATCCACCCAGGCACCTCTGGGTAGCCAGCACCCAAGACAGCACTGGCTTGTCCAGGGGGCTTCACTCAGGCAGAGGCATCCGGCCTACGTACGAATTTCTCACAGACACCCTTTGACTTAGCAGTGTCATTACTAAGGGAAGAACGCAAGTGAGCACAGGCAGATATGCAGGGATGTTCATCAACAAATCATTAAGGATAGGGGCGGCGCCTGTGGCTCAGTGAGCAGGGCGCTGGCCCCATATACTGAGGGTGGCAGGTTCAAACCCGGCCCCGGCCAAACTGCAACAAAAAAATAGCCGGGCGTTGTGGCAGGCGCCTGTAGTCCCAGCTACCTGGGAGGCTGAGGGAGGAGATTCGCCTAAGCCCAGGAGTTGGAGGTTGCTGTGAGCTGTGTGATGCCACGGCACTTTACCGAGGGCGATAAAGTGAAACTCTGTCTCTACAAAAAAAAAAAAAAAGTAGCATTTAAAGGGCGGCGCCTGTGGCTCAGTGAGTAGGGCGCCAGCCCCATATGCCGAGGGTGGCGGGTTCAAACCCAGCCCTGGCCAAACTGCAACAAAAAAATAGCCAGGCGCTGTGGCGGGCGCCTGTAGTCCCAGCTACTCGGGAGGCTGAGACAAGAGAATCATGTAAGCCCAAGAGTTAAAGGTTGCTGTGAGCCGTGTGACACCACGGCACTCTACAAAGGGTGGTACAGTGAGACTCTGTCTCTACAAAAAAAAAAAAAAAATCGTTAAGGATGTTTAAAAAATAAAGACACCTCCAGCCCCACAATGAGAAATTAAATAAATAGGGAAGTTCTTTCTACACAAAGGAATGCTGCAAGTGATGCTTCTCAGGCATAAAACACCACAAGAGGGACTTGAGGACAGACTGATGTGGAGACCCACCCCCTGCTCCCTCTGCAAATTCAACCTTGATTTTTAAGAGTGCCCACTGAATCTAATACATTGCCTGGGTTGAGAACTGCTGATGTAAATTTAGCCAACAAATGATGCTTTAGATCTAGAAGACGTTGGTGACATTACTAAATAAAAAAGCAAGTTACATGATCTCACATTTGTAAAATGAAAGCCTATTTCTACATGGCTATATGTCTGACTGCATTCCTAGAAAAAGGCTGGAGATACGTCTACTGAAATGTTCACTGCAGACATCTCTCAGGGCTGAAGTGACACCTACCTTGGCATAAAGTATAAAATGCTTAATGATGTATATGAATCTGGCAGCCACCGGCATGCACAGGGCAGGCCTTCCACAGTCCTCAGGCCTGCCTTCATCACAGTTTTTTTCAGGTGAAGTCAAACCTTCTCATCGATCAGTTACTCACTAGGAGTTGGCCAAGGCCACCTCTGGTTGAGATGAGCCATGAACCCTGGGGATGGGCTGGTGAACCACCCAGTTACAGAGGCGCTGGTGGGAAGGTGCTAGAAACCTCCTCTCAGCCTTACTCAGCATCACAGGGGCACTGAAACAAAGCAGGGATAGAACACAGGGGACATACGGGGCTGAGGGCAAGAATAGGAGCCCAGCCTTTGGGTTTGGTGGGGGGAAAAGTTGCAGAGAATTCTGTACCTGCACCAGACACCTGCCAGTATGGAGAATGGCTCTGGATTCCAGAGATTTAAAGGAACAGGGACATTTGAGACTTACGTGTCAAAACTATGCTTTTTAGTTGAAATTTACCTGGCACTTTGTTAAATTGCCCTCTTATTTTCTTTTCCTCTCTCCTCTGCATACCAAATTTGATATATTAATTAGGTGTTTTAATTTAAAAAATTCATCAGAAGGTCTCCCATTGCCATAGCAACCACGCAGTTCCAGTGAACGTGGGTCCCAGCACAACACCACCATCTCCCAGGCCTGCGCTCAGTGGAGCCGAGAGGGGCAGCAACTCCACCAGCCTCGGGAAGGGGGTGCAGGCTGCAGTCCCTTCCTCAGAGTCTCCTCCTCCGTCTCCCTTGTCCTTTGCAAACTGCACCATTCCCACCTAGACGCGTCCACACACTTTCTGAGGTGCTGTGCAATGCTCCCTCTGCAACCGCCGCTGTGGCCGTGAGTTGTTTGTGCCCTATCGATGACATGAAAAGAGTGGAATGCAGTGGCCACCTACCCAGAGGACATCCACAGCGGTCAGGCCCAGGGCCTGTCCTGGACTCCCAGTTTCACTAAACAAAACCTAGGAAGTCCCAGCACAGTGTTCAGTTTGGGGACATGGCCACCATGCCCAGTGAGGAGCAAGCCATGGTCACATGTCACGAAGAACAGGCACCTGTAAGCCAAGCCAGTCACCTCCTCACTCAGCACAGAACGGCTGACACCTCCGCCACTCTACCACAAGCAGGTGAGAGGGGCACACACAAAATAATTCTCGAATCAGACTGCAGAACCACAGACTCTATGCTCTTTTTGCCTTGATTCTTCAATTCTGAGAAATAACACACGGTGAGCAAGGAGGAATAAAAACTTAAAGAGCTGAGCCCCTGTCCTGCACCAATGTCTCTATTTCCACATTTGCTGCCGCCGAGGGTGTGATGCCAAGGGTATGATGCCAGGACTACAAAGAGCGTCCCACTCTTGGTTGCCACCAGCTAGTGCAACATCAGAGATGTTTCTCAGACCCCTTCTCATCCTGCAGCCAGGACAACTCTGCTTCCTGATCAGCTGGTTCACTCCCAGCTTGAAACACACACATGAAACAGTTACCACAGTGAGTTCTGCTGCCCCGGTGACAGGGGCTGGGTAGCTGGTCCTGAAGGCCCTTCCTCTGCTGACCACAGCCAGTGGAGCCCAGACCCAGCTCTGTGAGGGACGCTGGTGCACGGCTTAGGCTGGTGTCACTGCAATTTCCTATAATGCCTAAATTATTTATCAGAAGTAAATAGCTGGGGCCCTAGAGCTGAGCTGTGCTCTAAAATTATGCAGGAGCCATCCTACCTCTGCAGGCTGCCTCCAAATAAAAAATGCATATTTCAACAATTTTAAGAAAATGTCAAAAAAACATCAAATGTGTCATCATTGTACCATTTAACAATTATCCACATACTATGTGTAGAAAAGGGCTACATGTTTACAAGAGAAGTTATTCCAGTGCCCAAGGGCAGGCAGCCCTTGCATCCTTCCCTGGGGTGCTAGGTCAAAGGTCCCGGCTGCCGGGACCGCCTGTCACCTGTCGCCTGGTCTTCCACCCGCTCCCACCTGGGCACGATCACTCAAGAGACACCGCCCTCCAGGCTGGTGCCTTCACCTGCAGGACTTCACACGAACACGTTCCTGAGAGGCGGGCCTTGGCACAAAGGCAAGGCCCTGTCCGCACCACGCATCGGAGCGCAAAGATCGGGCATGTGCCGGGTGATCCGGCACGCCCCCGGGACCCGAGGGCTGGCAGGGGCCGAGGTCCCCCGCGCCACCTGTGGGGCAGGCATCCCAGTTCACAAACTCAGCACACTACAGGTGAGCGTCTGGGGATCTGCAAAGTAACAACTGAGCCCGCCCGTCGTCCTTAGAAGCGTAATGAAACAGCCTGGGCTACGGTGGGCGGAGCCGCGCCTAAGCTTGGAGCCCCGGCCAAGGACCCTGACCCCCGCTCCCAGGGCCGAGCCTGCTCCGCACTGGCCGCGGCCGGGACGCAGGACGTGGGCGGGTGCCCCGGACGCGCGTGGGACCGCAGCCTCCCTCCGCAAGTTTCCTCAGATACCAGGACACCCGGGGACGCCGTTCCACCCGGTGGCCGCGGTGTCCTGACGGGAGGACACGCCAAAGCTGCGTGCGCCCCTGCGAGAGCCCGCGCGGTCCCCGCCGAGCGGCCGCACTCACCGTCCTCTTTGTTGTCAAACACCGGCCTGCGCGCCGTGGCGGCCGACATGGACGAGCCCATCCTCTTCTTCCACTTGCCCCACTGAAACAGTGGGCGCGGCTGCGCACGGGCATCGCTCGCGTCCCGGGCCCGGGGCTGGCCGGCGGCGGCCGGAGGCAGGACCGGGGGCGCGTCCGGGCCGGCGGGACGAGCGCGGCCGGGGGGCGGCGAACCCGGGGGCGCCGCGGCGCTGCTGCCTCTGCGCTCCGCGCCGCTCCTCATCGCCGGGCTTGGGTGCGCCGCGCGGCCGCAGCCGAGGGCATGGCCGGCCTTCGGGGCCCGGAGCGGGACGGCAAGGCTGACAGCGTCCGCCGTGCGCCCCAGCCTCGGTTCCTGCTCCCCCGGGCGGCCGAACCCACCCTGCCGACTACGAGCGCGGGGGCGGGGCCGGGGAGGAGCCCGCAGCGAAGGGGTCAGGGGTGGAGCCGAGAGCCGGGGGCGGGGACGGGGCGGGACTGGCGTGGGGCGCGGCGCGGGTGTCCGCGACAGTCCGCATGGGTGATGGGACGGCGGCACCCACCAGGCAGCGGGGACAGAGCGAGGGAGGACAGTCGAGGGTCCCCTGGGGTATCCTGAAGGCCTCGAACTGCCGGGATCCAGGGACCAGTACAGCTCTGCCCGGCCTGGCAGCAGGAACCTTCTCGCCGCCTCAGCCGCAGTATCGGGGTCCCTTTGAGCCGGTCCACCCCTGCCGCCTTCGTAAAAATACCAGCGCGCAGACTTCCGATCTGGGGAAACCTTAAACGTCAGCCTGTGGCTCTGCGCTTCGTGAGGCCGGGCTGGAGGCCTGGGATGGGGGCGGCGGGAGAGGGCTGCGCCGGCCTGGCCAGCCGCGGGGTCAGGGTGCGCAGCCTTCCGAACCTGGCCTGCCGCGGGGTCCGGTCCCGCGACCGCGGGCTGCGCCTAAGGGCGGCGCCCGCGGAGGGTGGGGGCGGGGCGGACGGACCGGACCCGGGCTGCGAGCTCGTGCGCGAGTGTGTGCGCGCACGCCCTGGGTGGCTGCAGCGCTGAGCACGTGCGCTGCGCTCTGGAGTTGCGCCGGGTCCCCTTGCCTGGAAGCGATAGTGGCCTTGGTACTGGCGGGTGAACTCTGCCAGGCCTTTGAGGGGAATCCGGGAGGCCTGGGACGCGGTTTGACCTCGGGCGCCTCCGCCCCTCGGCTGGGCAGGATGAGGGCCCGCAAATAAAGCGCCTGGCCCATGCCGTGCTCCAGGAGACAGTGTGTAACCTAGGCTGTCCTGACTGACCATCTTCCCAACGTCTCCCTGCCGGGCTGACATGTTTGCCTGGGGCACTTGGGGCAAATAATTAACCTGGGGTGCACAGGTGAGGCCTGCCTCCTGGACACCTGGGCTCTTGCCTTCTCCGCAGGGCTCCGTATTCACTCTGTGGCAGCTGAAGGAGGAGTGTCCCCCCAGTCCAACACCGCCCCCGAGCTAGACCCCCTGGAGTAATTGCGAGGCCCTGCTCCCCAGACCACACCTCAGAACCCCACACACAAGCAGTCTCTGGCCACATTTTATCTTGTCCCCTTCTCAGACTCCCGAAAGTGGCAGAAAAGGAATAACCCTCCCCACAAAGAGAAAGACAGCAAGAGCAGGGCGCTTTGCTTACCTTTGTAGGGAAAATGTGTTAATGGGCTTCAGAAAGTGCTGAAAAAGTGACTGTGAAGACAGTACACAGCTATGATTTAATTAAAAAAAAAAAAAAAAAGTGACCATGAGGGCTGAGGGCTTCCCGGGGAATCAGACCATGGGGAGAGCTGGAAAGTGAACACAGAGGCCCAGAGCACCCCTACCCCCTGGGCAGAGGGGCAGAGGAGCCCTGACTCAGGACACCCAGGCCCACAGAGGACAGAGTGAAGGAGGCTGGAGGGATTCCTGGGGATGGCTGCATGTGGATCTGGGAGCCCCACCATCCCTGCCCCTGATGAAAGCCCCAAACCCCAGGCTGGGCACCTGTCCCCAGTCTGGAAACAGGAAGGCTCTCTCACAGAGAGTCTGAACAGCTCCCGAAAGAACACCAGATTGTAGGGTTTGGGGCTCCTTGTGGGCTCTGGTTGGAAAGAGGGACCAGTGACAGAGAGATGAACCCTGCAATAGCCTGTAGGCTCAGGGCTTAGCTCTGGGACTGTCCCAGCCACAGTGCAGGGTACAGGGAGGCACAGGATCTGATGGTGGGAGCCAGGATGAAAGTAAGGGGTACACAGCATGGGCAGGAGACAGGCTTAGGAGCCGCAGCACCCCAGAATCCAACAGGGCCAGCGTCCCACCCGAGGTGGCTTCCAGTTCTAGGGAGGCTGCGGGAGGCTGGGGCTGAAAAGTGGGCAGCCGTGAAGGGGACAGGGGCAACCAAGATTTTCAGGACTCCTGTGTGCCACACTGATCAGGAACATCGACTGTGAGAGGGCAGGGCCTTCAGCTGTCCTGATCTAGTGGCAGAGACCAGCAGTGACTGTGAGCAGATAAATGTGCCCATACCCAGGAGCACACAAAAGGGGCCCCATGGGTGGTGCATGCATGATCACGGGACCACTTCTGCTGGGGTGCCCCAGGAGGGTCTCTGAGCAGGTGTCCATGCGGCTGAGGCCTGACCACAAACAGCCCTAGGAACTGTTAGGACACTGGCTCTAGAAGGAAGCCAGTGTGGGAGGACAGAAAGGGGCCCGTGGTGCTGCAGAACAGTGAGCGTCCAGCTCAAGGGGTGTGCAGAACAGCGAGGGGCTAGTTTTGTGCAGGGCTCTGTCTTTGAAGCCCCAGCACAAGTGGCATCAGTCTGTCATTCTTCATAAAGCCATGACTTCAAGGGACATGCCTTTGACAGGGTCAGACTGCCAGGAGCTGGTGCAGCATGGCCTCTGTTTCCCGTGTCTTTTGTCTTCTGTTATCATTCTGAAATTAACACCGGTGCCCTGCACACCCTGCCCACACTCTGTAAGTCCTTTTATTGAATCCTTCAGGGCCCCCAGGGAGAGTGCACTGCCTCCTTCTGAGAAGTGGATCCAGAACTGAGCCCAGAAGGGAAGGAGCTCACAGGAGCCTGATCCTGGGCGCTCACCCATGGCGAGAATCCTGGATGCCTCCCTCCCAGTGAGAAATGGGAAAGCGACCATGCCTGCCTGTGGTGCATCAGTCACCCCTGCTGGGACTGGGCAGAGTGTAGGAGGAAGGCAAGGGCTTCTGAGACCAAGCGCTCCAGGCCTGGTTGCCATGGTAACATTGATTCTAAAGGTCACAGGGCCACCTGGCTTCTGATGACTCAGGAGCAGAGGCGGGGAGAGGACAGCATACATGCACCCCCTGGGACGAGTCAGGCTGCAGCTCACATTCCAGGCTCAACCCCAAGACTCCTGTGCAGCCATCCTGGGGCAGCTGTGACAGATGCCTGTCGCGGACCGCCAGTCGAATGAGTCTCAGTCCGAGGGCTTTCAGGGCGAACGGCTCAGGTTGATTGGAAGGTCGACGCAGGGTGATTTGACAGACTACTACACACCACGAGTGATGAGGAAAGTAGCTGCAACTTTACTGAATTTTAAGAGTGTCTTTTATACATTTTTGACAAAGCATTACAAATCACAAAAGACATTTTTATGACTTGCAGGTGGTCACAAGTTCTTATCTTGTCTTACAAACGTAGGCATTCAACCATCTATCTCACACAGTGTTTTGCCCGCAAGGGGGAACAAATGGCAGCTGTGAGGTAGCTGATAAGCAGCAGTTACTTTTCAGCTTCCTTTATCTAAAGTTGAATGTGTTTTTTAACATACAACACTACTTTCTTTCATAGTTTTATTTTCATGATTATATATAGTTGTTATGATTAGAGGTGTATTGTGAATCATATAAGTGATTAGAGTGTGAAGGAAACATGAGAAATAAAAGGATATTGTATGAAAACTAAATTATATTGAAAGTGAGGTTAGGAAAGACAAGGTTAGAGATAGGGGGAAAGGGTGGGTGGATATCAGGTTGGAAGCATCTTGTTTATGGTATTTACATTCTTTTGATGTACTGTATATTTTTAAGGTTTTTGTTCTAAGGAAGTGGTTTCATTAGTAACACCTGGTTGCTTCTCCTTATCTAGGAATGTCAAGGCTTGTAACTTCTTTTAGTTCTGTAATTGTTCTCAGTTTCTTATGATCTCTTTTAAAAACAGCTGAACATATTCTTTTATGTATAATACTTGACTACTACTATATATTTTTACTCTAATTAGTAACTATATTTTGATTCATAGTTAATTGTTTATTAAACATTAAACTACTCTATTGATTTGTGTTACATATGAAAATTAGTGAAGTAAGACATTTTTCTAAGTAAAGTTTTACTAATTAGTGAAGTTAGATGTTTTTCTAAGTAAAGTTTTACTGCAGGAGGTGTCATGTTGGAACATCCTGTTTGCCGTGCCTGCATTCTCTCGATGTACTATTTCAATTCACTGACATTTATGGTGGGGACGTGCTGTTGTACAGGCTCTCTTGGAGCCACTGAGTCCGGCACAGCCATACTTGCTGTGTTTAATTGTGGATCAGTAAGTCACTGTGTTTATTCTTAGTTTCTCAAAACAATCAGGCAATAATCAGTCATTCAACTGAACAGACAGGTTTCAGGGTAAAGGTTTCTTAGGCTTTTATGCCGCACCTCATGACTTCCTACGTTCACTAAAAGGCATGCTAGGCAACTTATGCGCTGCTGTCGCAAGCCAGGGGGACTGGGGGCAACGCTCCGGGGAGCACTCACCGCCTTACCACAGTTTTTACAACGCGGACAGAGCCATCCCGCCACGGCTTGATGCCGGGGGTGCGGCATTTCCCCCTTTTTTGTTAATGAAACGTAGTTCAAAGAGGTCTTGGCGAACAGCCTTTAAGGAGGAAAAGACACAACGAAGGAGACAAGGTAACAGTAAAACAACACAGAATATCAGGCATCCAATAATAACAATAAACACAATGTACTGAATCCAGGATAAAGGATTTAAAGACTTAAGATTGTCAGAGAGTGATTGAGCCAGAGCATCGAGAGATGTACTAGGTAGATGAGCTTCACTGATGGCAGTGATATCCTTTTGGAGGGTATGTAAGTCATGTGTAATATTATTATCCTTCTACACACCTTGCAAATGTGCCTTTGTTTTGTCCCAAGGAGTAGAAAGATTGTAAGGTAAAGGCGTAACACAGATAGCTGGAAAAGCAGAGTGACATCTAGTTTGAAGTTTATGTTGTATAAACTTTATATCTTGTCCTAGGGCTAAGACTACTTTTTCTAAGATGTTAAGTTTTGCTTCAAGTTTATTATCTATACTGGCTTGAGTCATTAAAGCTAGAGTGATATTGCTGCTGAGAGAATTAACAAAGTGAGCTGTGTGAACTTCTTGAACCAAAGCAGTAGTGGCTACCGCAAATGTTGTAACTATAGAAATTAAAGCTAAAATACCGAGAATTAAAGCAGCTATAAACCTCTTAGGTCGAATTAATTGATTAACGGTATGTAAAACTTGTAAGGCAGAGTTATCATACCAAGGATTATTCTGTAAATTAACAGGTAACATTACATATGAAGGTTTTTTTACAATTAACATAACATTCAGCAATCTATTATTTACATGAAATATACCAGAAGAAGCAATACAATTGGTTATTTTTACAAGTTAAAAGATTTTAAAGGAAATACATAGTTAACTGGATCACATGTAAATTCTTTCACAAATTCTCTTTTATGAGCTTCATTTAACTTGCACAGACCATCTACAAACATTCTAAACTTTCTTGAACTTTTGTTCTGCCTTTTACTTTCTTACATAACTATTCTGTTTCAGGACAAAATTTATCACACAAGATTCTTTCTTTACACAATGTCATTCTCCTTTCTGTTTAATTTCTCTTACTCTCAAAAACTCACTTTCCATCAAACAGGATTCCAGTTTACCATGAAGTTACTTATTTACTCAGCTAAACTGATAATTAGAAGGTTTAAAAGACAAGAATTTTATCCGTTGACAAAGATTCAGTTTGTAAAAATATTTTTCTTATTTATATAAATTACTAGTGGCAAAGAGTCAATAATAAAGGTTCTAAACCTCACCCTTGGGATTTCGTCAGTGCTGCTGTTTGGGGGCTGTAACACTTGGGAGGCAGGCCCGCCCCACGAAGGGCAGGGGGGCCCTCAGCTTCCTTCCCCGCTGGGTGTTTTCAGCCGTCTTGGAGTCAGTGGAAATGTGCCGGGTGCCGGTGGTTTTGTTTGCTATCGGCGAGTGTACTTTCATTTTCTCTAAGCGGCGGGTGAGATCTTGCAGCAGCCGCTGGCGTCTTCTTCTGCGTTGTCTTTTCTGAATCTGAGTTAACTACTCCTGGAATAACTTCAAAGTTTTTAGTATAATTTGAACTTTTACCAATTATAATTTCAACTGTCCCCGGTAAGAGTTGTCCTTTTACTGCAGTGGGGATTAAAGTAACACCGTCCCATTTGGATAATAAGACATTCCTTTCACTTGCTAAATTTAAACCTGCACTCCCAGGAGTGCCCCGTGAAAGGTCATGAATAGTAAATTCAGGGGCTTGAGGATTCAAAGTAGATGAGGGCTGTGTTTTACAAGCTACAGCCTGCTCTCCCTTGGGGCCTGGGCTGGGAGAATGCCCCTTTTACTAGTTTTTTGATCTCCGTACGTCCTGATCCTCAGGATCAGTGTCACCCTTGTCATTCAAGGGGGTTCCATCCTTATGAAATTTTGATTTACATTTATTTTTCCAGTGTCTGCCCTTCTTACAGCGAGGGCATAAGCCGGGTGGGTCCCCCCTCGGCTTATTGGCATGGGACTGTTTACAGTCCTTCTGCATGCGTCCTGGCTTGCCACAATTGTAGCAAGTGTTGGTAGGAGCTGTTGGCCCCTTGCCTCCTTTATTGAAGGAGTTTTTCACATATGAGCTAAATTTCTGCCCTTGCATTGCTGCAGCATAAGCCATACCCTGGGCTATAGCTGGTGAGGCATCCATGCATGCTTCTAACTGTTTGAGCAACAGTGATGTGCCCTCAGATGGGGGGAGCATTCTGTTAATGGCTTCTTCCAGCCTTGAAATAAAGTCTTGGTACGGCTCCTCCGCACCTTGCTTAATAAGAAAATGTATAAGCTCCTCCAACCGTTTGAGGGACACATTGAACCCATTTTTAACTAACAAATGCTGTAACATGACACTGAATATACGTTCCTCTTTGATCAATGCGTGCCTCATGGTACCTGTTGATTACTCACACTTAACCGGTCAGCCTTTACCGGCGGGACTCGAGCTCCCTGGTGAGAGTCGCCTTCAATCTGAAAAGAGAGAAAGAAAGAAAAAGAAAGATCACCTGTCCTTCAGGTCCCTGTTCGAGGGCGCCAGCTGTCGCGGCACCCGGTCGAATGAGTCTCAGTCCGAGGGCTTTTCAGGGCGAACGTTACAGGTTGATTGGAAGGTCGACGCAGGGTGATTTGACAGACTACTACACACCACGAGTGATGAGGAAAGTAGCTGCAACTTTACTGAATTTTAAGAGTGTCTTTTATACATTTTTGACAAAGCATTACAAATCACAAAAGACATTTCTATGACTTGCAGGTGGTCACAAGTTCTTATCTTGTCTTACAAACGTAGGCATTCAACCATCTATCTCACACAGTGTTTTGCCCGCAAGGGGGAACAAATGGCAGCTGTGAGGTAGCTGATAAGCAGCAGTTACTTTTCAGCTTCCTTTATCTAAAGTTGAATGTGTTTTTTAACATACAACACTACTTTCTTTCATAGTTTTATTTTCATGATTATATATAGTTGTTATGATTAGAGGTGTATTGTGAATCATATAAGTGATTAGAGTGTGAAGGAAACATGAGAAATAAAAGGATATTGTATGAAAACTAAATTATATTGAAAGTGAGGTTAGGAAAGACAAGGTTAGAGATAGGGGGAAAGGGTGGGTGGATATCAGGTTGGAAACATCTTGTTTGTGGTATTTACATTCTTTTGATGCACTGTATATTTTTAAGGTTTTTGTTCTAAGGAAGTGGTTTCATTAGTAACACCTGGTTGCTTCTCCTTATCTAGGAATGTCAAGGCTTGTAACTTCTTTTAGTTCTGTAATTGTTCTCAGTTTCTTATGATCTCTTTTAAAAACAGCTGAACATATTCTTTTATGTATAATACTTGACTACTACTATATATTTTTACTCTAATTAGTAACTATATTTTGATTCATAGTTAATTGTTTATTAAACATTAAACTACTCTATTGATTTGTGTTACATATGAAAATTAGTGAAGTAAGACATTTTTCTAAGTAAAGTTTTACTAATTAGTGAAGTTAGATGTTTTTCTAAGTAAAGTTTTACTGCAGGAGGTGTCATGTTGGAACATCCTGTTTGCCGTGCCTGCATTCTCTCGATGTACTATTTCAATTCACTGACATTTATGGTGGGGACGTGCTGTTGTACAGGCTCTCTTGGAGCCACTGAGTCCGGCACAGCCATACTTGCTGTGTTTAATTGTGGATCAGTAAGTCACTGTGTTTATTCTTAGTTTCTCAAAACAATCAGGCAATAATCAGTCATTCAACTGAACAGACAGGTTTCAGGGTAAAGGTTTCTTAGGCTTTTATGCCGCACCTCATGACTTCCTACGTTCACTAAAAGGCATGCTAGGCAACTTATGCGCTGCTGTCGCAAGCCAGGGGGACTGGGGGCAACGCTCCGGGGAGCACTCACCGCCTTACCACAGTTTTTACAACGCGGACAGAGCCATCCCGCCACGGCTTGATGCCGGGGGTGCGGCAGATGCCCATGGGTGCCACGACTGAACACACACTCCACAGTTTTGGAAGCCAGAGGTCTGAAATCAGGAGCTGCAGGGCTGTGTCCTTCTGGCGGCCCTGAGAGGACCCGTCCCATGCCCCTGGTGCTCCCAGCTGACCTGGGAATGGCTTGGACCTTGGACACATCCCTCTGGTCCCTGCCTCCACCCACCACCTTGTCATCTGCCATTCTGCTCTTTTCTTCCTTTATAAATGACACTTGTTGGATTCAAGGTCCACCTAATCCAGGATGACCTCACCTTGAGACCCTTAATGCAATTATATCTGCAAAGATCCACTTTCCACATGAGGTCACATTCACAGATCCAACATGGACATATCTCTTGGTGGGGAAGAGCCACCATTTAACCCCTGCTATTCACCCTCTGAGTCCCCCAAATCCATGTTCATCCCATAAACAAAATACATTCATCACAAACCCAGATCCCCAGAGTATCAACCGTTACAGCATAAACTCCAAGTCCAAAATCTCACCTAAATATTTTCAACTCACAAGTGTTAAGCCTCACCTAAATCATCTGTGGGTGAGACTCTGGGTACAGTCCATCTGGAGGCAAAATTCCTCTTCACCTGAGTATCTGGAACTAAAAAACAAGTTACTGCTTCCAGACTACAGTATGGGATGGGCATAGGTGTATGCCCCCTTTGCCAAAGGGAAGAATTAGCAGGGATATAGGAGTCACCAGTCTCAAGTAACTTCAAGTCTACCACGGCAAATTCCAGGAGGTTTCAAGGCCTCATGAGTCTCCTCCACCTCGATGCTCCACACTCTGGGCCCACGGAAGCCCCACTGGCCTTTGGGCCCCCTCAGAGTTGATGCCCCTTTTTCCTGAGGGACAGCATATGTTTTCAGCTGAGTAGTTCCATCAGCCATTTCCTGCTTACAGAACTGTGGATGTCTGACAGTCCTCTGTCCTTTCAGTCTGAACCAGCAGAGTTTCTGGGGGGTACAGCACTCTCCTGTGTGTATCAAAGGACCCAATGAGACAAGAGGGCCCTGCAGACCATCCTGGACAGCACTCTTTCTACTCCCCACTGCTGCTGAGCAGACTCGGGGGGCATCCACCCAGTCTCTTTAGAAAATGTCCAGCCACACACACCCTCAGCCCTCTGTTTAGGATGTGCTTTTCCAACAGCAAATTTCCCAATTTTCACATCTTTTGCAACCTGGGTAGGCCAAGAACCTCTCAAACAATTAAGTGCTAATTCATTTTCCTTAACAGATCCTCCCTTAATTTATGTCTCACATTTGACTGTAAACAGCAAGTAGACACCAGCCTGTACACTAACACCTTGCTTGGGAATCCGCTCAGCTAAATATCCAAGTTCATCACTGAATTTGCCAGCCGGGCTGATTCTATCATGTTTCCTGCCACTTTCCTCCAGTTCCGAGTAACTGGCTCCTCCAGCCGAGCCTCTGCTCAGGCCCCCTCCAGGCTGGGCAGCTTGGGTGTGGCTCTCCAAGGTGACTGGGGATTATCTCCTTTCCTTAAGGTCCACTGACTATAGAAGTTAGCCTTATCAAGATACTTGCCAGCAACACCTGAACTGGTTTTGATCACTCGCTCCTGGAAAGATTGACAGATACGCACAGCTAACCACTAGGCCCGTGTGGGAACGAGGGCACGCGTGGGGAAGGGGGACCCTGTGATTCCGGTCTCTTGACTGTTTACCACCCAGGTATTTGAGCAACACAGGTGAGGCTGAACACGGGAGGCACGAGACTCCCACCACAGAAGGAACCTGTTCTCCTGAGGACAGGAGTCCATCCACTGTGAACTCAAAGGTCCCAATGAGACAGGAGTCCATCCACTGTGAACTCAAAAGGTCCCAATGAGAACCACTGGAGGCAACACCAGTGGACAGTGATGAGGTCACTACCATAAGCCCAGACAGAGAAGAGACCAGATGTCTGACCACAGGGGATTGTGGCAACACCTCATTAACTATAGTGTCCCTAGGAAACAACTTGACAATGAAGCTGAGAAATTCCTGGTTTCCTGGAGGCACCTGCCTTGGGGCACTGAAAAATCCACAGCCACCTGCCCATTCCCAGCTCTAAGCCAGTTCACAGCTCCAGACCTCTCAAAGGAAGGGGCAATGTGGTCCTCAGAGGGGGCAATGCAGTCCTCAGAGGACTCTTTCCAGGCAGCCACAGTGTGTTTCTGACCCTCCCCAGACCCCCCGGGGGAAACTGAGTGTAGCCAAGTGTGTCCCTGACCCTCCCCAACTTCCCCCACAGGGCTGTGCAGCTGTTTGCCAGATGCCACGGAATGGGGTGGTTGGAACGGAGATTCAATGTATCACTGTGGTATCCTCTTCTGGGTCAGGGCTTTAGAGGTCAGATGAGAGTTAAAGTACATGGCCCAGTGGGACCCCACACCCGACTCAGGGTAAATGTGTAGTGACCAGCACCTTCGTCTCATCTGGAGGTTAAAGGTTACGGACAGAGAGGTATGGGAGGTCCTCGCATGCGTTCCCCCTGCCCCCATCATATGCTCCCCACCCTCCCAGCAGCCCTCCAGGCTCTGGCTCTGCCTTTATGAAGCCATCCTGCACCTGCCCCATTGCCTATGTCATCTGATTCACACTGGATGTGCCCGTGGCAAAAAGACAGGGTCCTGACCCTCTGTGGAGTTGGAAGGAGCCAGAGTATGTAGACGCCACTGGTGCCAGTCACACCAAGCTGGAGCCCATAGCCACAGCATCCACAAGCCCCAAGGATACACTCAGGCTGGAGTGCTATGTCCTCTGGAGAGGGCGGCAGTGCCATGCCCATCCCAAGAGAAAGGGGGTGGACACCAGCCCAGGAGGGGCTCAGAACACATGCTGGGGAGCCCAATTGTGGAGTGTCCTCAACTTGGCTGTGCTCTGGCCTGTGAGCTGGGGCTGCTGCTGCAAGTGTGTGTCCCACAGGGCAAGCATTTGGAAGCTCCACACACGGAGCTTGGAAGGTCCCTGCTGGCATTTGGAAGCTTCACCCCCATTTGCTAGAGCCAGCCCAGCTCTGTAGGTGGACACAGGGCTGACCATCAGGTGGCCTACAGCCTGAGAAATCTTACCTTGACTGTTTACTGCCCAGGCAATAGGAGAGATACCCCTACAAACTAAAAAGACACCACCACAAAGGTCACACGACAGGCATTTATTAAGCACCTACTGCATGCAGGCACTATGCTGGGCATTGGTGATGCACTGAATCAGCAGGTGGACAACAGGCACCGCTCAGTGATGGGGATGGGCACTCCACGGACAGCAGGCAGCAACATGGATGTGGGGGGGCGGGATGAACTGTGGGCAATGGGAGAGGAGTGGACACCAGTTCTGCCTCAGTATTGGGGAGTCCCCTGCGTCAGGGACAGTGGAGCTTTCCAGACAGATGGAGCAGGGAACAGCCTCACCCACAGAGCATGGTCACAATCCACGAATCGAGGCGCCAACATGATGCTTCTGCAGAGCTGAGTAAGAGACGGGCCAGACTGGCTAAACTAGAGAGACTGAGGCCCAGGGTGGAGAAAGATGAGGCTGGTAGGTGGTGGGAACGGGCAGCAGGCCTCCTGAGCTCCACGGGAGACCCTGGGCCTGCCTGTCTGAGAGGCTGCTGACCTGCGCAGGGGCTGTTCAGCTCCACGGGGTGAACTCTGGCCAATGGGACACGGTTGCCTGAAGGACGGACCCCTCTCCTTCCTCCTGCCACAAGCGCTCCAAGGCAGAGCTCTCTTTCCTGCTCATCTGGAGACTCGGGAGGTGGCCCACTGGTGCCCCTGCTGAGCAATGGGTGGGGTCTCCGGACTGGCCCTCGATCCAGTCAGTGGCCAGTGGGGCAGTTCCTGGCCTCCCTTCCCTGCCTCTCTTCCCTTTCTGCATCTGCACAAAGGAATGCAGATAAATTTTATGTCTTTAAAACAAAATTCAATGTTCAGAGCAAAAATAATAACACTGTAGACGGAGTTTATAGCATATGTAGCAGTGAAATAAATGACAACAGCACAAATTTAAAAGGGCAAAGATTACAGCTTCTGTGGCTGACTAAAGAGTAAATGGCAAAGGAATTGTACCCCTGAACACTTCTGTCCTCATGCTGGGGGTGTTGCGGGATTGATGCAGGGTGGGCCCTGGTGAGCTCAGGATGCATGGTATGGCCCAGGGGCAATCACTTTAAAAAGCGGCCTTGCTAAAAAGCCAATAGAGGATTCAAAATGTTATACAAGAACATGCCATTTAATCCCCAAGAATACCAGGAGAAGATGGAAATAACAGATAGGACCAATGGAAAATAAATAGCGGAGTAGAAGAGTTGAACCCAACTGTGCCAGTGGTCACAGTAACTGTAAGTGGACGGAGACCCCTGGACTGGACGTAAATGCTACAGGCTGTTTTTAAAAGGTACATCTTAAAATATCAAGATGATTTATTGCCTCAATATTTAAAAAAGAGACTAAAAGTAAAAAGAGGAAGAAAAAGATACCCCACACAGGTACTAACCACAGAAAGGAGAGAGCTGTACTTACGTCAGAGCAGACTTCAAGATGACAAGCACAACAGAGAGTAGCACTTCATACTGATGAAAGGATCGACTCTTCAGGAATACAGAATAATCCCGCATGTGCACCTAACAAGAATATTTCAAGCTACAGAAACCAAAACTTGACAGCCAGAGAGAAAAAAGGAAAAATCCACAATCACAGTAGGAGATTTTAACACTCTCCTCTCAGGAACTGACACGACAAATGCACACACGTGAATTTACTCGGGACACAGAAGCCTGGACGACACCGTCAAGCAGCTTGGCCTCACTGGTGTCGATAGCCCGCCGTTAGGAGTAACTGCACAGCACACACTGATGTCAAGTGCACAAGGTAAGTCATATCCAAACACAAGCAAAAAATGTTGGTAAATTTGAAAGGATTGAAATCATACATAATATGTTTGAACACAATATAATTGAACACAATGAAATGAAATTAAAATCAACAATAAAAGATATCCCTACGTTTGAAAAGTAAGCAACAAACTTCTGCATAATCCATCAATCAAGCAATAAATCACAAAGGAAATTAGGAAATATTTAGAATGGAATCATTATAAAACCGACATAACAAAATGTGTGGGATGCTGGTAATTTTAAATGCCTGTATGAGAAGAATAAGAGAAGTTTAAAATCAGAGTTCCACATTCCGTGTTAGGGTGGAAAGCTAACTAGGTGCTCAAGACTTGGGGAGAAAGATTTCTCCAAGGATCAGGGTGTAGAAGTCACCCTCCCAGCTCTGCACGGTCACACTCGGCTATACTCCTACGACTTTCCTAATGTGGAGAGGGAGGTCAGGTCTCCTCAGGACCTGGGGTTGGCCTTCCAGCGGCCTCTCTTTCCCTGAGGGTCCAGCGGAGTCTTCTCGGTAGGTACTGATATTGCTATAGAACTCCCAACCAAAAGGGGGAAAAAAGGATATAAAAGGATAAAGTGTATTTTATCTTCTTAGAAAGAGGGAGGGAATGAAAGATGAAAGACAGTGGGGGAAAAAGAGGGAAAGGGGGGAGCGGGGAGAGGGAGGCAGCAGAGAAATGCCAGGTGATTAGCAGTCCCATTCCAGGGGGAGGTCAGGGACGGTTCTGTCATCCAGACCCGACTTTACAGTCCAGAGACTGCTGCGTCCTTTCTGTCTTTTCCTGGGCTGGAGGATGACAAAAACTGAGGCTCGGCTGGATGTCAACGCCCAGAGCAGGCTCCCCTCTTTCTCTGGATTATCTTGGAGATAGGATTTCTGAAAAAGAAGATTCTCAAAAATCAGTTTTAAAGAGAAAAATTTACACCTCTTTTATGTCCAGCTCTTTTCAGAAATTATGCAAAACAGACCTCCAGGGGAGGGGAGCCTGTCAGCAGGAAAAGTGTAGGACTGATCATTAACTGTTACTAGGAAATTGCAGGATTAGGTTCTTTCCTGCTATTTTTGCGAGGCCACCCCTTTCATTCTGTCTTAAGCTAAAAAAAGTGCCACAATTGTATACAGGTTCCAAAACATCATGCTGTACACCATTTATGTATACAATCTTTTATCTGTCAATTAAAAAGAAAATAAGTAATAGTAAAACGTGACTTGTGTGTGCTAGATACCACTGCTCAGCCAGTGCCCAGAGAAGGGAAGTTACAGTCCAGGGAGAAGAGAGTAAAAGTGAGCTAAGAAAAAAAAAGGTTTAAAAAAAGTAATTAAAATTCAATGTGAATGAAAATAAGGAAAAATGGACATCAGAACAGAAATTTATGATCTAGAATGCAAAAAATGACAGAGAAAAATCAACAAAGCAAGTTATTGGTTCTTTAAAAAAATATTTATAAACCCTAGCATTACCAAACAAGGAAAAAGAGAGAGAAAATTATCAATATCAGAAATAAAGGAGGGGATATCACCACAAAGCCTAAAATTATGTAAAAAAAAATATGAACTAAAATAAAATCTTAAGGTTCCCCCCACCAGCAGCTAACTGACTAGACCCCCTACGAGAAAGCAGATAGAAAGGAGATTGGACAGGCCTCATCATGTCCCCTCCCTCCTTAGAGACGTCCTCTGTGACTCACTAACAGGCCTAGGGCTCTGCCAACACACCTGCAAGTCCTCAATATACTATATAACAAACCCTTGGGTCTGGGCAAAGGTCCTGTAGTTTATCTCTGATTAACAGGCCCTTATCTTAAACATTCCCTTTTGCTGATTCCCGATCTATTAGACAGAGTCTAACTCTTTCAGTCAACTGTCAGCTAAAGAATCTTTAGACCCACTTATAACCTGTAAGACACCCCCCCTCACCTTCTATATGTCCTGCTTTTTTTGGCCAAACCAATGTATATTTCCCACGAATCAATTTATGACTACCTGTAATTCCTGTCTCCCTAAAATGTAGAGAACCGAGCTGTGACCCCACCACCGGGAGCCCACTTGCTGCTCAAGGCTTCTTTGCCTGTGGCTCCAGGTGATGGTCCTCAAATTTGGCTCAGATTAAACCCCTTTACGTTATTTTACAGAGTATGGATTCTCTTCCGATGACAAAATAGGGAATACTGTGAAATTTTTATGCCACCAAATTCACAACTCATATAAAATGGAGAAATTCCTTGAAAAAGATAATCTATTGAAATTGATAGAACAGAAAATATAAATAATAACCCTATCTTTGTAAAAGAAATTAAATTTGTAATTTAAATCTTCTCCACAAGGAAAAGTGAGAGTGCTGAGACCACTGAATGAGAACAGTAAACTTAGATCCTTTTGTGAATATGAATAATAACATGAACTGAGTCAGAGTCCTAACGGGGAGAGTTGACACTTTAAAACTTCTAGAAGAAAACATAGGAGAAAATTTTCATGACTTTTGGTTAGGCAGTTATTAAACGTGACACCAAAGAATGAGGCTTAAATAAAATTTATAAATTAGCCTTCATTAGAATTAAAAATATTGGGCTCGGCACCTGTTGCTCAGCAGGGCAGGGCACCGGCCACATATACTGGGGCTGGCGTTCGAACCCAGCCCGGGCCTGCCAAACAACAATGACAACTACAACAAAAAAATAGCCAGGTGTTGTGCTGTGCACCTGTAGTCCCAGCTACTTGGGAGGCTGAGGCAAGAGAATTGCTTAAGCCCAAGAGTTTGAGGTTGCTGTGAGCTATGATGCCACGGCAGTCTACCCAGGGTGACATAGTGAGACTCTGTGTCACAAAAAAAAAAAAAAAAATTACAAATATTGGGGCTTCAAAAGACAATTAGGAAAACGAGATGACAAGATGTTCAGATTTGGAGAGTAACGCGAATCATGCATTTCTGGTCTAGGACCTGCCCCCAGAACATGCAAAGGATTCTTACAACTCAAGAGTAGAACTGAAAGTGGGTGAAATACTTCAGCAACATTTTACCAAGGAAGACATACAATGACTGAAACATTAAGAAAGTGATCAGCATCATTAATTCGGCAAATGGAAATGAAAACTAAAATGAGATAATGTCAGGGTGCAGGACTGGCCAGGTCTCGGCCCGGCTTAACTAGGTTCCGGACACGACCGCTAAGTTACCTTGCTCAGGTCTATTAGGTGCATGAGGGCTATCTATTTTAGCTGGAGAGAAAGAGAAAGAGAGAGAGAGAGTAAAGCAGTCTTCTTAGAAAGATAGATCTTAGTCTTTAGCAGAGTTTGGTAATCTTCAGCAGAGAGACCCTGTCCTGGCGTTCTGCAGGCAGGAGAGGAGACAGTCAGAGTAAGCAGGTTTGTGATAGAATGCGCATGCTCCCAACCGCCTGCTCCTCCGGCCTAATATAAGGCTGACCTCTCAACACCACAGGTGCAGAGACTGCCAATTCACCACTGCTGTCATCTCGCGAGCTCTCATGCTTATTAGGAGAGCTAAATCCCTCTCCATGACCTTTCCACCAAGGTGTTCCATTATTGAGCTATACAGGTATTTCTTATAACTCACTCCTCCTAGCCATAGGCTATATGGGCTGCTACAAGATAACATTATGAACTCGTTAGGGTGGTGTAATAAAGTGAAATCTCTATTTTTCATGCTCAGGGAGACTGAGGCCAGGAGTTCAAGACCAGCCTGAACAAGAGCAAGACACCCTCTCCCCCAAAATCTCTTTTAAAAAAATTAAAAATTAGCAGTCACAGCTACTCAGAAGGCTGAGGCAGGAGGATGACTTGAGCCCAGGAGTTTGAGGTTGCTGTGAGCTAGGCTGACACCACCCTGCTCCAGCCTGGGTGACAGAGCAAGATCCTGTCTCTAAAATACAACAAAACAAAACAACAAGGCAGGCAATACCAAGGGTTGGGTGTGGCAGACCTTGAACTTATAGAATGTAAAATGGTACAGCCACTTTGGAAAATAGTTAATTTCTTAAAAATGTAAGCATGAACTTAAGACTTACTACTAGAAATCTACCCAAGAAAAGTAGAGCGTGGGCCAGGTCAAAGGCCTGTACTGGAATATTCCCAGCTGCATGGCTTCATGACACTCCCACTGTGAATGGTCCAGTGTCCTCACCTGGTGAATGGACAAATACCATATCCACCCACGGAAACACCATTGAAAACGTGCTGGTTCCAGGCAGTTGCTGAAAGAATTGAAAGAAAAAAGTAGGAGTTGAGCAAGAAAGAGAGTTTATTAACGACCATCCCAGTGACTGCAGGCCCTATGGCAAACACAGTTATTAGATTTTATGCACAGTTTTAGGAAATATCAACTGCCCCTTTGAAAGTCAGCCCTACTTTCTTCTCATTTTCTGATTGGCCCACTCAGGGTCTTGGTTAACCCTATTCCCAACACAGCCCAGGCCCACCTGACTGCACCTATCTGTCCAGACCTAGAGAGTCCCGAGGGCAATGATCAACCTCTTTCCCAGAACTGCAGAACCACAAGGTCTGAATCGGGCCATAATAGCATCAGCATGACCACCTCTGCCCTGCTCACATCTAGCTAACTGCGTAACAGTCATGTGCAGGAATCAAAAGGAATGACATGCTGAAACCTGCTCAGCATAGAAAGCCAGGTGCAGAGACATCGCACGGTATGATTCCATGCAATGAAATGCCCAGAAGAGGTGCATACATAGACAGAGAGAAAATCAGTGCCCGCCCAGGGTTGGGGTGAGAATGACAACTGGCTGCAAAAAGCCTGTGGCGATTCCAGGACTGAGGGGATGTTCAAAAGCTGGAGTATGAGTGACGCCCACTCTACACACTTAAAAAAATTATCGAATTGTATCTATACAATGGTTTGTAGCCAGGGTCTTTTTCTTCTTTTTTTCATCTTTATCCAGGTATAATTCACTGTGTAACACTCATCCATTGTATCTCAAAAAGACTTTTTTAGAATGTAAATACTCTTTGGCTTACTCATCAAAATAAATAAAACAACAAAATCTTTTCAGTTAATAGAAAAGTGACATTCTTTACTTACCAAACATTCTTTAATATCTTATGCTCGTGTTCTTCAACAAAAACCTTTGTTGTCCTTTGCGCTTCCTCCCCCTAAATTAAGTTATTGTGTGAGGGGCTCATCTCTAAGATGAAGATCCTTTTCTTTCTTAACATGATTTACTTTTTATCATCCCAATATGGAGACCAACTCAGGTGTTGTCTCTTACCCTGGGTCAAAAATGGAGATTTCATCAGTACAATTTCAAGACACACCCAAGTTCAGCCATAGGCAAGCATTTCAAGGTAATGACAAGTCATAACATTTGGGGAATTTAAATTTCACCATTGGTATTTAAAAGCAGGACTCAATTCCAGAAGCATATTCTTATATTGGACATTCAAAATATCTAATATGGTTCATTTCCACAGTATTGATTTCAGATATGCCGTTGTCTGTATTTCTGAAGGTTCAATTGGACCTGCCTCAGACTTAATTTTAAATGTCAGTGACACAATCTGTAACAAAACAGTCAAGGGTATGTTAGGTAAAAGTTGAAAACAGGGTAAGAAGGAAAAGAAACACAGATCATTGCTGAGACAAAGAAAAGTTGGCAGTCACAGACACAGAGGAGACAGCCAGCTCCTCAGCTTAGACATGAGACAGACGATTCCGGGCCGCTACAGAAGCACAACTAGCCAAGACTGTGGTTGGAAAGTTCTGAAATTCAGGCACTGCTCAACTCCTAAGACCCTGTAGAGGGCTTGATCAATAGGAACTTTTTTTTTTTTTTTGCTTTTTATTATATTTATTTATTTGTGGTTTTTGGCCGGGGCTGGGTTTGAACCCACCACCTCCGGCATATGGGACCAGCGCCCTACCCCTTTGAGCCGCAGGTGCTGCCCATATCAATAGGAACTTTTTTAAGAGGAAGCTAGTCAGCATCACAAGATTAATGGATGCCCTAATAATATCTTGGAGATTTTCCAAAGGAGTGAAGGATAAGGTAGAGTAGGCTTGACCAAGACCGTAGGTGAAAGAAATGTACAAACATTAGAAGTAGGTGGAGCAAAACTAGGAATTAGGGAATAAACACAAGGAGAAATGTTTGTAAGGAGTGGGCCGTCCTCACTCACGAGTTAGAGACCTCCCTCTCAGCTGTGCTCTCTCTGAATAAGAGAGTCAGGCTTCCCCTTGAACTGGCCCTGAGGCCTGACCTCCCCTTTCCACATGGCTCTGTTTCTGCTTGGTTTCCTCTTTGTTCTGGAGTCAAAGAGCTTTTGGTTCTGGGGCCACTTGCTAGTGGCACCCAGAGAAATCCCGAACCAGGGCTGGGGCCTTCATAGCCCCTGACAGGTAAACCTGAAGATGGAATTGTTTCAAAAGAAGCAAGGACTTCTTAAGAGAAAGTTCTCGGCTTTTTAAAAGAGGGATAAATACATAGAGGGGAAAAGTAAATCAAAATACATGGCTTTGTATTGTTAGACATATCCAAAGTGTCACCAACACAACTGCCCTAAAATACGTCTTAGGTCTGGAGCCGTCCCCATTTTTGTGTGACTCTACATTTGCATTCCTGTCTGTCCTATGATCAGTTACCCATGAGGAAGGTTTAACCAGAATTTTTGGCAATATGCTTTTCTTCAGATAAAACAAGACTCATAAAAGCACTCTCTTTAATGTCGGACAATTGAATTGGGCAAAGTCTTTCTACAATATGTGTAATCTTTAGAAAATCATTTTTTCTTCATAATTGCGCAGTGTCCATCTTCAAATAAATCAGCATCAGTCACAATCTTGATTCACGTGTTCACATGTTTTCTTCATTTAACATTTCGTTGACGCCACCACAAAGCTCTTGTGGGTAGCATTTAAAATTTCCAAAGGGATTACACAGGCAGCAAAACATGAACAATCTGAAAAACAATCAGAGATGTGGCATCCTGTCTGTGTGGGCTGGGCGGGGTGATGCGGAATGGTGAGCGGGTGCACATCCACATTCATTCCTGCAGCCTGGACCGCGCAGTCCCGCCAGAGCAGTAACCACGGGGGCAAACTGACTGTGGTCATAGCAGGTTGTGCACTTTCTCCCTAAATTCCCCCATGGGCGCCAGCTAGGTGATTAAACCAGCTATTCCAGTCAAGAACAGCTGGCTTGGTGGCTGTCTTGGTGAGGCTCTCCTGCTCTTCCCTGCCTCCTTCCTGCCCAGGAGGTTGACAGTCCTGGTCACTCCGTAGAGCTCGTCCAGCACGCCATCCACGAACATGGCAGCAATGGAGGTGAACACGGTTTTACCCAAGATCTTCTTTTGTGCCTGAACGAGACAGGTTTGGGAATTGACATTTGTGGCCCTTGTGCGCCTGTCTGGTGACTGGACTGAAAGCTCCTCACGGCTTGGCACACATACCTTTCCTTTTAGGTGTTGGCCACTGCATTAGCTCGTGCCCAGCCACTTCCCTGGTGCCCGCAGTGATGTCCTTTCTGGTACTCTCTTCCTGACGTGACTAGTAGCATTCCCATTGTGTCCTTGGAGCCTTGTGCTTCGGGGAGCACGGAGTCCGGGTGACCAGCCCAGGATTACCACAGACGTGCACTCAAAAGAGCCACAAGTCACTGGGCAGCCAGAAGGAATCCTGAGGAGAGATTCCAGGTGGCAGGGCGAGTGGAGGGCTCTGCTGGCAGGGAGAAGGCGCCTGCTTGCCTGGAACTAACTGAGGCTCCCTGGAGGGAGCTGGCCATGGGTCATCTTAGATGCTGTCACAGAGGGCTGTGTGGATGGTGATGTGACCCTTATCAGCTGCTGATTCCTGTCTAATCCTACACTAATCCTACACAAAAAAAAACACACACCAAAATCAGTAGCGCAGACACCCAGCACTGACCTCTCATGTGAGCATGTGCTGCTCAGCTGTGATCTGGCTGACTTTGGCTGGTCTTGGCCAAGCTCAGCTCCAGGCCACAGATGTGGTTCTAGTCTTTTCTATGGGTCTCTCATTCTTCTGGGAAGCCACCGCATGCTTCCCGTGTAAATGCAAAGGTACAGGAGGGCAGACATGGAGGGACGTCCAGGTGTCACCTGCTCCATCCCACTTGACCTCCCACTCCACCCACCGTGAGCCTAAGGCAGGGTGTGGAGATATCCTATTTTTGTAGATGGACTAGCAAACTGGACCAGTAATGTACAGGGTCCAGTAGGTGGGGGTGGGGTACCACCAGATACTTGAGGACTGAGTGAGAAATCCCATAGTGTCAGCCTTGGCTTTCCTGGGACAGAGACAGCCATGAGAGGGTCTCCCAGAGCCCACCAGACCCTTCCTCCAAGACAGCGCCAGCCCATAGCCTGTCCCCACCCACCTGGAGAGAGCCAGAGGAGGGGAGGGAGTGCGGGGCACAGCCCACTCCTTCAGGCCTCCAGCACAGCTGAGTGGGCAGAGGAGGGGACACTGGAGTGTGCAGCTGTGGTCAGGGGACCCAGGTGGGACATCTGAGGATGTCTACCTGCAGAATGCAAAGGTCCTTGGTAGTGAACATGCACTGGGTGCTTGCATAGTCTCAGGGGTCTGGGTAGTCCTGGGAATTGCCAGAGACTCCATCCAGGAGGCAAAGGAAAGGGAACCCCGCCAGGTCTGTACAGGTGCGGGTGAGGAAGGGGAGGGGGCTTCCGTTCAGTCGATGGTGTCCATCAGCCTGCCAGTGTCTGGCCTCATGCACCCCGGCTTTACCCTCACGGGACTCAGCATGTAAGCAGCCTGGAAACTGCCCTGAAGACGACGGGCAGGAAGAACAGGACCTCCCATGGACAGGTGAGGTCAAGTGCACCTTGAGACCAGGGAGCCTTCGGCATGGGTGAACTGACAGGTCCCAGGGTTGGGGGAATTGCCTCCCATGGCAAGGAGCAGCTCATGGCCCACGAAGAGGGGAAACACTGGGTGGAGAGGAGGGTCTTGCTACCCCTAGGACCCCTGTCCCCAGGGAGCAGGGCAGTGACAGCTATGCCTGTCACATGGCAGCCCTGGTCTGCAACAATCTCACAGCCAGCATCTCAGCCACTCAAGCAAGGTCGGATGGAGATGCCTGAGACAACCAGGAGAGGAGGATGCCCTGGCCACTGGAGATAAGTCAGGGATCCAGCGTGGCCAGGCAGTTAGAGTAAGGACGGACGTGGAGTCACAACCAAACCTGCTGCTAGGCAGGACTCTGCTTGCTGTGCAGGTGAACTCACACATCCTATGCTCTGTGGAAGGTTGAGTTTTGGGACTTTTTCTTTCTCTTTTACACATTTTAAAAATAGCTTGTGTTGGAACTTCAAATGTCTCAGCCACCAATGAATTGGCACAATGCCCAGCTCTGTCACATAATCACTGTGTGGCCATGACACGTCCTGAGTCCCCCCACTGTAATCACCGGAGTGCCTGTGCCAGGTCGGCTCCCCAGTGCAGAGAAACAAGGTCTGGGAGTGTCCTGTTACGACTCAGGTAGCACGGTACTCACTTGCCCCTTTGCCATTTCTGCTGTTGTTACGGTAGGACCCACAGAAGCTCACAGCGCGTGCCGGAGAAGGATTTCTCACTCTAGGGGTAGAATATAAAGAAATAAAAAGTTTATTTCTCAGAGAGAGAAAGAAGAAGAGTGTGTGAGTGTGGAGGGAGTGGCGTGGTAAAAAGGGAGAAAGTGAAGTGTCACACCCAGCAGAGACAAGGTCCAGTGCCTTTAAAGGATAAAAATGTTGGGGTTCTTTTCTTTCTGTGCTTCAGCAGACTGAAAAGAGGCGGCTGTGAACTAGCCTCTGGGCTGCCCAGCCACATCCCTGCAAGTCCAAGTTGAGTTCAGTTCACACTGGACTCTCCCCCTACTGCAGAGTCATCACCCACCAAACTCTGTCCTGACCCCTCTCACCAGCTTTAGGCTTAGTTTACCTTTGGCCAATATGGATTTGGGGGGCACAGTTCAGCCTATAACACCCCCACTATGCACACCCCACTCATCTCCCTCCCTCTCCCGAGCCTGAATTATGGGACCTCCCTTGATTTTTTTCTTGTTTTAGAATTTTATCATTTAGTTTTCTTTTTTTTTTTTTTTTAAGCCAGGTATTTATTTATATTTATATTTATTTATTTATTTGCAGTTTTTGGCTGGGGCTGGGCGTGAACCCACCACCTCCGGCATATGGGGCCGGTGCCCTACTCCTTTGAGCCACAGGCGCCGCCCTATCCTTTAGTTTTGTTTGGCTTTATAAACATTGAAAAAGGTATCCTTGTCATAATATGGAGTCTCTGTAACTCGGATTTTTTTGTTGATAGTTGGGTCCGTGGCTGCAAGCATCTACTGTTCATTCATTCTGAGATCGTAAGATGATGCTTCACTGACTTTGCTACTGTTTGTGCTTTTTCTCACTGCGGCCTTTTCAGTTATTTGCTAAAATGTGTGACCTCACAAGGGATGTTTTTGCACACATGGCCTAGTGCACAGCTCCATTTGGTTCTTTAGAGATGAGTCCAAAGGGGGAATCATGGGAGACCCACATCTGATGAACACCTTGCACAGCAGTGGACCCCTGGCCAAGCTCATGGGGATGTCCAGACAGCTTTGCTTTTGCTAGCTGACTGAATGTAAGATATCTTATTTTAGATAAAATCACATTTCCCCGATGGTTGGCAAAGTGAAAGGTTTTTTTGTTTTGTTTCGAGACAGTTGCCTTGGCTAAAGTGCTGTGGCATCACAGCTCACAGTAACCTCAAACTCTTGGGCTCAAGTGATCCTCTTGCCTCAGCTTCCCAAGTAACTGAGACTACAGGTGCCTGCCACAACGCCCAGCTAGTTTTTCTATGTTCAGTAGAGACAGGGTCTCGCTCTTGCTCAGGCTGATCTCAAACTCTTGAGCTCAAGCGATCCACCCAGCTTGGCCTCCCCAAAGCACTAGGATTACAGACATAAACCACCACACCTGGCGTGAACAGTCTTTTTATATCTTTATTGGCCATTTGTTTTTCTTCTACTGTGGGTTGTTGGTGTCAATCCGTTAGTCTAAATGTATCTATTATTTTGATCTTATTGTATTGAATTAGTTTTTTATGTATTCAGCATACTAATCTTTATTGGATTATACATTCTGGATACTAATCTTTATATGTAAGAATTGCCAATACCTTCTCTCATTTTTGGGATGACTTTAAATTTTCCTTACAATGACTTTTTGATGAGTAACAGTTCTTGTAGTACACTAAATATGCCAATATTTGTTGTTATGGCTAGTGCTTAAGGATAAAAGTCACCCATATTTTCTCCTGAGAATGAGCACAGAATAAACTTGTATTTATGTATAGCACACCTATGGCAAACTGTGAGGGCCAAAGGCTTGCATATTGATGGATTTTCACACGGGGTCCATGCCTCTATAACCAACAGCACAGGAGACACCAAGTGGCAGTTACCCCAAAACGCCTGAGACTTCTACGCTGTACCCAGCACTACACCACCCCAGCGGGGAAAGGAGGGGCACAGAGATCAAGGAGACCCTTCTGCCTGGTACCCATTGGGGTCATCTGCGGTGGGCACTATGGTCTTTCTACGACTGTTTCGGAGTGAAGGCTGTGGTTCTCTCCCCTCCCCAAATGCCTGCCTGTCTCCACCTGCTCTCTGGACCTGGGGCCATTTGGCAAGTGCATTTCCCTTTTCTGAACACGTTCCATCAGTTACTAAATCCCCAAACCAGAAAGAACAGGCATGTGTTTATGTGTCTATGAAACACAGGCCTTATAAAGTGCAGAGCCCAGGGCAGGAAGAGAGCCTCTCCCCTGGTCTTATGGTGGCCCCATGTTGGGCTGACTACTTATTCCTTGTGTGTACTGTGATTATTTCCTTTCCTACCATTTGTCCCTCCTGAAATAATGGCTTTTTCACTTGCTTAGTTTCACTGACCCTCTTGGGGATTCTCTTTACCCTTTGCAACAGCCTTGCAGTGAAGTTTGCCACCAAATCACTTTCTCCCGTAACCAAGGAGTTCCAGGTCCAAAGCTTGGCTCAGGTCTGGAGACAGGCCAGGGGTTGACTTACTGGGGCACCTGCCTTTGGCTTCCTGGCCATCCATCCTGGGTTTCTCTTGACTGTGCATAATGAATGAGGTCCTCCCTCCCTGGTTGGCCTGAGACTCCACTCCTAGTGTCCTCAGTGGCACAGGCCCACCACCCTTGTGGCCACAGACGCTCGCCCATCAAGGCAGCTAAATACGTGAACAAATGTGACCCTGAAGGAGACAGCCTTCAAGACAGAGCCCAAGAGGCTAACTGGGCCTGAAGTCAAATAGAGCCAAGCAGCCATTTGCTGACTGGAGGTCACCTTGGGGACTACAGAGCTCACCAGAGCCAGCCAACCACAGCTCAGGGCTTACCTGCATTGACCAATCAGAACTGAGCTGGAATCCTTCATTTGCTTAAGCAGGAACCTAGGATGACCTGGAGACCCAAACCTTCCATGTTCACCTGAAAGACTATCTCCCCAGTCTGCAAACTGTTCCCTGGAATAGAGTATCTTTCCTGTAAATTTCTTTCCAGAGAACTTTTGTTCACCAGTGCACTGCCTCTAATAAAGAAAGTTGCTTCCCTGGAGTTCCTTTTTTGTGATAGGCCGAGTAATGGCCCCTAGGATGTCCCAGTTCCCAAAACCTGTGAACATGCTACATGGCAAAAGGCAGTTTGTGTGTGTGATCAAAGCAAAGATGTCAGACAGAATGGGGGCACACGGAGTGGATGCCACTGCCTTGGGATCAGGGTACAGGTGGTGGAGCCAAACCCTCCACCCGACCCCGAGGCCAGCGCCTTCTGTTTCTGTGGCTGTAACGGAGCGCTGGAGACTACGCCACTGACAGAGACAGGGCTGTTTGGCTCAGTGTGGCAGGCTGGGAAGTCTGAAGTCATCATGCACAGCTTCCAACAGGCAGCAGGGCTCAACCACCTGCTTCTGTGGCAGCTAACCCTACCCCAAGAGAGCACTCCCTGCAGAATTAACCCGGCCCTGGAGAGCAGCGACATTCATCTATTAATGACCTAATCATGTCTCAAAGGTCCCCCTCCCCGACTTCTACCACGTGAATCCTGGAGGATGCACTCCAACCACTGCAGCAAGGACAAACTCAGGCCTACCAGCTGGGTGGGCCTGAGTTTCCCTGTGTGCCTGCCATGAGTTTGCCACTTGGGCTCATCTGATGCATCAGGGTTCCATCACACCCCCTGGGAAGTGCCAAAGACCACAGCCCCAGCTTCCCGACAGCAGCCCAGAGGGTGTGGCTGGCTGTCAGTCTTTCCACGCCATTTCACACCTTTGACACAGTGCTGTCCTGTGCTGTGCTCAGAGGAAGTTACATGGAAATGGAGGTCATCTTTGCTTTGCAGTCCAAGGGACAGAGTTTCACATTGTCAGTTGTCACATTTCACGATGACAGCACAGTAGAGCACCAGAAGAACCAGCTGCTTGAGGCAACTTGAACATCTTCCAGAAAGTCACTTTAGGCCATTTGGAAACCTGTGAAACTTAGCCAGACATGCTTATTATCCTTATCTCCAACTTTCTATAAAGCTTTTTTAAAAATTCAATTGCTTTTCTTTTGACGTGTAAGAATACTAACTATTGGGAAAACATCAAACCTAATTCATGGCAGTTTCATAATAAAGTATTAAACAGAAAACAGAGTAAAACTTTTATTTCCCTTTATTAAAAATCATTACTTCTTCTCTGGGCAAGACAGTACTCCAAGTTCATGTTTAGAGCCCCTCTCACAATTCTCTCCATGCACGGCTGCAATAGATAATTTAAAAATTCTAATTGGACCCCAGTGAAGAGATTTAGTGAACTAGAAGATGGTTTACCCAGGAGAAGACAGATAAATGTGAGGAAAAGCTGTTTTCAGACATGACAGTAGATTGAGTGGTTTCAACCTCCCCCTTGTAGGTGACCCAGGGTAAGACGGGCTCCAGGCAGGGTGCAGAGGGACCATGAGAATGGACACTGACTGGTGTGCAGGACAGAAGGTCCGTGATCTCAGACAGAAAGGTAACATCGAGTGCCAGCAGCAAAACTAAAAATAAATGTGCACTCAGAAATACTGCAGTTAAATTTCAGAACAAGGATGAGAAAGAGAAGACAGATTTCCTGCATGGAAAGCGTAAGTTGATGGGCAGCAAACTCCTCACCAGCGGCACCAGCAGCCGCAGAACAAGGTCTGAACGATTCCAACAGAAAACACCTGTCAACAAGGAACTCTTTTTCCAACAAACCACCATTCCAGAATTAGATCTAAATAGACTGTTCATGGGCAGCACCTGTGGCTCAAAGGGGAAGGGTGTCAGTCCCATATACTGGAGGTGGCGGGTTCAAACCCAGCCCCAGTCAAAAACTGCAAAAAAAAAAAAAAAAAAAAAAGACTGTTCATTCAGTCATAGACTTAGATTACAATCACCCAAGAACACTTGCCAGAATGAGCACTGAAGGGTGCATTTTAACCAAATTAAAAGTGATCACCAGGTCAGGTACAGTGAGCTCGCCTGAAACCCAGAGCTTTAGGAGGCCAGAGCCACAGCTTTCTTGAGGCCAGGAGTTTGAGGCCAGCCTGAGCAACAAAGCAAGATGCTGCTCTACAAAAAATGAAAAAAACTTAGCTGGGTGTTCTTTCAGCTAAATTTTTTCATTTTTTTCACAGCTACTTGGGAGGGTGAGGCAGGAGGGTTGCCTGAGGCTACGAGTTGGAGGTGCCGCTGGACCACAACCCAGGTGATAGAGTAAGACCCTGTCTCAAAAAATAAATAAGTAAAAAATAAAAGTGAGCACAGAAAATGGCAATATATGTTCATACATATAATTAACTACTGACTAGAAAAATTGGTGTTAAAAAAAGTGAAACAAAAACTTGAGACAATAACAAACTCAAATGATTGGACATGTTTTGTTTGAGAACAAGACCTATTGAAATGCTGCACCTTGTCAGAAACAGCGTTGTCCTGACATCTTTCATCCCTGCCCTGTGCTGGCCAGGAGGCTGGTCTTCCAGCTTAGCCTCAGTGGCCCTGGCTACAGCCCAGCACTGCACCATTCTCTCGGGTGACTTCACACCTTCTCATGCTCCCCAGTCTGTATGTATGAAAACATTTCCACAAAAATACAGTGTAAATATTCATTTCAAACTATGGATGATTGTTTTTCTATGTAATAAATTACCTCATAAAATGAAATCATGGCCCCAGCTAAACTGTGTTTTAAGTTTTTTGGGGAGGAGATGGGACTACTCTAATTACTGACCCCTGTGTGAGGTTGCACGCATGTCCCCACCCTAAGCAGCTTCCAAAATCAAGACTCCAGGCTGCCATGTCCCGACCAGGCCCGGGACCTCCCCCACCTGCTATCATTTTGTCTTTTCAGCTACTCAGCGCTACCTCCCCACAGACTCCACACTCTCCGTGTGCACCTCTTCACTCACCCCTCAGTCCATCCAGGAAAGACACTCTAGGTAGGCAGTCTTGCTCCCGTGTGAAGTATGGTCTCAGTGTGGGTTTTCCTTGGATCAAAGTCTGACACGAGGATTTGAGAATAAGAAGTTTATGTGGGAGGCAACTCCAGGAAGCCCCAAGAGACAAGGGGTGAGATAGGTAGCGAGGGTTGCTCTTGCTGCGTGAGAGAGAAATCATGGGAAGGACTATTACACAAAAAAGAGCCAAGTCTCAATGGTTTTGGAAATTATTAACCTCCTCAGACTGCAGACAGAACTAAAACTGAAAATGGCTGCTGTGTAAAGACCAAATCAAGGCTGCCAGCACTGCAGCCTACAGATGGACCTGGGGTGTGACTGAAACCCTTGTGGGCAGACCTCAGAGGGGGAAATGGTAGAACCTCAGAAGCAGTTCACTCACAGAAGGGTCCATGACCCAGACACAGGGTGTGCCTTGAAGCCCCCTGACCCCAAGGTGCAGGGCCCTGGGGGGTGGCCAACGGCTCTGCAGTTCAGAGGACACAGCTGAAGGAAGAGCTGGCGACGCTGGGTTATCAGAGGTCATTCAGCCACACGTACATCAGATTTGCTTGCTGGGGCCCTGTGCTGATGGCTCACTTCTCCGAATTTGCTAACCTTTATCTGTTGCTTATTTAAGGATATTTTCTTCTGATCTAGATTCCATTTCATCAAGTCTTCTTTCAGTTTTAAGTAATTTGTTAGAAAGCCAATCGAATAAATTTTTCATCTATTGTTGCATGTTTTTCAGTTCTAGAACTCCAATTTGATTCCATTTTATAGTTTCCAGTATTATTCTTCTGTTTATTTCCTTGAACGTGTTCAGAACAGTTATTTTAAAGTATATGCTTACTAACTTCATCATGTGAACCTCCCATGGATGGGTAAGTTTCTGCTCCATTGTTTCTTTTAGATCCATGTTGCTCTGTGTGTGACATACGTTATACAGTAAAAAAATGTGAAGAGCACTTGAGATCTCAGGTATTTGTTTCCTCCTCCAGAAGGAGTGGCGAGAACCCAGCACCCCAGACGACCTCCACACAAACAGCGTGTTATCTGATCTGAAGCAAAGCTTCAGTCCCCACTAGGGTTTGACCTCTTCCTAAAACACAGTATTTTGGAGCCCCAACCCGTCTCCAAGTAAACAAATTAGCCCTTTGGCCATTGGTCTTCCCAGACCTTTACTTAGCAGCTGAGCCTCAGAATACCTCTTCTGGACAGGTAGATGCTCACGCTCACCTTTCTGAAGTTCCTCACCTTTGACCCTGACCCCATTATTTCCCACACCCTAAAGCTACAAAGCTTTTGCTTTTGGTCTGTTCAGGCTTTCTGGCTTGAGGGGAAAGGTGGTCTGAATGACCTAGACTGCCATTATGGAAACAGAACCTAGAGGGATGTTCTTTTGAGGTGGATCTCATTTACAAAACTGTCAAACTCTTCAGTTTTTGTGGCTGACAAGTCAGTAGCCAGTAGCCAGTCACTCCCTCCCCTTATTTCTAACAGGACCCCATTTTATCTTCAGGTATTGGAGTGGCTTTTCAGGAGTCAGTTTGGCTGAACTACCTGTCTCAGATCTCAGAGTTCCCTGCCATGCAGTTTCCCACATAGGCCTGAGAAGCATCTGTGTGAGATCAGCAGGGCAGAATTGGCACAGGGGCTGGTGAGATGCTGGAAGCTCAGTGCAGGGGCCTCTGGCCACAGCTGCTGCAGGAAGCTGACTTTCCTTATGGCAGGACTGACAATCCCTGCAGTGGCTCTGGCTCTGCATGACTAGGGCGCCCCAAGCCTCCACTGGCCGAGCTTGAGGAAGAAGTCGGCCAGTGGGGTCAGGGGCCAGGTGGAGATCTTCTGGGCCTTGCTGGTGAGGGGGTCTGGGGAACTGGAGCAGTTCTGGACACAGATCTTGGGGCCACGTGCCGAGGACTTCTGGGAAAGAGGCGTCCTTGCTAACAAAGTTAGGCAAAAAGAGGCTCCTCTGGAACCACCGTCCTGATTTTCAGACGTCCATCTTGAAATTTTTCCGTCCTTTTCTATGTTGTGAGGAGGAAATACTAGCCGCTTCCCTCCCTTCCACAGCACTCCTGGCACAAGCTTGCCCATCTAGTCACCTGCTCACTCCAAACCGCACAGACCCCTGGAGAACATAACCTCAAGGCTGCCTAATCTGCAGACAACGGGACTTCAGACACCACCTGCCCACTCACCGGGGAAGCGGTAAGTGGCCACCATGCTGACCAGGGCCTCCCTGCCACTCCCGCTTGCCCGTCACACCAAATTCCCTTTCTAACCCCCTACCCCTTCCACGTGGTTGACGCGGTTTCTCCGAGGCACCAGCCGGGGCTAGCTCCCCACTGCCGGCGCCGGCCACGGACACACCTGCCCCGCGCGAAGCGTCCGCGACTCCGGACCGGGACCCCTGCGGGAGACAGCCAAACGGCATCACCGGCGAGAACTGACCGTGCCGTCCAGCCCGGACTGCCCCGCTCCCGGCCACTATACGCACGACCTCTGCAGTGGCCAGTCGGCTCCCCGCCCCGCGCCCCCTTCCGCATGAATACGTCGCTGCGGGCCCCGCGAGCTGCAGCACCCCATACCCCAACTTCCCACCTGCATCAGGCCTCGCGTCCCTGGGTCACCAGTTCTCTAGGGCGGGTGGAAGGTAAGGGGATTCCCAGGCGCCTCACGCGCAGGCGCGTCACTCCACACCGCCCCCTCCCGCGCGCAGGCGCACACCTAGGCAATCACTATCCGCCGTGCGCATGCTCACTTTCGGCGCAGTCGCACGGCAACCTCCCAGCGCGCAGGCGCACGGACCATCAGCCTGCGGCTTGGCGCCCACGGTCTTCCGTACCGGCGTCTCCACGGCGACCGTGGGCTTGGCTACCTCCACAGTGGTGTCGCTGCTCTCCGCGGCTCGGCCTGGCCCGTGTGCCACTAAGGCGGGGGCGCCGCAAGTGAGGCTGGGCCGGGGGAAGGCCGCACCTCTCAGGCCTGGGCTGTGAAGCCCACAGCCTCGGGTGCAGCTCGGCCTTGCCTGGGTGGGGAAACCGAGGCAGGACGCGCCGCGGGGCAGGGGCCTGCAGCCAGCCTCTGGGATGACGGCTCTCGGGAGAGCCCGGCTGTCTCTTCCCTGCTGGTGTTTCGCCATTTCCCTTCGGAGGTTTGCGGGAGGCGGTGGCTGGCCCTGTGGTCGGAGGGTGGGCCGAGCCGCGGGAAGCGTCTCGCACGCCCGGCTTCGGTGTCGCCTCTTTTTGCGACCCATGTGCACCGCCCCTGCTGGGCCGGAGCGGAACGCGCGCCAGCCATGGGCTACCCTGACCCTAAAACCCGAGGGCACCCCGCTGGCGTCGTCACCGATGCGTTGGGGCCCCCAGCGGAAGGTGCCTCGCGGAGCCGGGCTTGCGGAAGCGCTTCCCGGGTCCTCCCGGTGTCTAACCGGGTGCGGGCCCGACTCAGCGCGGTATCGGGGCCCAGGTGGCAAAAGACTGCAGGATTCCTAGCCTCGCTGAGCGGCACAAAGATAAGCAACAGTGCAAACCCTCATCATTTCGCGACAGGGTTACGTTTGGTTTACACACGTTAAGAGGTTCTCATCTGTTTATAGCCCTAGAGCAGTCATTAGTGTGCGTATTTGCGTTTTCCAGAAGTAAAAAAATAAATCTTGGAATTCTGTCTTACAAAGTGAGAACAGAGAATAATAATCCAAACCTTCTTATAGTCCAGTTTTTCTACAAATTTAAAAATCAAATTTGTCACACTGTTTATTAAAAACGATGGCTTTTTGAGCGAGTTAAGTCACTGCAGACAGACCTGCTGTATAGTTACTCCACTTCACCTGTGTGAGTGTGTCAGTATGGTTAGCCACTTCCATGTCTCTCCTTCCTGTGTCCCCAGGTGACCCCAGACCTAGGAGGATGAGCTGCTGTTGCTGGGGAACAGCTGATGGAGGGAGGCTGCTCCTGCGGAGGCCCCTCTGGGGCTGCTGATGGCCCGGAGGACGGTGCTGACCAGGCTGAACACTTGCTGGCCTTGCCCTCCCAAGAGAGCGGCTTCTCTTCTGCACGGATGTTAGACTTGAGTCAAAGTGGTCTGCGCCACGTGGGAGAAGTCTTTAAGTTCCCCAGCGTTCAGGTGAGTGGAGCTGTTCCTTGAGATGTTTGCACAAAGGTCCCTGCAGATAGAAATGGGAAATTTGCTCCTGGGCTTTTTTATTCATAGGCATCTTTTTCTTTGGAAGCAGTGAATTCTAGAATGACAGAGAAGAAAGGTTAATTGTGGTTTCATGTGCTGATTGCAGAATGAGAATTTCAGCAGAGTTTGGGAGGAGGGAAATGGTTCCTCTGTTTAGAGGAGGAGCTTGATCTCTTCCTTGTGGGTCACCTCTCCCTGGGAAAGCCTGGTGCAGAAGTCCTGTGGTAGAAACTACTGCCAAAACACCCTTGGTCTTTTGTTTAAAACACAAAACCCTTAGCAAACACTAGGCTCACTAAGACTTTGGTCTTGTCACACATTGATATCACTTTGTGCCAGGATTTTTCTCCAGGTGGGTCCCTAGTAGACGCTATCTCATCTCTGTGCTTTTCTATAGAAAGGTTCTCTCAGGGCACAGCTTTGTTCTAGGTAGATGAAGGCTCCCCCAGAGTACGCGTTGCTGCCTGGAGTCAGAGAATTATCTTGAATCTCATTTAGTTTTGTCAGGATATGGGAGTGATAATATTATGATTATCACAAGAGTGGAATGATGACTTTGTAATGCACAGTGTCTGGAGCAGTTATGCTGATTTACCTTTCTGAGTGCTTTTACAAAAGCTGCACACTTAGTTATTTTGTCTGTGTGTTTGTTTTGAGACAAAGTCTCACTGTGTCCCGCTGGGTAAGGTGCTGTAGCATCATAGCTCAGAACAACCTCAAGGAATCTTCTTGTCTCAGCCTCCTAAGTATCTGGGACTAGAGGCCCCCGCCACAACATTCAGCTAGTTTTTTTACTTTTAATAGAAATGGGTGTCTCTCTTGCTTAGGCTGGTCTCCAACTCCTGAGCTCAAGCATACATGCTTAGATTTTAAGAGGCTGCTCATACCCTGTGCTACTAACCCCCACTATTTGATGTTCTTGTTTACCCATTTTGCTGCAGGACCAGCTTCCTATTTCCTTCCTTAGCACTGACCTCTAGGAGTGAATCTCTCCTCACTGGGACCTGCCCCTTCAGGATTTCTGTTACATATGTGTACTTTTAATGCAGCAGGTGCTGTCAGCTCTGAATTAGGAATGGAGCAGATTGTGAGATGTACGTTACCTTGATGCATAAGAGGAGAGGGGGACGTTCCAGAGCCCTTCAGGCTTAATAAAGAAACTTCCTAACTATTTGTACCTTTCAGATGACAGGTGTCAATATAATTTTTTTTTTTTTTTTTTTTTGCAATTTTTGACCGGGGCTGGGTTTGAACCTGCCACCTCCTGCATATGAGGCCGGCGCCCTACTTCTTTGAGCCACAGATGCTGCCCTGTGTCAATATACATTTTATTACCACAGCATTTGAGTGAGGTAACCCCTTGAAGTCACAGATGCTGCCCTGTGTCAATATGCATTTTATTACTCACATCATTTGAGTGAGGTAACCCCTTGAAGTCACAGATTTCACGGTTACAGGTGCATTTTGCCATGGTAGCAGCAACCTCTGGAGTCATAGCACTTCCAAAGATGCTCAGATCCCCCAGGTTCACACACGGACCCAGGACCTACCAGGCAGGACAGGGCTTATGTCAGTCAACTCACTGTTTACCACAGCTGACTTTGTGACACAGAGTTGTGCCTTGTCTTCAGAGGTGCATGGGAAGAAGGAGAGTTGCCTAACCTCTGAGCTTCCTTCCCGTGGCCCTGAGGAGGACCTGTGGTTTTGAGGCTGAGTGCTAGGACTAGCTTGCAGGGGAGAACAGGCTTCAGCAGCTAAAACCTCCACCCCAGGAAAGGGCTGAGTGCAGAGCATGTGGAGAACACACAGATCTATGTGGAGGTGGGCACATGTACATGAAGGGGCACACATGCCTGTGTGGGGGTTTGCACACACATACATGGAGGGGTGCACATTCCTATGTAGAGATGTGCACATGTACATGGAGGGACACACACACGTACATGGAGGGGCACTCAACGCCTATGTGAAGGTGTGCATACGTGTATGTGGAGGACACGTAGGGGATACACGTGTATGGGGAGCACGCATATGTGGAGGGGTACACATGCCCATGTGGAGGTGTGCACACATGTGTACCTGGAGGGTGCACTCCTGTATGTGGATGTGCTCACACATGTGGAGGAGTGTGCACACATATGTGGCACACACTGTGCACCTGTAGTTCCCAGGCTGCTTTTTGGAGACTGCCAGCACCAGCAGGCAATGACTGGTGATTCCTTAGCAGACGTGAGACACTATTTTCAGTGCCTGTGTAGGGAGAGTGGTTTTTCTAGTCCGCGTCTCTCGGGTTGGAACCTGTCAGTGGTTGGCATTTGAAACACAGTGTTGGAGGCAGGTCTGGAACACATGATGGTGCTTTATCATACTCCATGTTTCAATAGAAAAAGCAGCACAGTCCCAGCAGCTGCTGCGTAGATGGCACTTCTGTGCACCGTGCTGCTCACTCAGTGCTGCCCGCAGAGGGGGCTCCCTTCTCCCACTCAGCAGTTGGGATGCTGGAGCACAGACAGGCTCAGAGACGCTCCAAGTCACATAGCTAATGTGTTTCAAAACCTCGATATGAGCAGGTAGTCTGGCTTGAAGATCGGTGCTATAAACATGATTCATTTTTTCCTTTTTTTTTTTAAGAGTCTCACTGTCAACCCAGGTAGAGTGCAGTGGTGTCATCTTAGCTCACAGCAACCTCAAACTCCTGGACTCAATTGATCCTTTTGCCTCAGCCTCCCCAGTAGCTAGGACTACAGGTGCCTGCCATAATGCCAGCTGACTTTTTCTAATTTTAGTGGAGATGGGGTCTAGCTCTTGCTTAGGCTGTTCTTGAACTCCTGAGCTTAAGGGATTCTCCTGCCTTGGCCTCCCAGAGTGCTGGGACTATAGGCATGAGCCACTACCCCTGGCCTGAAAATCTGTTTCCACTGCCTTGGCAAATAATATATATATGCACACACACACATATATATACATATACATGTTTGTGTTTACAAATATGTATAATAATGTCAATATACAGAAAGTGCCAAAAATGTATGCACAATTTAATAAACAACCTGTATTAAAATTGTAATACTCATCGTATACCGATAACTCATGTTTGAGTGCCTCTTGTAATTGCCTCCTTCAATTAACAAGGCGGGAGGATCCCTTAAGCTCGGGAGCTCAGGAGTTCACTGGTGGCTTACTACAATTTTAATACCATTTTTTCCTTTCTTAAAATGTACATGCATTTTTTGGCATCCTCTGTATATAAAATACTATGTTGGCAGATATAACAGTAATATCAATGACAATGTTTTACAAATGACCTACAAGCCTACTGCACAGTGGCTGTGAGATCATACATGTGCGTGTACATTTTACAGAGCTGATCCGTGTGTACACGTGTCATCTTCCCTATGATCCTGCTGCACAGTGGCTGTGAGATTGGACATACGTGTACACATTTTACAGAGCCGATCCATGTGTACATGTGTTCCCTATGATCCTGCTGCACAGTGGCTGTGAGATTGGACGTACGTGTACACATTTTACAGAGCCGATCCATGTGTACATGTGTTCCCTATGATCCTGCTGCACAGTGGCTGTGAGATTGGACATACGTGTACACATTTTACAGAGCCGATCCATGTGTACATGTGTTCCCTATGATCCTGCTGCACAGTGGCTGTGAGATTGGACGTACGTGTACATATTTTACAGAGCCGATCCATGTGTACATGTGTTCCCTATGATCCTGCTGCACAGTGGCTGTGAGATTGGACGTACGTGTACACATTTTACAGAGCTGATCTGTGTGTGCATGTGTTCCCTACAATCCTGCTGCACAGTGGCTGTGAGATTGGACATGTGTGTACACATTTTACAGAGCTGATCTGTGTGTACACGTGTCATCTTCCCTATGATCCTGCCTCACTGTGAGATCATGCATGTGCACATTTTACACAGCTGAATCGTGTGTATACATGTCATCTTGTATCTTGGCTTATTTTTGCATCTGGATCAGAAAGGCCTGAGTTGAGCAGCACACGGTTCCTCAGTGGTGGGCACCAGGCTGGCTGGGTTGTAGGTAACACCACAGCAGGCGTCTTCGTGCCTCTTTGACTTTGCTTTTAATTACTGACTTAATGTGAGCAAGACCAAACTTGGCTTTGCTGTTCACTCAATGAGCAGGCAGATGCCTGGGCTTCTGCAAGCCACATGGTGCAGTGGACACTGGAAAGAAGCTGAACACTGAATGTGGGGTCTGGGGGTGAAGCTTGGGGTCAGAGGACACCTGCTAGGAGAGTGTGTGCTCTGTAGCAACATAGGAGCTGCTCAGACACCCTCCAGCTCTGGAAACTGCCTAGCTCTTTTCTTTTGATTCTCTTGACTACTATTTTAATTCTTTATGGATGAAATTTGATGGTGGTAGATTTTTTAGATGCGCTTTTTGGGTACATCATGTTTTAATTCTCTAATTCTCTCCTGTCTGTGGAAGCAATTGCATCTTCAGAGGAACGTCCTCTGCGTGCTCCCTAAAGATTTCTTTCAGTTGCTGCCAAACCTGACTTGGCTGGACCTCCGGTATAACAGGATCAAGGCACTGCCTTCCGGGATTGGGTCTCACAAGTAAGTTGTATGTTTGTCTTTGCAGATTTTAAAAATTTCCTCTTTAAAGTGACTTAGTGCTGTTTTGCTGCTTGCCTTCTGCTCTCTGTTGAGCTCCTACTGCACAGAAGAAGGTCTTACTGTAATAGTATTTTTAAGCCCGGCTACGGGGTAGGACTGCTGAATGTGCCAAAGGCACTGGACTGGGACCGTGGAGGGGGTGACTGGTGCCTTGAGGAACGCGGCAGCCAGTATCCACCAGGTAGCGCATGTGGTTTCGGTAACATCTGATTCCACCTCTGACTCACCTCATATGAAGCTGCCTAAGCGTCAGAAACGCATCTGGTGAGTTAAAACCAGTGACTTTGTTCCTGAGGACTCCTGTGTACTCCATAATAGTTCGTTGTAAATAATGAGAAATTCTTCTCACTTTGGAAAACTGGAAACCGCCAAGCCAGCATGTGCTGTCCAACCTCATTCCTACCATCCTGACTTGAGGTGTCCTGCACTTCCACCCTGACTGCAGCCCTGCCCATCACAGATGTGCCAGGCTCATGTCCTGCTTGCACCCAGACCTTTGGTGCTCACGCCCTCTGTGCCTGGGTTCAGCCTCCCCTCTCCTCTGATGTTACTGCATTGGGCAGAGGGAGACACTGTGCACAGGCCCCCAGGGGGTGTGTTCATGGCGGGTGAAGGGATGGTGGGGAGGCTGTGAGAGGAGGTAGGGTGGGGACTTGAAGCAGGGGCTGCAGGAGGGGAGGCCAGGACTTATAGGCCACAATCTCTATTTTGGATTTTATTTTAAAAGGAACAGGAAGTATAGGAGGGTTTGAATGAAGGGGTTGTATGGGACATAGCTTTGGAATCACTCTGTAAGGAGAGGAGGTCCTAAGGGTAAGGGTGGAGTGGGGAGACTGGCTGGGGTCTGCTGTGCTGCCCACACTGGAGGGCAGCTGGACGCGGCAGGCCTCACTTGGACTGCTGAGAGCTGGCAGGCCTACCACCCAACTACTGTGAGTAGCTGTGGGCATGAGTGGTGTCCAGGGCTCCCCTAGGCCCTGCATAAGGAATCTGTCCCTAAAGAGACATGATGGCCACCGTGGGACAGTAGAGTGGAGGCTTGTAGAAAGCCCTTTGTTCTCCCCTGAACTCATTGGTTTTAAGGGTGTTTTCTAGGAAGTCAGTGTATTTTGCCATATGTGGTAGTAAGAGAAGGTGTCCAGGTGTGCCGTGCCATCTAAGGCTCCATCTCCAGTGATAGGCCACATCTCGAGCTCAGGAAACAAGCAGGGGGTCTTCCTGGAGCCCCAGGGGCTCGGGGTCTGCAGGGGGGGCCTAGACTGACAAGGACGAGGAGGATGCTCTCCTGTCCCTGCTGCATAGGCTGGTTGTGTGGTGGGAGCTTCACACTCTGGGCAGTTCCCAACCCACCCGCACTGCTTGGCCCTGGACCGTGGGGGTCTTCCAAGCCTGCAGTTCAGGGAGATTTGGGGAAGGATTTCTTCTTCGCAAGATCATCATCTCTGAGGCTTAGAATAACTGAGCACTTTTTGTCCACAAATTGTTTTAGTCTTAGCATTCAGTTCCGGAGGGTAATTGCTACTCAGAGAGAGTAAAAATAAACTCAAGCCTGTCCCTATAAGTACTGTTCATTTTCCTAAAATAAGTATATGGCTCTCAAATTTTGGAATTCTTTGATTTTGCCAGTCAAAGCCAGCTACTTAATGTTTAAGATACAATTTTATCTTTGATCTATAACCCATTATATCATTAAAATTACATTGGCTTGCTGAAAAGCTAAAACATATTAGAAATTTTAGGTAATTACAGGATTTTTAAAAGGCTTATACTTTTTTAAAAATGTAATTAAAACAGTGACAGTATTAATATTCTCCCCGTTATAATGGCCACTGAGGTCCCCCTTAAACTTGCTGCAGAGAGAGACTTGGAAAAGGTAGGTCGGTTCCTTGGCCTCCACAGGCAAAGAAGCCCAATTCAGTATGTAAATTTACGTGTTTGATTGAAAAATCAGTGAAGTGTAATAATAATCATTGTAATAGTATTTAAGGGATTAACACCTATGAAGTATCATTTAACGTGTACACAGTAGCATATTACCATGTAAGGTAGAAAAATCCCTTATATACTTTGAAGTTAGTAGTTGGTGGCCCCTGCCTCCCCACCCCACTGACCCCCTGCCAGCTTCGAGGGTGGCATTAGAGATGCTTTGGCTGCCCTTCTCTGTCCTCCTCTGTCCTTGTCGGCTGTTTCTGTATTAGCTAAATTAAAAGCAGCCTAAACCAAAAACCATGAGCTGAAGTAACAACATTGAGAAGTAGTCCAGTTTTGAGCACATCAAAATGTGTTCAGTTCCTAGAGTTTATTCCCTAAAAACTTCAGTTAACAAGGAAAATCCAAAAGGGAAAGAGGATAAAAAAATTTCTAGCCCTTAAGAAATTGGATTTTCCTTTGGGGTTACCAATTAAAAAATTAAACATGATTTAAATAAAATACTAGCATCTCAGTCTTATGTCTGTAAAGTCACATATTTCTCTTTCACACCTCTGAGACCCTTGTTAGCTATGCTATTGAATTTTAGTTTTTCACCTTCCGAGGCAGACTGAGACTTGAGATGACTCCCCTCTTAAATATGTTAATTTATCTGTGGAATATGTGTGTGTGTGCCCAGTTGCCTATCAGTGTGACTGTTCTCTAAGAAGCCTGTATTGGGGAGGAAAGCTGCAGAGGTGGGACCCAGCTGGGCTCGAACTCCAGGCCATGTCCCCGGGTTATCACCGGTTCTAGCAGTGCCGTCCAGCCTCCTGTGAGCCGGAACTATGTGTGCTCCTGGGGACTTCAGTGGACGGGGCTGTGTGTGCTCCTGGGGACCCCAGTGGAGGGAGCTATGTGTGCTCCTGGGGGCGTGTGTGCTCTGCAGCAGCAAGGCCTTTTCTGCAGGGGTAGATAGTTGTCACTGAGCTAGAAGCAGCCAGCTCTGCCTGCTGGAGTCCCTGGGCCCTCCTGGACTCTACTGCTATGTCATTGTCACTGGGCAGAAGGGCAGCATGGTGGTTAGTGATGCAGAGGTTCTCAGTGGGTCTTCAGAGAGGCTCTTGGGGAAGCCCAGTGTGTAGAGGCAGGGTGGACGGGTTAGGAGCCTTGCCTTCTGCCAGGGAGGTCCATGAGAAGGAACCCTCAGAGCTCAGGCTGCAAGTGCATCCAAGGAGCCAGGGTGTTTGCAAGCTTTCATTTGAGACAAACAAAAAGATCTCACTCTGTCACCCAGGGTGGAGTGCAGTGGCGTCATCGCAGCTCATTGTAACCTCCAACTTGTGGGCTCAAGTGTTCCTCCTGCCTCAGCTTCCTGAGTAGCTGGTACCACATGCACTTGCCACCATGCCTGGCTGATTTCTTTCATTTTTTTTTATAGAGATGGGATTTTACTGTGTTGTCTAGGCTGATCTCAAACTTCTGGACTCAAGCCATCTTATCTCCTTGGCACCTTACTGGGCTTATAGGTGTGAGCCTGGCCTTTACAGGCTTTTTCTGCCAGATTTCAGCTGTCTGAAATCTCTTTCAGGCAGAAAGAGAAATTGATTGTCAGTATGCCGTGTAGTGTTCAGGACTAACTGAGAAACAAAAAGTATAGTGGAACAAAAGATAGAGGTTAAGAGTTTGATTTGAAATATTGATTTTCCATTATTCAATTAATCCATTGCTGTTGGGTGCCTTTACCTGCCCTTTCTGTCCTCGTGCCTATACACAGATGTGTAGTAGGATGTTAAGTGAAAGGAGGGCCTCCTGGTTTCACACCCCCAAGTTGAGACACCAAAGGCCTTCGTGTGGATGATCCGTCCCTGGGCAGGGTGGGCACCCTGTGCAAAAACTGTCTCCCAGATTTGTGCCCATTTTAAGACACCAGGATTCCTCACCACACGCCTTAGGAAACACTTAGATGCAGCGAGGTTGTCACCAGAAGTGAAAGCCCAGAGTAGGCTTCTCAGCTGGGGGTGAGTCTGCCCCTAGGAGACCATTGGCAGTGTCTGGGGAGGCCTGTGGTTGGTTGTTTCATCTGGGACATGGGTATCAGTGGCGTCTAGTGGGGAGAGGCAGGAGGTGCTGCCAGCTGCCCTGCACTGCACAAGAAGCTGCACAAATGAGAACAGCCTGGTCCCAGACGCTGGTAGTGCTGAGGCCGAGGGAGGCGCCTGGACCCCAAGGCATACAGCCATGTTTGCTGATGGCAACAACAGGCCGTGTGCGTGTCAGGGTATGAGTCTGTATTGCATTTTCCCCCGGAGGAGGAAGGATAAAGAATTCTGATGGTGTGTTTTGGGGATGTTAATTCAATTTTATGTTTTTTAAATTTTTTGTTTTGTTTTAAAGGCATCTGAAAGCTTTGCTTTTGGAAAGAAACCCCATCAAATTGTTACCTGTGGAGCTGGGTAAGTGTTAAAACAATAAAACAAAAGATGATTTTAAAATGCTGCCATTTGAAGTATCAGGCATAACACGGGAGAGTGAGCCAAGGGATGGGTAAAGCCTTCTCTGCTCTGACTCTGGGAGTCTAAGGCAGCACAGCTCTCAGAGCTGTCAGAATCTGACACGCACTCAGGTGTGGGACGTCAGTGCTGTGGGTGTTGACAGGGGGCGCCTCGTCCCCCAGCACGCTGCTGTGCCTGTGCCCCTGGCTGGCCCTGCTGTGCAAGCTCCACACTTAGACATCCCCAAACAATACATTGTTTAAAGTGCTCTCCTTCTGAGCTTTAGTAAATTAAATCATACCATAGGTGTTCTTGGTGGTTTCCGTTTGTGTTCAGCTCTATGATTTTGAGGTTTATCTGTGTGAACATGTGTAGCTGTGGTTCATGCATTTTTCTTAGTAGTAAAGAAGGAGAGAAAAGAAAGTAAAAATACAAAGGAGGAAGATAATTTTGCCCATTATGCCTCCGCTTCGTCTCATAGGTTTCTGCTCTTCCATGTTTTTGTAAGGTTTGATTTGCTATTTTTTTCTAGCTTATTGAGTTGGAAGCTTGAATCATGGATTTTAAATCATCCTTTTTGATAAATGTATTTACAACCATAATTTCCTACTGAGCACAACTTTACCTGTGCCCCTCATGTTTTATGTTTTTATCATTCAGCTCAAAATGTTTTCTAATGCACACAAACTGTGGAATGTGTAGGAATGTGTTGCTGATTTACCAACAATTAGAGATCTCCCCATTATCCTTCTGCTGCTGAGTTCTAATAAATGCTGTTTGCTTAGGATTTCATTACAATAAATGCACACGCTGTGTGCCCCAGCCTCTAGTCGCTGGAACACCCCCCCTCGCCCTGGGAAGAGCTTGTGCCTTGAGTCAGCCCCACCCACCAACCCTCAGATGCAAACACTGTTCTGATTTTTTTTTTACTGCCGATGAGTTTTGCCCATTTTAGAAGTTGGTGTGAATTGAATTGTGTCGTATGTGCTCACTTTTGGACATCTGTTCCTCAGTGTAAAGTCTCAAGATTGATCCACGCTGTTGCCTGCATCAGCAGACTGTTCCTTTTTGTCACTAAGTGCAGATTTACAGTGAATGTTCCACATTTGTTTTTCTTTATCCCAGTCTCCTCTTGACCATCTGTATTATTTCTGCTTTGCATCACAAAACTGCTGTGAACATTATGTACAAGTGTTTTGTGAACGTGTTTTTATTGCTCTTGGGTTAATATCTAGGAGCAGAGTTGCATGTCATCAGTGAATGTAGTTGGTGAGAAGTTGCAGACTCTGTTCAGAGGGGCTGTGCTGTCCCCACCAGTGATGTTTGGAGTCCCAGTTGCTCCATGTCCTCGCCCACACTCCATGTTGTCGTTCCTTTAATTTCTTGTTCTCGTTGGTGTGTTCTGGCCTCACTGTGTGTTTCCTGGTGGCTGACACTGTTGAGCACTTTGTCCCGTGTTCACTGAGCCTCTGCGGTGTAGGTGCAGCCGTTCTAGCCTGCATGCTCACTGTCCGCTGTGTCCTGTGATTCTCTGTGGTTTTACTTCCAGCCTGTCTGTGTTCAAGCTGTATATAAATGTATTTACAGTACACTGTAGGCAATACACAATTTGGTTTTGCTTTTTATCCAGTCTGACGATCTTTTAAATGGAGCATTTACTGAATTTAATATGATCATTGATGTAGACGGGTTTAGGGCTATCATTTTACTTTTTGTGTTCTGTTTTGTCTCATTTGCTTTTTTTGTTTCTCTGTTTCCACTTCCCGGTTAACTTTGCACCAGCTGGGTCTTACTGAGGCTTTCATTTTAATTTATTTACTGACTGTTGAGCTATAATTCTTGAATTCCTTTAATAGTTTAACGGTAGTTCTAGGGATTATGATGCAGTGGACCCTCCAGAGCTGACCATCTCCCCACGTTGACCTCTTCAAGTTGACCCAGTTTTCATAGACCAGCCATGCCCCAGGCGTACTTAGTGGAAGGCTGACTGACCTCTCTGTACCCACCAGCTCTGTAAGTTGCATCTTGGCCACTTGGACTGTGACACACACTATTATTGACCAGTTGAGTCCACTCTGCACCAAGGAACAGAAGGTGTAGGCTTAGCCCCTTAGTGGTATTTTTTTTTTTTAGTGTAAATTCTTTTTTCATGTTTTGTCATTACCACTTGTTGGATTAGTCCTGTTGTTTACCATGTGTTGTGGAAGATTTTCTCAACATGAAGGACTGGTCTAAATTGTGGGTACATCCTATAATTATTGAAAAATTTTACAGTTAATGGAGACGTGGTGGCCCAAAGGAAAGAACTCACAGAGCTGACATTGAAGGAAAACATTTATCTACATTTTCTGGAAAACAGTAGCCAAAGAAAGACAGTAGAACATTTTGGTGTTAGAGAGACCACAGTTAGCAACATTCAAAAATGTAAACATGGGAATTTGGAGAGATTCATGGTGAAAGTAGAGACCTATAGTGGAAAAAGAGGAAAACCTCCCTCGATGAAGTCAGTGAAGCCACAGGAAGCTGGTTCACACCAATGAGGGCAGGTAACACCTAAATCTCTCGCCAGTGATCTAAGAAGCTGCTAAAAGATTTGCTCAGAAATTCGGGGTGACATATTTCCAGGTGGCACACAATCTCCCAGAAAGTCGTGTGTGATGGGTCCAATGAAGGTCTAGGACAGCGGCTCTCAACCTGTGGGTCATGACCCACAGGAACTGTATTAAAGGTCCGCGGCATTAGGAAGGTTGAGAACCAGTGGTCTAGGAGGAGTTGTGAAGAGTTCACTAGAAAGTTCCTGGACTTCACCAGAAGCTTCAAAGGTGACGACATCTTTAACACTCACAAATTTAGACTCTTCTTTTTCAAGAGATTTGATATGAAGGGTGACAACATAAAAGCAGAAAACTTTCCAAAAAACATTTTACATTCTGCTCCCTCTGGCTCAACCAGAGGGAAACTAAAGCCCTTGGTGACTGATGCATCAGCAAAGCCACTTGCATTCAGGACCTCCCTGTCACTTGGAGATCAGACAGATGCACATGGATGGCTGGGGCCCTGTCTGGGGAGTGGGTGAGGGGCAACAACGGAGAAGTGAAGAAGAAAGGGTCTGCTCCACTGACAGTAGACAGCTGTCCTGGCCACCCACAGGTGAGTTATCTCACAAATGTGACATTGAAATTCCCACCTCCAAACATGACCTCAAATATCCAACCTCTTGACCAAGTCACCATCAAAACATTTAAAGTGCATGACCGAGCCCAGCTCCTGGAGTGGGTCATCACTGAAACACCAACCTGTGGTCCCCCTGTGGGGGCGACCTCGCCTGCTGTATCAGTTAACACTCTGGACACTGTCCTCTGGGTCAGTGCTGCTTGGAGTAAAGTTCAGCCAGAAACGATGCAGAAGTGTTTCAAGAAAGTTGGATTTGTCACAACCTGAGAGTAGGATGTTTTGACCCCACCAGACAGTCCGTCTCCCAGGGCAGATTTCACAGGAGCAGACTTGGAAGGTTTCATTACAATGGATGGGGTGGTGACCTGCAGTGAACCTGAGCCACACTGACCGAAGTACAGACCAGGTGGAAGTGCGTGACGCAGCTGATGAGGCGGAGGAAGCAAGGTGGGGAGCCACAGACACTGCGGAGACCCCACAGGAAGGGGGCCAGGTTCCTGGTCATGTACGGGAGTCGCCTGCTGAGGGAAAGCGCCCTGGTGTACCGAGTGGTGTGGCGGCGTCCAGGGGGCTCTCTTACTACGTTTGTAAGGAGAATAAGAGACAGACCAAGACTGAGTCTTTTTTTCAGAAAGAATGATTAAACCATGAGAAAAGAGCAAATGATTTTGTAAACATCAAATGGACTTTGTATGCTACTGAACATACGATTTTACTGTGTTTTGATCGTAGTGATTTCGTATGATATTTCTAAATAAAAGTTGCACGTGAAAGTGAAGTACATGGCACGTATCACTACAGCAAGGCCTGGTTCCTCGTGCCGCCCACCTCCGTATGTTGACCAGCTTGTCACAGTTGTTTGGGTGTCACCTTGCAGAGGTTCCACTGTATCCGTCTGTAGTGTTAGTATGTAACTGCTGTCAGTGTTGTGACACGTCATACAGAATGGAACTGTCTTGTGACCGCGTACAGCCACTCCTTTGTGAGCTCCTGTCTTAGGTGTCATGACGACGTGTGTTATAAACGCACTCTGCAATGTTACACGTTTTGCTTTAAGTAGTCATGACGTTTCTTGAATATTTAGCATTCCTGGTGCTCTACATTCTTTCCTGAAGATACAGATTTCCATTTGTATCGTTTAAGTTCAGACTGAAGAATTTCCTTTGGTATTTCTACAAGTGCGTAAACTAGAACTGCTTCTCTGCTCTCATACAAGCAATTGACAGACACGTCTGTGGCCAGCCATGTAGGGACCCCTACATACCAGCAGGCAGCCGGGTCTGCAGCAGATGCCAGCAGGGTGTCCCAAGTCAGTGCTGACATCTGCCCAAAGCGAGTGTTAGATCCCACAGGTTGAGGCTCAGTCTCACAAGACCGCCCCTCCTTCTCGCCAGTCACAAATGTCACTTCAAGTAGGGATTCCCACCACCCCTTCTTTGGATTAATTTTCTAGAGTGACTCACAGAATTCAGGGAAACCCTTTACCAGTTCGTTACAAGGGTATTTTAGAGGACATGAATGAAAAGATGCCTAGTGTATGGTCTGGGAGGGACCCAAGCTCAGGAGCCTCTGTTCCTGTGGAGTGGAGGTGCACCACCCACCCCCCAGCATGAGAGAGTTCCTGCACACTCCCTGAAAGCCTCAGAGCCCCATTCTCTTGGGCCTTCTGTGGGGACATCCTTGAATAGGTGTGACTGAAGCATCAACAGCCATGTAGAAACTGGACAGAAAGCTGTGACCCATACCAGCAAGGCCCATCTGCTCAGACGCTTCCTTCCCCTGTGCAACCTCCTCCCTCCAGGGTGTGGGTAGGACCTCTCTGGAGTGAGATCTTTTGCCCCATAATCTGATTGGAGTCCCGCAGTGGTAGTTTATGTAATCTACTTTTCCTTCTGATCGTCAGGTCGAATAATTTTTATCACTCCATCTTCTAGTTCGTTAATTGTTTTTTCTCCCATCTCATATCTGCTGTTGGGTCCCTTCAGTGAATTTTTCATTTCAGTTATTGGAGTTTTCAACTCTGGAAGTGCTGTTTGGTACTTTTATATAATTTCAATTTTTATGGACATCTCATAGTTGTTGAATCATTTTATTATGTTTTCCCCTAATTATTTAAACATGGTTTTCTTCATTTCATTGAACATTTAAATGGCTTTGAACATACTTTGAAGTCTCTGTCTGCTAAACCAGACATCCGTGCCTGCAGTGACAGTAAGCGGCAGCTTACTTCCCAAGTAAAGGCACATCTTCGTTTTCTTTTTAGTTCTTGAAGTTTTTATGTAGAAAATGGAAATCTTCGATAACATAGCAACTTTGTATTCTAAATGTCAAGTGGTGGTCATTGTTGCTGCTTCTGTTTGTTTTGTTTTATTGACTCATTAATATAAATCCATTGCAGAATATCTCCTCTGCAGAGTTGTGTTAAAGCAAATCTCAGGTGTCCAATATATCATTTTATCCCAAGTGCTGAATAGAATCTACTTTTAAAATTTGAGAAGTTACTGTCTTGTCTTACTTTTGTTCCCTAGAACGGTGTGTGAAATGCTGACAGCTTTTCTTCTCCGTGGCAGGGAGCGTAACTACGCTCAAAGCTCTGAATTTGAGACACTGTCCTCTGGAGTTCCCTCCACAAGTCATAGTGCTGAAGGGTCTGGCCGCCATCCAGACCTTCCTGCGCATCTGTGCAGTGGAGCGCTCCCTCCCCAGAGACCCCGCCTCGCAAGGTTTGTACAAGCTATCTACTCAAACTTCATTAAAACTCATGTCAGAGTGTGTTAAAATTCAGCCTGTCTTCTCTTGAGTGAAGTCGTGTCCTTTGCTACACTGTTGCCATTTCTGTCCCTTCCCCTTGGTTCTGTGCTCCCAGGTAACGTCTCAGTGCTCCGCAGGCAGCCCCGGAGTGGGTTGTGGGGCTGGCTCATGGGCACAGGAAGCTGTCACTACCTCCAGGACACAGCAGGCTTCAGGAATTTTCAGTGTTCAATTAGACAACTATTTGAAAATAAGTACAGTGAAATGTCTCTTATTCTTAGCTAAGTACAAGAAATTAGCATAAAGACTGCTTTTTTGTCCAATCACCTTTTTGGTGGTCACTCACTGAGTCCATGTTTTCAGCACACTGACCAAGGAGATGTTTCCAAATGCTCGTGATATGTTCTGATCTTGGGTAGGCATCGTGGTTACACTCAGAGAAAACAAAGTAAAATTGAGATAAGTGCTCACCAAGGAATTAAATATTCTGAAATATTAAGTTCAGGATTTCAGAATTCCACTAATTAAGACATATTTTCTATTCTTAAGAAAAATTTGTATGTTTGGAACCCTTAGCCAAGACAGTAATGTGTGGGATACGGTTAATATATGTGAATAATCAGGTCTTTACAATAGTGTACTTGTACTAAAGTACATTTAGAAATAGCTTTCAATGATCTAGAGCAGGCGTCCTCAAACTTTTTAAACAGGGGGTCAAATTCACTGTCCCTGAGACTGTTGGAGGGCCGGACTATAGTTTAAAAAAAAATATATGAACAAATTCTTATGCACACTGCACATATCTTATTTTGAAGTAAAAAACAAAACAGGAACAAATACAATTCACACTGCTTCATGAAGGGGCCGCAGTTGGAGGACACCTGATCTAGAGTCACTAGTTGACCTCTCTCCTTCATTAGCTTTTTTGTAGAAGCGTTTCTAACAAGGGTCTAACAGGCCTTCCATTGTGCACTGAAGCTGTGCAGGTCTAGGTGCCCTGGAGCCACCCGGGGAGAGCACGCCCGTGTGTCCACGGGTCTCTGGTCTTTACATCTGGTACCCAAGCCTCCCACCAATGGTTGCTGTAACATCCCCTCAGGGTTTTAATCAAGGGGAGGAGTCCAGGGAAAGAAGATTAATTACTTTTTGGCTACAGAGGAATAGAGAGAAGCATCCTTTTTTCAGTTTGCTGGTCCCTTTTGTAAACTGAAACTAGTGGCTTTATCTTTTCTGCTTTCGTGTTTTGTTTTACTTTAGTATGGTTTGGTTTTTCCATGAATGCCTTTGAGAAGATTCTCCAGGGACTGACTCTTGGGTACTGGGTGCCCTAAGGAGAGGCGTGTTAGCTGTAGGCAGAGCAAAGCACTGAAATGGCCTAGAGAGAGAGAGAGAATGTGGGCGGCATTGTGTCCCCATGTAAGCTGGCCAACGTGAGCAGTAACAGTGTGCTCAGTCTTGCCCTTGGTCCATGGCCGGTGGCCCCAGGGTGCAGGGCTGTGCCATGTTGGCCGTATCTGTCATGTCTCTTCCTTGATCCTCAGAGGCAGCTCCTGAAACAAGGATTTAAGAGCCAGGTGCTCTTCTGGGCACCAGAAGAGGCCTTGGGGAGTGAGATGGGGCACAGCCCAGGTGCCACCAGAGCCTAGCTCTGAACCCTGTCGAACTCGGGCCCTGCCTAATTCATGGGTTGATTGGCACTGTCCCGAGGTCCCAGGGGATTTGCATGTACACACTGGTGCCTGTGAGTGAGTGTCCCTTTCGGACACCATAGGTAGTAGGTAAATACGTTTTCCTTTCTAATAGTTAACCTATAGCTAGAGATGCCGTGTTTAATAGTCAACAAAAGCATCCCCAAACAAGAGAAGCAGGCATAGTGGGCTAAAAATGAGTGAGAAATAAAAGTCCTAATAGGGGTAGCCACCCTTTTCTCTTTTCTGCTGCACATTGGAAGAATAAGAGTTGTCCTGGGGCACACAGTGTGTCTGCAGACACTAACAAGCTGCTGAGCTGAGCACAGGTCCGTGCATACTTTTCTGATGTCCAACACTGCAGACAAGCGAAATAGTCTTCAGATCTACACACGCAGCCGGCTGGCCACAGGCCGGACACTCCAGCATCTGGAGGAAGCAGAAACGAAGATTAAATGCTGCAAGACTGTCTCATGCCACATGTGAGACACTGTCCCAGAGCAGCAGGCCTGTGTGTGGAGGCTGGTGCTCTGCTTCTGTGCCACTGTGGACACGTCCTGGGGGACCTGGGGGGCTGTTTCATAAACAGGCTGTTTGTGAGGCTTGCCGTGGAGTAGGTCTGCCTCCCAGTCCTCTCGTTTTCCTCTGTCTCTGAGGGGCGGTGTTGACTGCTGGCTACTAAAATGGCATTTCATTCTGCCAGAGATGCCACCAGTTAAAATGACGTTCCTAAGCGGCCTTCCAAATCCTGCCTTGCAACTGCCTGAAGACTATGTGCTTAAGGGGAAAACGGCTGTCTCTCAGGACCTGAAGGGGGCCCTGTTGGAAGGCAAGTTGAGCTTCCTTCCGCCTGTGGATAACCTGGACCCACGTGAGCTGAGGAAGTCGTTGGACTCAGCGGAGCACTGGCCCAGCGAGGAGGAAATCAGGCGATTCTGGAAACTCAGGCAGGAGATTGTTGAAAATGAAAAAGTCGAGGTTCTTGAGAATCAGCTCCTGCCGGCTAAATTGCCACCAAATCTCACGGCAGCATTAAACAGTGAGAAAGAACGTCCGAAGCCAAGACACATTTCCAGGTAAAACTTAAAAGCAAAAGGGTATTTTCTTGATCTTTGCAAATTTATGGTAATTTGATTATCTTTTAAAACATTGCATCTGAATTTTAAAATGTTCCCCACACTGCCATCTTTCACTGTCAGTGAATACTAGCCCTGGGCTTGTGGTCAAAATTGCCCAGGTGCCGGGGGGAAAAAGACTCAACAGGAAGTTATGAGAAAGAAACACTCGGCTCACGGGCGGCAAGTGCTGTGCCCCGTGTATGTGTGTCTGTACAAATACAGAGAGCGCAGCAAGCTGCCACAGCTTGTGAATCTGAATTGTGTGTTTGAGAGGGGACGTTACCACATCCAAGGGCACAGAAGTCATCTCTTGCGATGGAGAAATCTTGGTGGCCGCCCGCAGTGGTTTGAGGCCCTCCAGAGCTCTGCCCTGCAGACAGTGTAAACAGAGGCACTGTGGTCTGGTGCTAAACCATCCTGTTACCTCCACAATACATCTGGAAAGGCTGGGCTGGGGGCATGTTAAAGGCAGGTGGGAAGCCTCTGCAGGAAAGGGGTTAAGCCTTTACCACATTGTCTCAGGTCCTCTGTAGAGTTGCACGTTTTAAAAATAAAAGAACCTTTGAACATCACTAATAGGTCGCACCTGGAGCAGCTCCCACCCGGCTTGGCCTCAGGCCTGGGGCTGCTATGACGTTCTCAGTACACGTGGGAAGGGTGGGACTACAGATACCTGCTCAGCCTCAGCACGGACGATGAGTGGCTGGCCTCCAGGGACGTGCCACCTGGTGTGAGCACTTGGACGTGGCCCGTGAGGACGTGCTGCTGGTGTGAGGCTGTTAACCAGGGCAGGCCCCTCTCCGCTGGCAGGGGCAGGACTTCCAGCTGTGTTTCCTAAGCCAGGGTGAGAACGCCTAGTGTTCTGGAATATGAGGTCTGACAATTAAGTTTTCAAACTCATCCTGGAAAAAGTGCTGCACACTTCATTGCTTAATATCACTGTAGTCACCTTCGAAGTTCTCCCCTTGGGGAGCTGTACCAGAGCCTAGTCCCCCCTTCAAAGCAATTCTGGAACTCTTTTTCTGGAATGGCCACCAGAGCCTTTGCTATATTACCCTTCAAGTCCTGAATATCATCAAAATGTCTTCCTTTCAATATTTGCTTTATCTTTAGGTAAAGAAAAAAGTCATTGGGGATCAGATCAGGTGAGTAGGGAGGGTGTTCCAATACAGTTATTTGTTTGGCTAAAAACTCCCTCTCAAACAGTGCTGGGTGAGCTGGTGCATTGTTGTGACACAAGAGCCATGAGTTGCTGGCCAAGGTTTTCAGTTAAGATTTTCTAACTTTCTCCATCAATGCTTAACTTGGTCTGCTATGTTTTTCACAGTCGGCCGATGATTTTTACTCACAATTTGATGCATTTTTTTCAAACTGACGGTGTTTTTGTCAGTTCTACTTGTTACTGACCACCCTGACCTCTCTTCATCAGTGACACTTTCTCTCCCCTCAGAAAATCATTTAGTCTATCTGTACACTGCGTTTTCTTCATGGCATTCTCCCCATAAACTTGGATTAACATGTCCGTGATTTCACTTCCACTCTTGCTTGAGTTTAACAAGAAATTCAATGCTTGTTTGTTGCTCTAATTGAAGCTCTGACATTGTCAGGACAGCACACAAAAGTGTAATAACGATCGCTGCTCAGCAGGACACCACCACACGTCCACACGTACACAGCTGTGAGACACTGGTACACCAGGGTTAGGAGCACTCGCTGAGCCGTTTGCACAGTGCTACCCACGTAAGCACATGGTGGCAAGTTCATGAACTTAATTGTCAGACCATGAATGGTTCAGAGCCACTGTTTCCACCTTGATGTTTTAACAGACAGGAGTTTTCATGGAGAGAAATACCAGAGCGTGCCTGTCGGTTCTCTTTGCACAGGTGAGAAGAGGGCATTCCTCGGTCACTGGCTGTCCTCTGTGTCCTGGCTTCCCTGAGGGGGACATAACAGCTTTCCCGGGCTAATCATGCTTACAGAAGCCAGGCACATCTCTGCGGTCCTTTCTGTGCCCTCCCTCTGACTCCCCTGTCCCTGGCACTGGGATGTCTGGCCCCATGTACCTGAACTCTGGCTGCTCCTGGCCCCAGCTTGCTCCTTTGGCCTCTGTCCAGGCCAGACCAGGACAACGTGTCAGACCAGCCCACCCAGCACTCCGCTGCTGGGGTGTTTTCCTGACACCGTGGCTCTTTGACAATTTGGGGCACTATCCATTCATCGATATGTTTCCTAGAGTTAACCCAAATCAGCCCTTTGAATTTCTGCAGGTGACTGCAGTTGGCAGTCACCATTTCGTCTGCTGAGCAGTTGAACCACAAGCCCAGCTATTACATATTAAGTCTGTGTTTGGGAACATAGTGTCTCATACAGATAAGAGTTAACCATCACAGGGTTTTGTTAAATGTTCCTAAAAACCTGGTGTAATTTTAGAAGGAAGATCCCCTCCTTCAAGAACACCTTACCTCATCTCTCATCATCATACCAGACGGTGATTCAAGCAAGAACACTGGAGGAAAACCGGAAGGCAACCCTGGGGCAGCTCCGGGAGAAGCAGGCTCCGACAGGGCAACAGCGGCGGCGGTGAGTCTTGGGGTAGAAGCTGTTCCTTCCTCTCTTCTCCCGGCACTGGGTCTGTGTCCCCTTCCCTCAGAAGCCGAGCTGCACTTGCCCTCTGCTCTATGGCTCTTGGGCGAGGGACCATCCCATTCTTGTCTACAGCCACTGAGGCTGCCATGGGGTCGGCGCGGGCGGCAGCTTCTTCATGCCAGTCTGCCCAGGCCTCCTCACTTCCCTGCCTTCTGTCCTGTGCTCTCCAATTTCTTCCTTTGCCTCAGTACTTCCCTCCTCACATCCCCGCTCGGTCTACAGATCTCCCTAAGGAGCTCTCTTTAGAAATAACAGGGTCCATCAGTGACCTCCCACTAGCATCCCCACCTCATTGGGGATGTACTGGTTGGCTCGATGGCTGGAGGCCTATCCTCAGTGTCTTCTCTGTCCTCCAGCTCCACTGATCACCTGGCTCCACCCCGCTCTGGGCCTCAGAAGGCCGGCCAACATGGACCACGTCCACAGTGCCCCCGTACCCCTCACCTAGTAGTTGGGTTCGGCCAATGGGGGCCCCCCGCAAGAGTCCTGGGAGGAGGGGGAGAGCGAGAACCGAGTCTTTCTGTCCCCGACCTCTCTGAGAGCTGCCTGGCACTGACCGAGTCCAGTTTCTCCCCGCTTCTGGGTTCTGGCAATCCGTCCTTCCCTGGTCTGTTCCAAGTGCCAGGGGGCAGCTACAGCCCGGCCATGACCAGCCCAGGGCTCCTACACTGTCTCTGTGGTTCACCTGCCCCCTCCCTCTGTGAATAAACCCTCCTGAAGCCGTCCTGAGTGTGCCGTCTGTTTTCTCAGGCGCTTTTGGTGCAGACTGTGCCATGCACAGGCTCTGAGAGGCTCCTGGGCTCACTGACGCCCAGGTCGACCTCGTAGTTAGTTGTCCTTCCTTCTTTAAAAAGGTGGGTGATGTTAAGCCTGTGTTTCCTCTTGACGCGCAGGGAAGAGGCCCCCTAACTGCTCATGGGCTGCACTGGGAGGCCGACCCTCTAGGACATGGTCACCTGGTCACAGGCCACAGCTGCCAGGGCCCAGGGAGCCCCTGCAAGGCTTTCCTGAGCTGCCGCAGTATGTGCAGAGCGTCCCACAGGGCAACTGTATAGGACTGGGCCCTCCCTCTGGCAGATGGTCCCTTCTCCCTCGTTTCTGTCCATTCCTGTGCTACTTTCTGAAACCAGCTGACCGCTCTGATCCACCCCCTCCAGATGAGCACTTTCCACCCTCGCCACCCACTCTGCCCTCATTCTCCTGTGAGTCCCATTCCCTCATCGGTCTCATGATTGGGGATGTGCAGCCAGGCCCTTCATGCTATCCCTGCCCCAGACCCTCAGAAGTCCCCACAGTGCTCCCACCCAGGTGTCAGACAGCCTGGACATGGTTACTGTCTGTGTTGAAAACGCTGAGTACAATGGCAGGTAGACCCTGCCTCCTTTATTTCCTGCCTCGAGTCAGCCGCCTCAGTGAGCAGTTTGGGCCTGCTGTGAGGGTCTAGACTCCAGGCCCATCTTCCTGTCCCCAGTTAGCAGTGTCACCCTTGTGCTTCCTGGGGCCTGCCATGGAGGTAGCACTCAGTGGAGCCCTCATCCAGGAGCATGGTGAGGCTGACACAGCCAGTGTCCAGTGGAGCATGTAGGGGGGCCGGCTCAGCCAGGGCTGGGTATCCCAGACCCATCCAGGTGGGTGGACAGGGTATAGCCTTGGGGAGGGAGGCTACTGAGAGTGCCCGTGCCTCTAGGCTGGAGCCCAGGCAGGATATAGGCAGCTCTGGAAGCCTCTGACCCTCACAGCACTGACTCAGTGGGGGACAGAAGCAGCAGGTGCCACCCAGGAGGGCCGAGCTGCCATGGAGAGGAGAGCAGAGCTCAGAGAATGAAGTGTCTGGGGATGCCCAGGGGTCCGGACCAGTGGCGGAGCCATCTTCTGGGAAGAGGGGACAAGAGGACAGGGCGGGCCAGGGGCTACACTGCAGCATGAGGGGATGATGGCAAGTGGCCCTGCCCTGCCTCAGACCACAGACCTGAGACGCTGCTGCGGGCACTCCCAGCCACTGGGATCAGCGACTGCCCAGAGAGAAGTGGACCTGTCAGGGACAGCCTTTCAGACCCTCTGCAGACAACCCTTACATGGACACGTACGTGCCCAGCGGCCAAGCATCCCCCAGACTTAAGTGTCGGCACCAGCAGGGGCAGCTACAGGAGGGTCCTGGAGCCTTTCCCTTGGGCGCTGTGTCTGGGGCCAGGCTATTGGCAGCACCAGTACGTGCAGAGGCATAATGGCTCCCAATGGTCCTAGCTATGCTCACAATTCATGGGGAGGAGATTGCTGTGTCTCTGGTCTCACCCAACGTCCCAGCGTCCCCCCAGGAGAAGCTATAAGACACAGGTAGACGTGCTGGTGGCCTTTACTTGAAGCTGCTGGAGTTTTTGATATTGCCTGTGACATGTCTCCCCAGAGACTGCAGAGTGCAGCGGGAGTGGCAGGAGCAGGCCCAGGTGATGAAGAAGCACACAGGAGCGCTCAATCAACGCCTGCCGCCTCAGAAGATTGTGGTATGGTGCACTGTGGGGCTGGGGCTACCTGGGGACGGGGGGTGACCTGGCTCTGGCCCCTCACCTTTCCACTGTGTCTGTGCCATCCCGTGGGATGGACAGGCACCATACTTGTCCTCAGAGGACAGCGAGGCCTGGGGAGGGGTTCACCTGCTCCAGGCCTACACCCGCTAGGGGTGGCACTTTGGGCCTGGCCTTTGGAGTTCACCTCTCAGTTCACTGTGCTTTTAGTCTGAGGAATTAGGTCCTCAAAAAGGGAAGGAGCAGAGGGGTTAAGGGAAGAGCTTGAAGAATAAAGGCTGTGATAGGAGGACAGTCCCAGGGAGGCCAAGAATGGTGGCCTTGGTGGCCATGTCCCTGAGACAGGCTGTGGCTCTCATTCTGTGTGGCACAAGGTGCTCTGAGTGCAGTATCCTCTTCTCTTTTTCCCCAAACCATAGGGGGATCTGAGTCCAGCTAGGCACAGGGTAGGGGGCATGGAGGGGTGGGGGCCACCAGGGGCCTGCTGCTCTCCCTGCAGGACATTCCAGGCTGTCCTCTCTGCACCAAGAATAGTCAGCCTTGCTGCTGGGGTCTCCCACCCCTGGCCCACAGACACTGTGGTGGCAGTGCCACCTCCAGCCCCAGCCTGTGTCCCTCCCTGCAGACAGGTCATAAGCAGGTCTGACTGAAGAAGCTATTGTCAGGAAACATAAATTTGTTCTCTGAGAGGTAAGCCAGGGCCTCAGCACCAGGCTGGCTCCTTGAGCCTTCACTTTTCCTGTGGTGGTAAGATGGTATCAGATCACCTCACTTTTAAGAAAGATATGCTTGGCGGGTAGGGTGCCCGGCCACATACACCCAGGTTGGCGGGTTCGAACCTGGTCCAGGCCAGCTAAATAACAATGACAACTGCAACAAAAATACAGCCAGGCATTATGGCAGGCGCCTATAGTCCCAACTGCTTGGGAGGCTGAGGTAAGAGAATCGCTTAAGCCCAGGAGTTTGAGCTGTGACACATGGCACTCTACCAAGGGTGACAGAGTGAGAGACTGTCTCAAAAAAAAAAAAAAAAAAAGGAAAAGAAAAAAGAAAGATATGCTTAAATTCTACCCTGTCAGCTCCAGCCCTCATGCAGGCTGCTGTCTGACCCTGTCCAGTGTGCGTGGTTTTGCCTGGAGGTTGCTGGTGACACAGATGTAGTCCATTCCTTTAACATTACACATCATACCATGCTGAGTTTTCACTTTTGCTAGCATCTTTTTTCTAATATTCCTTATACACAAAATAAGAATATGTATCTTACCACTTCTAAGAATAAAAGTACTTACACAATTAAACAATATTAAGAATGCTTTCTATGCTTTGTTATAGGAAAAAAAAAAAAAGCAATGATTTCATTGTCAGCACACAAAGATAGCTAAATAAATTGCCACCTCCAAACTATGAATTACTTATGTGGTCATCAAAAAGGATGAGTTACGTACGACATCTGCCAACCTGAAAATATCTTGAAGAACTGATTGTACGTTTAAACAACGCAGATGGTAGAACAATGCACAAAAACTCTTTATTGGTCTAGAAGAACATACCCCAGCTTGCTGGCTTTGTGGAGAGGGAGGGAAGCATGGTGTCACAATGAGTGAACCTCCTGGTTGTGCTGTTTCTTAGAAAAGATACATGTTTTTAAACACTCACCTACCTATCATGAGATTGACAAGTTCAGCCACTGAGTCCTGAGTGCCTGTTCTGGGTGGAGACGGACGGGGGCGGCCCTTGCATGGTAGCACACACTGGCAGGAAGGTGGACGCAGCAGCAGCAGCAGCTGCAGGGACAGGAACCAGAGGCCAGTGGGCAGGCCCCAGCCAGCCACTGTGTGTGCTCCCTGCGGTTCTGCTGCTGCCCCTACCTGGGTCTGTCCAGCCCCAGAGATGAGCAAACTTTTTTTTTTTTGTAGAGACAGAATCTCATTTTATGGCCCTCTGTAGAGTGCCGTGGCCTCACACAGCTCACAGCAACCTCCAACTCCTGGGCTTAAGCGATTCTCTTGCCTCAGCTTCCCGAGTAGCTGGGACTACAGGCGCCCGCCACAACGCCCAGCTATTTTTTGGTTGCAGTTTGGCCGGGGCTGGGCTTGAACCCACCACCCTCGGTATATGGGGCTGGCGCCTTACCAACAGCCACAGGTGCCGCCCAAGCAAACTATTTTTATGGCTCAAAATGCTATAGCCAAAGCCGGGGAACACATTTGTGCCAAAATGTTGATAACAAATAATGAAGAATAGCTGCAAATTTATTTTAAAAATTTAAAGAATCCAGTAGGAAAAATGGGCAGAATATGTGGCAGTTCATAGAAAAAAACATCCAGGTGACCGTAGATACTTGGAAGATAGCAGACGGTTCACAGAAGAGAACGTCCAGGTGGCCGTAGATACACCATGGGTGGCAGATGGTTCACAGAAGAGAACGTCCAGGTGGCCATAGATACACAGTGGGTGGCAGACGGTTCACAGAAGAGAATGTCCAGGTGGCCGTAGATACACAGTGGGTGGCAGACGGTTCACAGAAGAGAATGTCCAGGTGGCCGTAGATACACAGTGGGTGGCAGACGGTTCACAGAAGAGAACGTCCAGGTGGCCGTAGATACACAGTGGGTGGCAGACGGTTCACAGAAGAGAATGTCCAGGTGGCCGTAGATACACAGTGGGTGGCAGACGGTTCACAGAAGAGAACGTCCAGGTGGCCGTAGATACACAGTGGATGGCAGACGGTTCACAGAAGAGAATGTCCAGGTGGCTGTGATACATGGACATGCTCGGCCTGCTCCAGGGGTGCTGTATGGGTGTCATGCAACCAGCCGCTGCCAAGTCAGCAGGAGGATCAGGTGTGGACAGAGTGCTGGAGGTCACAGGGCGGCTGCCAGTGTCGCTGTGGGGAGAACATTGGTCCAGGTGAGGACACGCTGGTCCTTGTACACCTGGGGTACACATGCAGGCAGGCATTTCTGTTCGAAGATGTGTATTCTGGTATTTCAGCATTGTGCTGGAGGTGAGTGTTGAGAAATGAAACTCAGAACTTGTAGATGCGTGGTGGGGGAATGTGAAGGGTGTGTGTGGCTGTGGGGTCGGGATGCTGGGCAGGACACAAGAGGGCACGACAGTCCCACGTGTGGCTCGTGGCTGCTCCATTGGAGCCCCCGTGAGCCAGGGGCACTGTGGGACCCTCAGAGGTTCTGCACCCAGTTGCCCTGCCTGAACCTCAGCCGCTGCAACCACACAGTCACACCCGTGCACATTTCGGATGGGGCAGCAAGGCTGTGGCTGCTGAGAGCTGCCCAGCGGAGGGCCCTGGCATCAGGTCCCTGCGTCCACCGCTCGCTAATCATGGAGCTGTTCTATGGCAGTAGTTTTGCCAGTGATTCTTGAACGCATGTTCTAGGTAATACAGGCACATGAAACACAGTGGAAAGCCTATTCCAAGCCGCCAGATGGCATCACCTGAATTTCCCCTGTGCTGCTGTGTGGGTTTTTCCGGCAGCTCAGCTCATGTCTGAGCACATCCCCCATGCTCTGCTCTGGGTCCCCCATGATGTGCTGTGGGTCCCCCATGCTCTGTTGTGGGTCCCCTGTGCTGTGCTCTGAGTCCCCTGTGCTCTGTTGTGGGTCCCCCGTGCTGTCCCCTGTGCTCTGTGTGGGTCCCCGTGCTCTGTTGTGGGTCCCCCGTGCTGTATTCTGGGTCCTTCGTGCTATGCTCTGGGTCCCCCGTGCTGTCCCCTGTGCTCTGTGTGGGTCCCCCGTGCTGTGCTCTGGGTCCCTCATGTTGTCCCCCATGCTCCACTATGGTAGTAAAGTATGGCTGTTAGGCTTCTTTCCAAATACAGGATCTGCTTTTACTATTTTTACGAAGAGAATTAAATGTCTGACTTTAAAAGAAAAAATTCCTACTGGACTCAGCACTCGCTTTCTGCTGGAATAATCTTTGGAAGAATCAATTAGCTGGACGTGTGCTGACTGGAAGCGAGTCAGTAGAGCCAGCGTCTGCAGCCTGCACCCACAGGGAAAGTGGGGGCACCTCCTGTCTCCTAGGGCCAGGCATGTTTAGAGCTGACCTGATGGAGCAGACAGAGAAAGCCCCAGCCCTGGGATCCACTCAGGAGGGACAGCAGACAGACAGTCACAAGACGTCCTTCCCCTGATTTAATCCTGCAGGAGCCCTGTAGTGGGGAGCATCCTTCCTGCCTGTCCCCTGCCCTCACACCTTTGTTCTGACAAGCCTGAGAACACACAGACCCCCCAGTGCACTGTGCACATGAGCATGTGCATGCCCGGACCAAGGGCCTCTGGGGTCAGGGAGGGGTTGGTGTGGCTCTCTGGCTCTGCACTGGGGGCTGCAGTGCAGCAATGGTCTGTCCCTTGGGGTGTCAGCCCCTGCCATCCAAGCGGCCCATCCTGGCAAGTGAAGAGTCCCCCAACCCCCAGCAGGAGCTGCAAAAACAGGTCTGGGCCCTGTGGCAAGGTGCCCGGTACCAGCACCTGCAGGGAGCTGGTGGCCTGGCTGGGCCCGAGGACACACGTGGCCATACAGGTTCAAAGGGAGAGGAGTGAGCTGCCAGTGGGTGCATGGGGATCCCCCAGCACAGTAAGAATGGGCACTTTGGTGATTCTCAAAGTAACCCGGAGGGCTGAACCTGCTCATGGGGGGTTGTTGCTCTGTCAGCAGCAACAAGTGGCCAGGAGATGGCCTGGGAGGACAGGTGTACAGGAGGAGAAAGAGCTGTGGGGGCTGTGGGGTGGGGGCACCAGGCAACCGCACTAGGACTAGGAATGGGGCAAATGGAGCCCAGGTGACCAGAAGTCTCAAGTGGTGGAGCCGTGAGCTGTTGGAGACAAGGAATGTTCATACAACAGTGGGGCTGTTTATACATGCCATGACTTGGAAAGTGTCGGGGCTTTGTTGTGTTTTTAGTAAATTTAAGGGATCTTTTACTTACCAAGAGCTTGTTTCCCTCCACTTCTAGGCTGGCCCACCGCCCTTGCACACTCTGTTTCACAGCTGTCCCCATGCCCAGGGACATCCATGTATGTGAGTCCGCAGCCAGCTGGTGGGAGGATTAGGACAGTGTCCCTCAGAGATACTGGAAGACAGCAGGGGCTATGGAGCCGCTTTGGGGCTACTGCCCAGTTCTTTTTGCTCCAGCACCCATGGGGTCAATGCAGGGTGGCTGATGGCTACTTATCACATTTGGAGGTTGGGAGACTATTAATGGGGTACCGCTCAGGTCCAGCTGCCTTTGTGCATACACTTGGAAGCAGTAGGTTTCCACTCAGAATTGCACTGGTCTTTATCAGAAACAATTTCTTGTAAGTTTTCAGTTTATTTGTGCTAGTTCATTACGCCATTGACCCAAGAGCAATACCCCGATGGTGTGGACTTTATGAGACTTTTTCTATTTTTCTCACTTTATTCATACATGGTATTAGCATTTATGTATAACTTTGAAACTCTGTATTTGGAAATATGGTCACATCTGTAAGAGAGACTGAGGACCCCTTTTGGAGAGTCTGTTTTCTATCTGTCGGTAACAGTATCTCCGGTGGGCTCGTGGTGTCTCTCCCTGCCCCCCAGCCTGGGCTGGGAAGGCCCCTAGGGTGTCCATACCAAGATCTGAGGAGGAAGCAAGAGTTGACCAAGGCCTCAGGCTCGTGACCACAGCTGCAAGGACTGTCCACCTCTGGACGGCCACTGGTGGGTCTTTGTGGGTGAAGAACAAGTCTAATGTGCTTGGCAGTTTAGCTTCATATTAAAAGCAGTGTTTTCTGGGATTTCTGAAAACATTGCATTTTCCTAGGTGGCATCGAAACCTCCCTTTGTTACAAATAATAGGGAAATACCAGTGAACCCGTTGGGAAAAATGGAACAAAGCAGAGAGAAGTCATGAGCAAGTAAAGAAATGAGGTTGGTCCTATGATTGTGATTCCACCCTTCCTGAGCTCAGTCTCCACCCACCGCAGGGCTTGTCATCCCAGGAGCTGCCCTAAGCACTCGTGGACCATCCAGCCTATGGGCTGCAGGGCTGGGGTGATCCTGAAAGGCATAGTCCCTGCCCTCAGGGCCCTCCTCCATCAGCCAGGCCCCATGGGCACTGGGCTCAACTCCCTCTGCAGCGGGAGTTGTGGACCCTGACGTGTGGGAGACCTGAGATCCACCCCACACTGCCGCCCGCATCTTCCTATGTCCTACTCCTTCCAGCCTCAGGTTTCTTAGACCTGACCCTCAGGGCCACAGATGCAGGCCTTCCTTTTGCTGGGTTATGGGGCCAGTCAGGAGGCTGTGTTCTGACCAGGTGAAGGAGGCCCATGGTGGAGGAGATATCCAGCATTGAGGAGGCACGTCAGAACCAGCTTCCCACCACTCGAGAAGCTTTGTGCTTTGAGTCTGGCCTGGCCAAGCTGCTGGGAAGGGGGTGTTGCCATCTCCAAGAGAGGCAGGCAGCCAGCTGGCCCATCTGGGGTCATCTGGGCCGTGCCAGGGCCTGGAATTCAGGAGAGCTGGAACGACACTCAGGAGGTCTGGTGCCGACCTGGAGTGACAGGGAGCCCAGGGCCACACCCTCAGGACAAGGGAGTGAGAGGCACAGAGCCAGCAGGCTGGGGAGTGCTAGTACAGAGAGCAGAGCCAGGCACAGGACAGAGCTGGGTCCATGGGGGACCTCACAAGGAGGGATGTGGCTGTGAAGGGGCAGCAGCTTCCCTAGGGTCCTGGGCTGTTAACCCTTTTCCCCTCATCAGCAAACGTTTCCTTGATTTCTCGTGTTCACACGCCTGGGTGTGTACCAAGCCCCTCCAAAGCTTATGTGCGGCCAGAGGGCCATTCCAGACTGCCTTGGTGTGGCCTTCGTCCACAGGGTGACTCCCATACCCCTCCCAAGCATGTTGGAAAGCCAAGGGTAGCCTGGGCACGTGTGTAAAGGTCTCAAGGCCTCAGCACCACCTCAGTCCCTTCCCACCTTCCTGGCCACATCCCCCTGGCCTGCACCAGGCCTGCCACAGATTGACTGGGGCTCTCACTAGAGGCCCCAGCCCTGTCTGTGCTCAAAGCCAGAGCAGAAGAGACTCCATTTGCTCAGGCTGGGCACCCTCTCACTGCCCACCCCTCAAGCTAACATCAGGATCCAGGTGGGGCTTGAGAGGCCTAGAGGAATGTGGAGGGGGAATGTGATGCTGGCAGCAAAGGGCCACATTCTGTTCCTGGAGAGGTCACTCCTCCGGGGGCCTAGAACATGTGGGGGGCTCTCAGGGGTCACGAGAGTAACCCACCATCTCCCCAAGAGTTGCTCCCATGAAGGCCTAGAATATATGGTGGGCTCTCAAGGGTCATGTAGGATGGGCTAAACCCTCAGCCCCCCAGGAGTTACTTCCACAGGAACCTAGAACATACAGGGGATTCACATAGGATGAACTAAACCCCCTAGGCCTCAAGAGTCGCTCCCATGGGGGCCTAGAACATGTCGGGGGCTCTCAGGGGTCACATAGAATGAACTAAATCCCCCAGGCCTCAAGAGTCGCTCCCATGGGGGCTTAGAACATGTGGGGGCTCTCAGGGATTATGTAGGGTGGGTTAGCTCCCATCTATCCCCCAGAAACAGAGTAAAACTGACGGAGACGAATGTTCCCACACATCCTCCCAGAGCCTACGCTGCACCATCGTCCTTTACAAAGCCCACGGCAGCCCACAGTGGCCACTCACACCCCCACCACCCCGGGCACAGTGCAGGCCAGGTGTCTGCAGGACTCAAGAGTCCACAATTATTCTGAAAACCAAGTAGAATTGGCACAGGCCTGCTGCTGGGGTGGGGGAGGGGGGAACGTGTGCCATGTGTGTTGGGGCCTCGCCGCAGGTTTGGTGCTCACAGTTCACAGAGGTGGACACCTCCCCAGCTCCTCTGCCGCTTTGAGATTCCACCACTCTGAGTCATCACATTTGAAATGAAACCGTCCAGGAAGATCACCTGAGACCAGGAGTTTGAGACTAGCCTAGGCAATACAGCAAGACCCCATCTTAACAAAAGTAGAAAAAAATTAGCTGGGCCTAGTGCCACCTGGAGTCCCAGCTACTCAGGAGACTGAGGTGGGAGTATCGCTGGAGCATGACTAGAGCCTGGGAGTTTAAGGCTTCAGTGAGCTGTGATGACGCCACTCCAGCCTGGGCGACTGTCTCTAAAAAGACTCTGTCTCTAAAAAGTTAATTAATTAAAATCAAAGGAAATTAACTCTAAAGTCCCAGCCATGATGCCAGCAGAGAAAATGTGTTGAAAACCCTAATTTAATGTGATTTTCTGCCCCTCTTAAGAGTTTAGTGAAAGTGTGTATTTCGAATGAAAACAAAGACATGCTCTTCACTTCAGGTGGCAAAAGATGCCCTAAGTGGCACTGCCTTAAATGAATTCCAAGTCTTTAAAGCATATCATGAGTTCTAAACTCCTAAGGAAGGAGGCATTAGTGTGTGTGGGAGAACGGGTGTCACCCAGCACAGCTGCTGGGAGCCTCAGGACCATGGTTCAGTCTGGGGAAAAGAGGAAACTCCTCTCTCTGGTGAGAACAGGACTCCCAGGAGGGGAATCGCATGTGTAAAGTCACTGCCCTTTGTTTCTAAATGCTGAGGGGGAAAAGGGGTGTGTTGGACCAGAGGTACTAAGCATAGGAAAAGACTCTCAGGGACAGCCCCACTGGAGGAAACAAGAAAGGCCACCCGTAATCACCTACACATTCTTTTTTTTCTTTGGCTGGGGCTGGGTTTGAACCCACCACTTCTGGTATATGGGGCTGGCGCCCTACTCCTTGAGCCACAGGTGCTGCCCCACCTACACATTCATAGGAAGGAGGGAAGAGGAAAGAGAAGGGATGGGAGGGGGGAGGCCGGGAGAAGGGAGGGCATTTGGGGGATGCAGCCTAATGTGCATAATGGAGTGATACATTTCTAAACTATTAAGAATAGAGTATGAATGTTTTTACCACAACAAATAAGTAAGTAAGGAGGTGGTTCTGTTAATCAGTCAGACGTCAGCTTTCCACATTGTGCCCCACAAATGCATTAATGTACACGGTTATGATTTAATAAAGAATTATAAAAAAAGAAGGGCCACCGAGGGTGTGGAGATTGTATTTTTGGCTCCGTTTAAAAATTAATTTTATTAAAAGTTGAGGGGACGTCAGTCTGCCTTTTTAGAGCACACCTTCTCTGAAACCATGGGTGTGTGTCCACGTGTGGACATTCCCAGAATTGCAGTTGTCAGGTGGTAAGAAACTGTTTCAGCAGCTAGTGTGGCAGGCCAGCTGATGGGACACCAGCATCTGGTGGCAAGCATAGCAATCTGGTATCCCAGGACCAGTCCACTGCACGCCCTCTGGTGTCCTTGCTTGAGGCTTCACATCCAGTGGAGCCAGGCTTTGGGCCCAGGGTGAGGCCCTAGGTGGCACTGCTGGGGAGGGGTGTTTGGCTGCAGCTGCCTGAGCCATGGTTGACGTGCCCATGTCTGTACAAGGGAGGTTGGACGTGCATAGCCAGATGCTACAGCCTGAAGCCCCCAAACCAGAACCACTCACGGCATCTTCCCAATGGTTCTAACCATCTTCTCACCTCACTATGTCCCCCATTCCACATCTGTTGGCAAGCCCCGGCTATGTGCCCAGATGTCCTGGGTGGGTCAGGACAGTCTGTTCTCCCAGAGCACACAGCTGTGGGCACACTCCAGGTCAGCCTGCCCTGCCCCCAACACAGCAGCTTTTGGGTCAGGCTAGCACTGGGCTGGACCCAGGCTGCCCCCAGAGCAAGCAGACCTATTGGGAAGAGGCAGTGGCTTCCTTATCCCACAGCTGTCTGCTGTTTCCTTCTCTCCCAGAGCCCATGCACAGAAGGGGAGGAGGGCCCAACTGATCTTACTCTGACCCCTCTTCTCAGACCCTTTTCCTCCCCGGCAAAGGGGATTTTCATCTGCCTTTAGGTAAGCTTTTATCCTTCTAAATCTGTTGTTTATAGGTATAACCTTGTTCTTGGAAGCCCAAAACTGCCTTTTAGGGCATCAGAACACCTGCCTCTCAGCCCATTGCTTCAGATCATGGACACAGAAGTCTTTGGTATTAAGAACAGCTCTAGGCCCCCAGAGTTAATAACTTTGGTGAAATGGAAGAATTCCTTGACAGACACCCATCTGCTCAACTTACAGAAGAAATAATCTGAACATGCCTATAACTGTTCAATTGAATCAATAATACCCTTCCAAAACAGAAAGCACCAGGCCCAGATGGGATAACGGTGAATTCTAGTAAACATTTCAAAAAGAAATTATACCAATTCTCTACAATCTCTTCCAGAACCTAGAAGCAGAGGGAAAACTTCCTAACTTATTCTATGAGGGCCGCATTACTCTAATACCAAAGCCAGACAAATCATAAGAAAGGAAAACTACAGACCAATAGACTCATGAGTATAGATAGGAGATTCACAACAATGGGTTACAGATGAAACCCAACAATGTGTAAAAACAGTTATGCTTCATGACCAAACAGGATTTATTCCAGGTAGGCAAGGCAGGTTCAATATTTAAAAATCAATTACTGTAATATCCGTCACATCAACAAGCTAAAGAAGAAAAAGCTCTCACTAATAATCAAGAGATTCAGAAAAAGCATCCCACAAAATCCAACACCTACCATGATAAAAGCTCTCAGCAGACCAGGACTAGCCGAGAACTTCCATCTACAAAGACCCTGCAGCTAACATCACGCTTAGACCAGATGCGTCCCCCGTCCCCATCACTGCTCCGAACATGGTGCTGGAAGTCCTGGCTAGTGCAGTGAGACAAGAAGAAAGGTCACAGGTTCTCAGATCATGTGATCATCTATGACCATCTCAAAGAATTGACCAAAAATCCCTGGAACTAGTAAGCAGTTATAGAGAGGTTGTAGGATACAAGGTTAATACACAAAAGTCGGTCATTTCTCTATAAACCAGCAATGAACAAGTGGAATTTGAGATTAAAAGCACAATGCCACTGAACTTAATGTTGCTAAGTATAATCTAGCACATTGCATACAAAATCTTTGGTGAAATGGTGCTAAGTATAATCTAGCACATTGTATACAAATGGTGCTAAGTATAATCTAGCACATTGCATACAAAATCTACGTGAGGAAGACTGAAACTCTACCTCGTAAATGGACAGCTATTATAGGCTTGTGGACAGGAAGACTCAGTATTATGGAGAGTCAGTTCTTCCCAAATTGATCTTTAGATTCAACATAATCAGTCAAAATCTCAGCAAATTACTGTGTGGATACTGACAAACTCTTTCTAAAGTTTATATGGAGAGAAAAAGACTTAGAATATCCAAACACAATATTGAAAAACTGAGCTGGAGGACTGACACGGCCTGGCCCCAAGACCTCAGCTAACGATGTAATGAGACGGCATCGTGTTGGCAGCAGAGCAGACAGGTGGACGGGAGAGCCAGGAACAAAGGCAACTCACAGGGAAAGGAGAGGCTTTTCAACAGATGATGCTGGCGCAGCTGCAAAAACAGGATCTAGGCTGGGTCTGGTGGCACCTAGCTGAGACCATCCTGAGCAAGAGAGAGACCCCATTTCTACTTAAAATAGAAAAACTAGCTGGGCGTGGTGGCACATGCCTGTAGTCCCTGCTACTCAGGAGGCTGAGGCAGGAAGATGGCTTGAGCCCAGGAGCTGGGGGCTGCAGTGCGCTCTGGAGGCACCACTGCACTCCAGCCTGGGGACAGAGGGAGACCCTGTCTCAAAAAAAACAAAACAAAAAAAACCCTTGAGTCTTAGAGTCTTATACCCTTCACAAAAATCAAAATGGATCATAGGCCTAAATGTGAAGTCAGAAACTCGTATAGGATAACGTGGGGGAGAACTAGGCAGCCTTGGCGTGGCAAGATCAATGAAAGAAATAATTGGTAAGTTGGCTTCATTCAAACAAAAACTTCTGTGATCCTGTCAAGGAGAAAACAAGCCACAAACTGGGAGAAAATAGTTGCAAAGGACACTGATCTTATACAGAGTCGGAGTAAGTGTCCTACAGAGAAGGGGCCACCCCAGGGAGAGCCCAAGCTGCTGGCTGCAGGGGAGACCAGTGCCCTTGCAGGGTCTCCGGGGGGGGGGGGAGAGGGGGCAGGAGTCAGTGTGAGGATTTGACCAGGAGGGAAGAATGTTGAGAGGAGGTTTGTGGTTTGAGGGGCTTCCCGACAGGGATTTGAAAAACAGGGTGAAGCTTTAAAAGAAGGCAGGCTTAATTCCACAAAGAACGCCAAGTTCCCCAGCAGGCAGAATGCCATCAGTGAATACTTACTGGACTGGCAGTGAGTGACATTTTCTGCCTCACAGGGACACAAACCCGGAATGATACTTTAACCCAAGTGGTGCTGTAGCTGAGGGAAGAACTGGGAACCTCCAGTGTTGCCTGGGTTGGGGCAGGGGGGAGAGGGGAGCAGGAAGGACCCAGGCTCCCCTGTTTTAGCTGAGGAGTTGGGGCACTGCAGGCTGGGCACTGGGACTGCTTCCCCCTCAGCCTCTCTGCCATGTGGCCCAGACCAGCTGGGAACATGGGATTGGGACCAGGAGGCGGGCACCTGATTGCAGGCTGTGCCTCCTGTGTCCAGGGAGTAAGTGGGGCGGTCAAGGCTCCGTCTGCTTCCAGGGCAGCTGTGTGTCTTAGGCTGGGGAGTCACAGGCACTTTGTCATCAGGATGGTCCTGAGTTATTAGCATAGGACACCGGGGTGGGCCTAGATGTTGGGGACGCCAAGATGAGAGGCTGCTGTCCTCGGGAGCTGGGAAGGCCCAAGAGCTGCAGGGCCCCACACACGGGAGGCTGTGCCACAAAGTGGCCTATGGAGGCCCCTCTGGGATGGGTAGTGGCTCTGCTGTCTGTCTGGACTAGAAAGACGGTGGTGTCCTAAGTCCCATCAGCCTAACTTTAACCCGTTTTCTTCTCCCAAAAGGTCAAAAAGCTACGAGATGAAGTCACAAAACTAAAATTGAGATGTACCTTGAGCAAAGAGCATCAGCTGCCGGCTCTCCCTAGAGACCTTTCACTTCACCCACCAACATCACAGCCTCAAAATATATTTTTCACACAAAATCTTAAGAATCAGAAAACGTGTGTAAATACCAGGGACAGACAGTGATCGCCATGCTGGAGGCATCTCCAGGCGCAGCAAGCTGCTCTGCATGTCATCGCGGGGTGGCCGGCGGCACATCTGGGATTCAATGCTGTCTTGTCACGTCATGGCAGGGTGGCTGGCAGCACATCTAGGATCCAATGCTGTCTTGTAGGTTATCTCCCAGCCTGTTGTGTTCCTTTTCTGAGGCCTCAGATGGTATAAACTGCATTAAAAGACAGAACACTTGACAAGCCACCTCGAGTTTGTTCCTGGCAGCTCCTTCCACCGATGTCTGGATGTCCGTCCGTCCCCCCACCCCCAACGTTATAAATGTAATCACACCTTTCCCTCAACTCGGTTAATACAGTGTTGTTCACCAGATTCAGATTTCAGCCAAGTTGGAAGTCCCAGCAAGGCCATGTGTGGCCAGGAGGGAGCAGAGGGAGCTGCCTGGGGCTCCATGTGCGGCCAGCTGGTTCCCTGCCCAGCCCTGTGCTGTCCTGTGGCCTCAGCCCTGCCCGGCAGCCGCCCACTGAGCCTGCATGTGGGACTGGAGTCCAGACCTGCCCTCATGGGAAAGGCCCATCTCTAAGGCTCCCTCCGCCCAGCCTGTTCAGACTGTGATTCCAACGCTGAAGACTCTTGAAAACATCTTTGATGTGATTTAACTGATATAAGACTGACACAGACTTGCTTTTTATGTCAATTTTGGTAAATATGTTTTTCTGGGAATTTTTCCGTTTCATCCAAGTTGTCAAATGTATTAGCATTGTTGTTCACTGTTATTTCCTCACGATCTTTAAGATCATCTATCATCATACCTCCTTTTGTTTTCTTGATACTGGTGATTTGTTCTCTCCCCCCCCCCTTTTTTTCTTTTTTTCTGAAACAGGTTCTCACTCTGTCACCCTGGGTAGTGTCCTGGCACCATGGTAGTTCACAGCAGCGGTTCTCAACCTGTGGGTCACAACCCAGAGGAATTGTATTAAAGGGCCACAGCATTAGGAAGGTTGAGAACCACTGGTTCACAGTAACCCCAAACCCTTGGGCTCAGGAGAGCTTCCTGCTACAGACTCCCTAGTAGCTGGGACTGCAGGCACCCACCACAACGCCGGGATAGTTTTAGTAGAGACGGGTTCTTGCTCTGGTTCAGGCTGATCTTGAATTCTTCAGCTCAAACAGTCCACCCACCTTGGCCTCCCAGAGTGCTAGGGTTATAGGCGTGAGCTCTGCACCCAGCCTGTGTTCTCTCTTTATTGGTCTTGCTAAGGATTTATCAGTTTTATTTATCTTTCAATAAAAAACAGTTTTGGCTTTTCTAGGGGTTGGGGGGATCTCACAAGGCAGAAACCAAGCTGTTGGCCACAGCTGCACCACCTGGAGGTTCAGCTGGAGCTGTGGGGACCTGGGCCCAAGCGGCCCTCTGCTTGCTGGTCTGAGCCATCTCTGTGACTCGGCCTCAGAAAGGTGTGAAGATCTGCTTGACGGCCTACCACATGATGCGGGATTTCAGTGAAAGTCAGATGTGCACTTAAAAAGAAGGAATTTTGTAATTGCTGGGTGTAGTATTTTAATCATATTGTCCAAATCTCCAGTATTCTAGCTGACTTGTTCAGACTTAATCTATCAGTTACTGAGAGGCATGTTGACATTTCCAGCTATGACTGTGAACTCGTATATTTTCCTTGTAGTTATGTCAGTTTTTGCTGTTTGCATTTTGGAGCTATTTTATTAGATGCCTACAAATTTACTTTTTTTGTTTTGTTTTTCTGTTTTAATAGATTTGGGGGATACAAGTTGAATTCCATGACACATACATATGACCCATGAGTGAGTCTGGCTCTGGTGTGACCATCACCTGAGCGTGTACCTTGTGCCCCCTACAGACACCTACAAATTTAGGATTGTTTTATCTTCGTGTTGCATTGACCTTTTCAGCATAATGAAATATTTTTCTTTACCTCTTCTTTTTCCTTCTTAAACTCTAATTTTTATCTGATATCAACCTAGTCATATGACTTTTTTTTTTTAATACTCTTTTATTTATTTTTTTTTTGCAGTTTTTGGCCAGGGCTGAGTTTGAACCCGCCACCTCTGGCATACGGGACCAGCGCCCTACCCCTTTGAGCCACAGGCACTGCCCTAGTCATATGACTCTTTATTCCATCAGTTTTGATGTGATTTATCTTCTGTCCTTTCACTTCCAGCCTTTCTGTCTTTCTACTTTTCATCCTATGTAACCATCTCTCTTTAGCCTGCTAGTCTTTGTCTTTTAATTAGAGTGTTTAGTCCACTCACATTTAAAGTAATTGTGCACATGGCTGGTTTTCAGCCTACCATTTTACCATTTGTTTTGTGTCTCATATTTTTATTCCCATATTCTTCTTTCACTGCTTTCAGGTCAGTGGTTCTCAACTTTCCTAATGACGCGGCCCTTTAATACAGTTCCTGTGGGTCAAGACCCACAGGTTGAGAACTGCTGCTTTAGATAAACAAAATACTTCAATTCTATATTCTCTTTTATTAAAGTCTTAGAAATATCTTTTTGTATTATTCTTTTGGGTGTTGCCTAAGAAATCACAGTATGCACCCTTGATGTAACAGTCCTTTCTCCACCACAGGAAGCAAAACCCCCACAAACGCTAACCCGGCTGTCCCCGCTCACCCTTCACGAGCAGGTGCGGGAGCTCTGGGTGTCTTTCACCCCTGTGTCACACTGAGGTGGGGATGATGGTCACCAGCATTCTTTGCACAGCTGTCCCACTGTGTTCTGGTGCTCCAATCAGGAATGGGTCCCATTCATCGGAAGAACTCAGCATTAGTAATTCTCTGTACTGTAGTCGTGGTCTGACAGGCAGTAAGTTCAGTCGGCTTTTGTTTTTCTGAAAATAAATTCAGTTCTACTTTTCCTCTGCTTAGGACAGAATTCCAGGTCATCCCCACCACTTCAAAGAGGTTGTTCCACTGTTTTCTGGCTCCCATGAGTTTTGATAAGAACTCAGTTTTCATCATTATCGTTGCTTCTTTGAAAGTAGCATGTCTTTGTTTTCTGGTTTTCTTAAATATTTTAAATTTATTTTTGGTAGTCAGCAGTTTATGCTGTGCCTAGATGCGATTTTCTTTTTCTTCATTTGTTTTAGAATATGCAAAACTTATCAAATCTGGGAGTTAATGTCTTTCATCAGTTTTGGAAAATTCTCACCCATTGTTGTTTTTAATATTGTTTTCCCTGCTCTCCCGCTTCTCCCTCTCCTGGACTCCAGTTTCACTCAGACCCCACTGCTACGCTGCCCACTCCCGTCTTCTGTTCTCTCCACTACGTCTCATTCTGCACTCAGGCTGAACATGTCCTATAAACACTTTGGACTTAGCTCGTCTTCTGCTGTCTCTCTCACACACATACAAAATGAGGTTTTTTAACTTTAAAAATATTTGTTATAGGAAAAACACGTTCAGGTGTGTGACTGAGAAGCGTGTGCTGGGTGCTCACACTGCCGTCTCCCGAGTCAGCTTCACGATGAGCCGCCCGGGACTCTGCATCACTGAGGTCGCCATGTTCATTTCTACCATTTCCACTTAACTCTTTTTATATAATAGTTCTCATCTGTCTACTGAAATTCCATTTGTTCCTGCATGCAGTCTACCATCTCCATTAGATTCTTTAATATATTAATATAGTAATTTTTAAAAACAGACATTTTATTTTCATTGAAGTTTTGATTTCAGGTATTTTTCAGTTCCAGGATTCTTATTTTTTTTCTGTTGACATCCCCCATGTTGCAGCCTCAGTAGACTCAGCTCACCCTCTGCTTCTAGAGGACCTGCCCTAGATCTGCTGCGAGCTCTTCCCTCTAGAATGCCATGGCCTCCGTGTTCTAGGAGGGAGAGAGATCCCACCCTCTCTCCCCAAACAGCCCCTCCGCTTCCTGAGCTGTCACCAAACCCAGCAAGTGGATAGGGGTTGGGGGAACCACTTTTAGAAGGCTCAGGCCACCCTGGCACAGCCCAGTGCCCCTGTGCTCTGGAGATGCTGAGTTACAGAGCCAGCTGGGTCACCATGGAATGGGGGTTGGCCACCAGAGCCCACTCCTGCCCCCATACCTCAGCTGTGCAGAGAGGCTGAGGCTCTCGGCTCTGTCATCTTACTACCAGTTCCCTTCCAGAAGGGCTGCACCAGGAGTCCCAATGTGCCGTCTGCTACACTGACATCCCATTCACCTGTCACCTCTCTGTCAAGGTGCCCATTCTGTCTGATTTCTTATGAGGGTCCTCTCAGCTCACTTGGACAGTGTCCTGGGGGAGAGGGACTGTGGACGGTGCCTCCCCTAACATTTCCATCTGCTCAGCCCTCTCTCCAGCCGGGGTGGTTCTGCTGTCAGGAGTGGGCCTGGAAATCTCAGGCTCTGTCTTCGTCTCCCTGGGGCAGGTGCCCTCATACTAATGTCTGGCCTCCAGACGTGCCCGTGGGTTTCGCTCCCTCTGTGTGGCACCTGCCTTCCAGGTCGGGTCTCCCTCCAGGGCAGTGCAGGTATCCTGGGTGGGTGCTGCGCGCTCTGCTTCCTCTGCGACAGCCTCCCCTGCACCTGCCTCCTCTTGTCACACAGGCCATGGAAGTCAGTTCTGGCTCTGTCCCCGAGCCATCATCTTTTCATTTCTTTTTTCTTGGTATTTTGAGATTTTATTTTTCCACTTCCTCTTCCATGCATCTGCTTTGGATCTCAACATCACCTGCCCTCTGTCTGCTCACACACTAAAGTTGAGCTGGGAAACCCTTGATCTCGTGGTTCCAGAAGTCTGCCTTGAGGGTGCCAGCCCTCGCTGGCTGTTGTCAGGGCTCAGTCGGACCTAAGCAGTCTTCCCCCAGGAGTCGGCCCCTCACATGGGAGGACTTGGGTGGCTCACAGAGTGCACTCCAGTGACACTGCTGGGTGGTGCATGGGTACCCCTTCCCTTTGGGGCTAGTGCTGTGTCCACGGGCTCCCGCCCCCTTTGGTACCTGCATGAAGCCCAGTGCCCTTGTCCTGGCCTTGCCCAGTCTTGGGGGTGTGGCACCGCCACTGCCTGTTCAGACCAGGCCTGGCTTCTCCGGGAGGACCAGTGACATGCATCCGCCACGTCGGGCCCTCACCCCACCCCCAGCCATCCCAAAGCTCCCTGGTGCCCCCAGTTTCCTCTCATCAGATGCAGGCAGGCCAGGTTCCAGCAGGCCGAGGGCGCGGGCCACAGGCTCTTAGGCACCACAGCTACACATGATTCGCCAACTTTGCCTCTTCTCCTCACTCTTTCCTTCTGCTTTCTTTAGGTTTATTTTATTGCTTTTTAAACACGTCTACTAAATGCCTACTTTATCTTTATTCTCTCATTTGTAACCTACATATTGAAGGCTAGGAAAGTTCCTTAGAGTCCTACTTTAGCTGAAATATACTATTTGTATTATTATTATTTGTTGATATTCTACAATTTAATTTTTATTTCCTTTTTGGCTTTTGAGTTGTTTAAAAGAATTTTCTTTCCAAATGGTAGGTATTTTCCCTGGACTTTTGTTAGCATTTTTTGTTGTTTTTGATTGGAGTTTGCCTGAAGTTTTCTGTATAGCCTGGTCCTCGCCTGTGTCCATGATCAAGCGGCTTGGGGTGCCCCTGGGTTCTCCGTGAGAAACCTGGCGGGGAGTGTCCCCCCGCTCTGTGTCTGACCGTGTGAACACTGTTCTCTAGGGCACGAGCATCCTCGCACACCTCTTGCTTGTCATCGTCAAGGCCACCTAGCCTGATGTTTCTCAGAAAGGGTTCAGGTTGGGGCCTCCTGGGCTCATCTGTTTCATCGGCCTGCCAAGTCTTTGCCCATCTTTCCCTCAAAGCTGCCAGAGTCACTGTCTCCAATGTCTTCCTATGACAAATCGGAAAAGCGGTTAAGTCCACGCCATGCCTGCTGCAGGGCCTCACAGCCTGCGCTGGTGTGGGTGGTGCAGAACAAGAGGCCCATGGGTAGAGGGACTTCACTGAGAGGGGCTGCCTGGGGGAGGCAGCCCGCCCCCCCAAGATGGAAGAGGAGTGGCCCCATGCAGAGGTGACAGTGGGATGCGGGGTGGGGCTCACTGACGGCCCCTGCTCCTCTAGGAGAACCATCCAGTGGGGACCGCTAGTCTTCTTCCCTGGGCTGCCTCCATCCACTGTCTACCCACATCCACCAAGATCAGGTGGGGGCCCTCAAGCCCTCCCTCTGGTGATCAGCTCCCCCTTGGCCTCCCGGCAGCCCTGACTGGGGATGGCTGAAGTGGGTAATTGCCATGAGACAGCATGAGAGGAACATGAGCAGGGACAACCCCCTGGATTCTGCTTGGAATCTGCTCATAGGCCAGTGACCCGTGACCCAGCCCCCCAGGTTGGTCTTCTCCTGAGTGGGCCTGGCAGCTGGCCCATCCTCTGCCTCTGGCTCCAGTGTCTTTTTGAAGATGTAGGGTGTTTGGTAGGGCACAGAGCCCTCTGTCCCTGGTGAATTTGGGGTGTCTGGCTTAAGGGTTCTCTGTCATCTAGTCAATTCTTGTGATGGGGGGGGTCTCTCTCCCTGGCACCTGACTGTCCTCCTCTGGCTCTTCCTGGACCCCCTCTCCCCCTATTTCCCACTCCTGAATGAGGGCCATCTGCCCCCGACATCAGAATCGGTGATGTCATCCCAACCCTCTGAGACATCACTCATTTCCTAAGCTGCCTTGGGAAAGAGGCAGGAGGCAAAGCCTGGGCACCCCCAAGGTCACAAGACGATCCTGAGGAACAGTAAGGTGGCCTGGAACTGGCCGTGGGCCAGTAGCTGGGAGAGCCCAGCGTCCAGCAGTGGGGAGTCTACCCTTGGAAGTTGTGGAAAGTGGGTGGTGGACTCACAAGGGGCTCTGCTATTGCAGGCGGCTTCTGCGGAGGGGACCCACCATGCTGGTCGCCTGCCTGGGGCCCTAGGACCCTGCTGACTGACTGTGACTGGTGTTTCCCTGTAGGTGGCGCCAGGAGGCAGGGCCTGGGGAGGTCACAGGGAGCCACCTGCAGGGGACTGGGGCCTGGGGGCGGCCCTGAGAGAAGCAGCTGCCTGTCCCTGGGGCTGCCATGGCAACTGAGGCACCTGAGGTGACATCTCAGGCTGACAAACTTCAGCAAAAGTGTCATCCTCCCATCTTGACAGGGAGGCCTGGCCCACACTTCCTGTTCCTGGAGTCTCAGAGGCCTGCACCTGAGTGGGTCAGGGTGGGAGGGCCCAGCCCTCACCAGCAGCAAGAAGACCCGTCCTCCCCAGTCTCAGAAGGACACACCCGTCCTCCCCCAGTCTCAGAAGGACACGGAAAGGCCCATTTTCTGCCTGAGAAGAGCTGTGCGAGTGAGGCTGTAGAGAACTCAGTGGGAGAGCATCTCCCAGGCAGGAAACATCAGCTTCCCTTCCAGGGTGGGACAAAGCAGGTAAGAAGTGACTCTAGCCACTCAGACCCAGGGGTAGCCCTGGGCTGCAGCCCTGAGAACTCTACCCACAACTTCCCCCAGCACACCTGACCCGTGCCCTGAGCAGGTGAGAACTCAGCTCCCAGAGAAGACAGATGCAGCTGAGGGGCTGGGGTGGTGGGCTGTCCCCCTGCGGTGACAGACCACAGAGCACATTTGGCTCCACAGGTGGCCAGCAAGCCCTCCCTGCAGCCTTGGGCTCTGGAGGTCTCCAGCAGTCTGGCCCAGAGTCCACGCTCTTAACCAGCTGTCTACACTCTCTCCAGTGGATATCTGGCAGGTTCTCTGTTCCTAGCCAGGCTTTTAAGACTTCCCCTCTGGATTCTGACCCTACAGTCATCCATCCTGATAACCTCTGTTGCAGGGAGAAAGCTCCAGACCTCACCCTGAAGCATGGTCAGACAGAACAAAAGCAGTCTTGCAGAACTTCACTCCAAGGGCTTCCGAATTGGAACAGATAGAACAAATGTCACCCAGGGATCTGTGACCTGCTGGAAGATCCCAGGTCCCCAGGCTGTGTGTTTGCAATGCAAAGATGCCCTTGAGCCCCTGCCTCACTGGATATGATGGGGCTGAGGACATCTGCACAAGTCAGCCTCCCTACCTGACACCCTGGAGGGAAGCCGTACTTGTGCACTTACTCTGTCCTTACTCTTCCCAAGCACTAGGGCCCATCCACACATTTGGCCTTTGGGCATCAGCTCTGGAGAAATCCATAGTCTCTGACTCACGGTAGTGGCCTGCGAGGCCCTCTCCCTTGACCAGACACCTTGCTTTGACAGGGCCAGGCCACATTGCAGGAGACCACTCAGCAGGCCAGGTTGGGCAAGCACCAGGAAGAGAATGCAAGCATAGATGTGACTATGGGGTGGGGCACAGCTACCTGAGCAGGGGGTGGGGCACAGCTACCTGAGCAGCCCCTCTGGGAACAGACCAGGTGCGCATGGCAGCATCTCACCGTCAAGGGGTGCCCTATGAGCGTCCTGTTTCCTGGGAGAAACAGAAAACGGCCTAATTATTTAGTACAGTCAGGGAGATTTGAGGACACTGTTGGGTGAGTTTGGAGACAGGGGCCAGAAGAAGGGCCATTTGAGCTGATCCCCAGAGGAACTGCCCTGAGATTGGAGGGAGGCAGGTGATGAGAGTGGGGCAGGCTTCTGAGGAGGTGAGTTCTGGAGCATCTTCAAGGACCAGCACAGAGATCAGGACCCCAGAGGAGGTGGACCCCAAAGAGAGGCAGCCTGCAGGGCCTTCGTCCTCCTCCTGCCAAAGTCAGCCCCTGTCCCTCCTCCAACTGCTCCTCTCAGGCCCATCCTGCTAACTCCTGCTCACCTAAACTCAGCCCCGGGGGAGCTCCAACAATCTGCTGTGCTTCTATGGCCCCACCTCATTCCCATCTGTCTGGCAGAGCTGGCCCTGGGCCTTGCATCTCACTGACTGGCATGAGCAGGGTGGCCCATGGAGAGATCTCAGAGCAGCTGGCACAGCACAGACCCAGCCCCCCAACAGTGTCAGAAGGGAGGGGGCACCTGGGCTGGTGAGGCCCCAAGGACAACTGCACTGTAACTGGGACTCTGGAGACCCCCACAGCCTCTGAAGCAAGAAGTCTGTGGTGGGGAGAGGTAGCAGGCTTCTGGGGTGGGCTCTGAACAGCCATCATTTAAAGTACAAAGCATGCTGTTTTTTTTTAAATCCTACCTAGTGGAGAAGGGGATTTAAAAACACCCTGTGAGTGGGGCGGTGCCTGTGGCTCAGTGGGTAGGGCGCCGGCCCCTTATACCGAGGGTGGTGGGTTTGAACCCGGCCCTGGCCAAACTGCAACCAAAAAGTAGCCGGGCGTTGTGCCAGGCGCCTGTAGTCCCAGCTACTCGGGAGGCTGAGGCAAGAGAATCGCCTAAGCCCAGGAGTTGGAGGTTGCTGTGAGCTGTGACACCGCCACGGCATTCTACTGAGTGCAATAAAGTGAGACTTTCTCTCAAAAAAAAAAACACCCTGTGAGCTCACTTAAAAATACACAGCAGGCAGTGAGGTGCAGTGGTTCCCGCCTGTACCAGCACCCTGGGAGGCCAAGGCTGGAGGATCTCTCTAACTAAGGGATTCAAGACCATCCTGAGCAAGAATGAGACACCATCTCTACTAAAACACAGAAAAATCAGCCATGGGTTGTAGTGTGTGCTGTGCCTGTAGTCACAGCTACTCAGGATCCTGAGGTGGGAGGATGGCATGAACCTAGCCAGAAGTTTGAGGTTGCTGTGAGCTAGGCTGATGCCATGGCACTCTAGCCTGGGCAACAGAATGAGATTCTGTCTACAAAATAAATAAATAAATAATAAAAGTACACAGCACACATCCCAGAGAAGCTGGCAGGGCAGGGGGGGGGACATCTCTCCACTCTCCTCCTCCCTGCTCCAGAACTGCCACCTCCTGGGTGTGTTAGCCCAGCCCCTGTACCCCCAGGACCCTCACCCACTGTCCCATCAGACCCCTGCCTGCCTCCACCCACGCTTTTCCCTGCAGATCCTCAGATGTACCCCTTGTACTACCCCAGACTACTACTGCTGTCACCTGGGGTTACCAGGAACACCCTGGACACACCAGACACCCTTCAGAGGTGTCTCCTGGCCTCCCCCCACACCCACCTTGGACCCTTGTCCAATCACAGACCTGTGCGGCCCACTCTGCTGTCCTGTCTGATGCACTCCAGCAGGGCCCCTCTGTGGACACCTGCTGCTCAAGTGAAGGTCCCCATGGCATTCCTCCTGGGCGCGCCCACGCTGGTGGCCCCACCAGCCTGGCAGCTGAGGCAGACCTGGGCTCTGTGGTCCACAGTCCTCTCCCCAGTGCCCAGGAACCGTGGACCTAGCAGGCCCTCCAGCAAACAGGAAGGCGCGGTGGGATGGCCCATGTGCAGCAGGTGGGCTGCCTCCACCCAGGTCCCCTCCGCTCAGACCGGGCTGGCAGGGGTCCCTGTTGTCTGGCATTTCTCCCGAAGCCAGCCCCACCCAGCTCTGGTGGCTTGTAGGGAGGAGCTGGCTGACCCTGGAAAGGTGCCACGTTGAGGTGGCTTCTCAGCTAGGGCTCCCCTCTACTGGTACTCTGCACCAGGCAGCCAAGCACCGCCACCGCCGGAGGGCGAAGTGGAGCCGCGCGGGGGTGGGGAGGGAGGCGCTGGCGTAAGTCCAAACGTGGGGGTTGGGGTGGCACATTCACGCACTTGGAGGGGCAGGAGCAGGCAGGTGGGCGGCGTCGGTCCTCAGGCGCTGCCTGCCTGCCTGCCTGCCTGCCTCGCCTGGCCTGGGCTGAGGTCACCGGTGCAGGTCGGGCCCCCAGGGTCGGCTGGTTGCCGGCCTGGAGTCGGGTGCGCACGCGCTAGTAGTTGGGGAAGTCTGGGGCTTTTACTCTCCGGAAGGCGCCAGACCAGCGGTGCTAGGGGTTCCGGGCTGGGGGTACCGCGTCCACTGGCGCTGCCACCTTCCACTAACCTTCAGCTCCCGCGGGCCGGGGTGCGCCCTGGGGTGGCCCTTTCGCTTGGGGAAGGTGGCTCTTTCCTTTGTACGTGGCCGAGGCCACCCGAAGGGACGCGTGGGAGACCTTCAGACGGAGTTATCCTCCCCAACCCTGGTGCTGGCCACGCGCCCTCTTGTCACCCAAGGAGGCACCGAGCACACGGGGGTGGCCCTGTGTCCCGCCCCAAGCAGCGAGGCCGAGACTAGGCCGCTTTCACCGGCCTTCGGCTAGGGCCCCCTTGGCGCCGCGTCTCCTGCGCCCGGCCCGACTGGCTTCCTGCGCCCGCCACCGGGACCTCCTCCCCGCAGTGCGGGGGCGCTGCCAGGGCACTAGGACGCCGGACCGAAGCAGGGGACTGGGGACTAAGGGGAAGGGCGGGGCCCAGGGCAGGGCCATAGGGGGAGGGGCCCAGCACGGGATCGGGAAGGGGGAGGGCTCCGGGGGGTTGGCTCCGCGGCAGAGGTATGGGCCCCCGGGCAAGGGCCGGGGCAGTGCCCCCCGCGGCGCCCCCTCTCGGATGCTCCGGGGCCGGGACGCGCTCCTGGGCGGCGCGGCCGGAAGGCTGCACGCGTGCCCCTGCCCACGCCGGCGACTCCGCAGTGCGCTCCCGGGCCGGGTGCCGCAGGCAGGCGCGGGCTCGCCCGGGACACGGCCGCGCGCCCTTCCCGCGTCCGGAGCGCGGCCCGGGGCCCGGCCCGGCCTGGCCCGAGCGGAGCTTTGTGACGTCAGGCGGCCGCCGGGCGGCGTCACGCGCGGGGCTGACCCGGCGGGGGCGGGGCGGGGGCCGCCGGCCTGGGGACGCGGTGCGGAGCATGGAGCCGCGGGCCGGCTGCCGGCTGCCCGTGCGGGTGGAGCAGGTCGTCAATGGCGCGCTGGTGGTCACCGTGAGCTGCGGCGAGCGCAGCTTCGCCGGGATCCTACTGGACTGCACGAAAAAGTGAGCGGGGGCGCGGGCCCGGGACAGCCCCCGGGGACCCCCTCGGGATCCCCCCGCCGCTGGCCCAGGTCTCGGGACCCAGCCCCAGGGCCGGGCGGCGCGGCCCTGGCGCCCGCTTTCGGTTTCCGCCGAGCCCGGGTTTTGGGGCGCGTGAGTGCGGCCGCCACTCGGGGAGCGAAAGTGTCTCAAAGTCGCTGCGACTTTTCGGGGCGGGGGAGCGGACAGTCCGTGGAGGGGTTGCGGGCGCCGGGCGGCGCTGGCGCTGGGTGTTGGGAGCCAGAGTCCCCACGCCCCAGCGCGTGTCCGCGTGTCGCTGGGCTCCCCAACTCCGTGTATCTGCCATAATTAACGCACTTTTCTTTGTTCAGACGCACTGTTGAATTCGGCTGTTTGCAGGATTGTCGTCGATTAAAAGGGGTCATATGCTCCGTGGCCTTGCAGTGTCAGTTATTCACAAGTGGGGGTGTTTTGTGTAATGACAGCGGCCGCCAGGCTCCTAGGAGTGACTGGGGCTGTGACTAGCAGTTATTGCCCCTCTGCAGGGTCAGACACTGAGATCGGGGCTCCCCAGTCCTGGAGGAGCCAAAAGACACAGGTTGCAGGAGCCTTGGGTGGTCCCAGGGGGAGCCCTGGTTTCCTGGTGGCCAGCGTGGGTGGGGCTGGGACAGTAATCCTGAGGCGCACCTGTGCACCCCTGCAGGGACTCAGCAGTACAGAGGAGCCTCCTGGAGCCGGTGTCACATGGCGCTGAGCTGTCTCTGCCAGATAAATGATTAGGCATTAATCAGACTCCGGTGCCTCCGTGCTTCTGCTGGCCTTTATTTTGAAGCTGGGAGCAGTAAACGGCTCCCCTGAAAGGGCCCAACTTTCTCTGTCAGTGAAGCCCAGATTTGTGCCATGGTGGCCTGGATGTGGCAGGGAGGACCATCTTCCATTGACAATTATCTTGCTGACATTATCTCTTCATTAGATGTGCCAGAGCCATTTATGCACAAGTCATGTGATTTAACATATGGCCTCCCGTGTGACTGTGCCCGCTCTGTGCTGGCTGCCACCAGGAGTGCATGGCAGGACAGAGGGACACTGGGCTACAGAATAGCCACCTGGGAGCAGCAAGTCCCCTCCCCAGAATGGCTGCAGCTTCTTCCCTCAGGGAGAGTCCCCAGGGATACACCCTTGTCTCCTTCCTCAGCTCTGTCTGGTCTTTCCTCCCTGGAGGGGGACTTGCCCCAGTGATTCCCCCTTTTCTTGGGCTCCTGACCTGTGTCTGGGGCTGTCTACAGAGGCTGGAGTCAGCCTGGCTGTAGATCACATCCCTGCCACCTTGAAGAAGGCCTACAGGGTTCCCCTTATGGGAACTGGCAGTCGTAGGTATGTGGGTGTCGACTGTACCACAACCACCTTCAGCTGTCACCAGAGCTACCCACACAACCTGGGCTGTGCCTTGAGAGGACCCCTCCTCTCTGCCCAGCTGTGGCCCTGTCAGGCTATGGTTGGCTCTGTCCTATGTCTAGAGATGGGTCTGGCCCCAGCCTACCCCCCACCCCAAGGCTTGGTCCTGAAACCGCCCCTGCCCACCTGTCCTTCCTGTGCTCGTCACCCTGTTCTCTCTGTTTCCAGTTCTCTGCCCCTAGTCTCACAAGTTGAGATGCTAATGTTCACAGCCCTGCCTCAGGATATGGGCCAGGTGCACATTTCTCCTCAGTGCCCGGTACCTGCCCTTGCCCCTGTTGGTGACAGTGAAGGCCCTGTCCCTGGGTGTGGGCCCTGATGGGCAAGGAAGAGCTTCAGAGCTTTGCTTCTTGGACATCTGTCCATCCATGTCATAAGAATATGTGGGCCCCTGAGCCATGGGCATGGCATGCTGGATCTTTAGGACGGGCAGGTGAACTGTGGAATGGCCTGTACGAGCAGCTCCCCTCATTCAGATGCAGATCTGGTGGTCTGAGTTCCCCTTGCCATGACTAGTCATGTAAGTGTTCCCTGGCTGGATCAGGGCAGTTACCGGGGCCCTGAGCACACAGTCTCCTGGGTAGAAGGGCTGCAGTGGGTCGGCATTGGTGTTCATAGTTAGGCCGGTATGAGAGGCAGGCTCCTCTCCCCTGTTTCTCTTCCCTATTTGCAGAGAGCCCAGGTAACTGCCTGGTTCTCTTCGGTGAGTAGAGTTGCCTAGCCCGGTGCTGAGTCTTGAACTTGATGAGGGTGCAATCTTCTGGAAGCCACATCCCAACTCTAAGAACTCCAGCCAACCATTGCCTATCCCCTGGCAGAAGGGCACCCTGACTTCTGTCCATGATGGAGGCTTGGCTGTTGGTGGCTGCTCTTGGGAATATTTACTGGACAACCGAGGATGAGTGCCTGGTCCAGGCTCCTCTGGCATCGGGGCTGCAGTGGTCATAAGATGTGTCCCCTGCCCTCTGGAGCTAGAGGGACCAAGGTGCCCATGTGTCACAGACTGGTGCACCAGGGCCCAGGCAAGTGTGGAAGGGTCTTAGGAGGTGGCATCGGAGTGAGTAGGTTGAGGATAAGGGGTGCTTGTGATGGTAGGGGGGCCCCAGAGGGCTTAGAGAAGGGTGATACTGATGGCTCAAAAGCCTTTGAGTCCAGGACATAGAGCAGGGGAGTAGTTGGCCCAGCTGCTCTGCCCTAGAACTTCTGGGATCAATACCCATGGTGAGAGGTCCAGGTTCCCAACTCTGTGGCCCTGGGAAGGGGTTGCTCAGTGGCTTCTGCCAACCTGCTGTCCCTGACTCTGAGCAGCACTGGTCCTGGGAGGCCCCTGAGTGCCAGCAGGCCAGGCCAGCCACTCTGCCCCTGTCCCGCCGGGGTTCCAGCTCCACGGCTGGCAATCTGCAGGGCTGTGGGGAAGGCTATATCTACTTCCTACACCAACATGGGGAAAGCTGAGCTGGGGCCTTGGTGTGTGCCCTCAAGCTGTGCTGGGGCTGCAGGCTCCCCAGCGCAGGGCTTTGTGGAGAGGTTTCCACAGGCTCTCAGCCCTGCTTGGCAGCTGCACATCTCTACCCCAAGAGCCATGTTTTCCTTGCCTCTTCAGGCAGCCACAGGGTGAGGCAGGAGAGAATCCAGGAGCACCAACAGCTTCATGTCCTGGGTCCTGGATCTGCAGAATGGGAAGCCTGGTGGGGGCAGCTGCAGGCACGTGCAGCCCAGGGGCTCTGATGGGCAGCCAGGCCTGTGCCCCTTCTGGCCTTGGCTGGCCTCAGATTTGTCCTGGTCTGTATGTCCTTGGAGGGATGCCCTGTGTTGTCCGGGCAAATGTCAGTGTTTCTGGGCTTGGATACCTGGCTAGTGAGGGAGGTGCTGTTGCCCTTGTTGTTTTGGGGTCAGTACCCCATTAGCACCTTTTGGCCGCTGCTCTCTGCCTCAGTTTCCCAGCCTTTCCTCAGAGTGAGCTCAGGGTGATTTCTGAGTTCTTACAGGTTTTGCATGGAAATGTTGGCCAGCCTGGAGCTAGACTCCAAAGTAAGCCTGGCCCCTAGGAGGAGTCACCTCCAGCCCCCAGGCTTCTCCCCACATGCCTTCCCTCCACCTGGGTAGGGCTGTCCCAAGGCTGTGCCCACCTGGAGGCCCTGGGAGTCCAGTGGGGACCCTGGCAGGCTCACCCTGGCTCCAGGGCCGTACTGCCCTCACTTGCGGTGTCACCTGTGGAGGCATCGCCAGGCCAGTGCAGCCTCTGTCCCTCAGGGATGAGTAACATTGGCCACAGTCCAGCCTTTCTAAGGGGCTAGGCCTTGTGGCGCCCTGGGCCGCAGTGCTGGGCTTCCCAAAGGTGGGGCCATGTACCCAGGCCAGGACAGTGGCTGAGGCTCTTCCTGTGCTGACGCCGGCTATGTCTGGAGGCCACAGACCTGACCATCCAGACTGTTCAGCTTGGGCCATCCTGACCTCTCAGCCTTGCTAGTCTGGCTTGGGCCATCCTGACCTCTCAGCCTTGCTAGTCTGTGAAACGGGAATGGTGGTGGCCCACACCCCACAGGCTGCTCTAGGATGGGGGGGCCAGGTCCAGAAGCCTGGGCACCTGCTGTCAGCTTCAGAGGGTGTGAACTGTTCCCACCCTGTTTACCCATGGGGCAAGATGGGGTGTGGCCTGGGGCTGCAGCAGCTCCAGGAAGGAAGCAGGCCGCCTGCTGTGCTGGGCTCACAGGCCAGGCAGTTTCTGTAGGCCCTGCTTGTCGGGTCCTTGGGCGCTGGTGCTATGGACGGAGAATGGACACAGGCTACGAAAGGGACAGTGTGAGGAGCAGGCCTAGAGCCTCTGGGGTTGGTGCCCAGAGAGGGGTTGGCTTCCGTGTGTGGCCCTGGAGAAGGGGCTGCTCTGGCATCCAAGTGGTGGCTTCTCCTCCCGGCCTGCTCTCCCTGACTCCCCAAACAGAGGTGGCCCTGCCAGGCTTGGCTGGCACTCGGCCCCTACTCCTTCCCCTGGTTGGGCTCCTGGTACCTTTGCCCTGGCCTACAGCCTTAGGTGGTCAGGGTGCTACATTGCCTACCCAGGCCGGTGGTCTGCCCAGGCAGCTTTCTCGTTGTCCAAGTGCTCCTGAGGGGGCAGAACTGGGCTGAGTTTGCCTTGAGTGTCCCCCGAAGGGCTTTTTGAAGGGTGCTGTGCCCAGCCCGCACCCGCTTGGCTGAAGCCTCCTTCCTGGGTGCAGGGGCTGTGTGGAAGGCAATGGCCAGAAGCTCAGGGTGCATGTGTGTGTGCTGGACATGTGCCTGTGTGTGACTCACAAGTCTTCAGAACCTTAAGCCCATTGTGAATGCCATGAGGACTATCACAGAGAATGGGCCAGCTGTGGCCACCCCCGCTCTGGGGCCGGGGTCTCTGGGGCACCAGTCAGGAAGCCCAGGTTGGGGTGGTGGCCAGCTCTGGGCGGGGCCTTACAACTCCCACATCTAGACTCCAGCAAGCTGTTCCTGTAGGGGGTGAGATAGTGACTGTCACTTGCTGGCCTGTCACACTTCTGTCTGGGTAGCTCCGACCTGCTTAACTATGGGGCCCAGATGGAACATAGAAGAGCAGCAGGCCATGCCAATAAAACTTTATTCACAAACGCCAGGTGGCTCCCTTTTTTCCTGTTCTGTCTGTCCTTGTCTCTGTTTTAGCTAAAAAAGTTAAGAGTTAAATCACATCTGTTAAAAATCATGCGTGGTCTCTTCTGAAGAAACACACAGAGCGTCTGGACTTGTCTCTCACTTCACAGACCAACATTAGTGCTTCATGGACTGTCTCCCGTGTGCCGAGCACCTGTTGAGCTACACGTGGCAGGGTGGCAGCCACAGCACGGGGCCTTGGGAGTACATGCAGGAAGGGCTCTCCGCTCCGGGAGGCAAGCAGCCGCTGGCTTCAGGCAGCACACCCCCAAAGCCATGCAGGGCACTGGACACTGCCTTTCTTTTTTTTTTTTTTTTTTTTGTAGAGACAGAGTCTCACTTTATGGCCCTCGGTAGAGTGCCGTGGCCTCACACAGCTCACAGCAACCTCTAACTCCCAGGCTTAAGCGATTCTCTTGCCTCGGCCTCCCGAGTAGCTGGGACTACAGGCGCCCGCCACAATGCCCGGCTATTTTTTGGTTGCAGTTTGGTCGGGGCCGGGTTTGAACCCGCCACCCTCGGTATATGGGGCTGGCGCCTTACCGACTGAGCCACAGGCGCCGCCCGGCACTGCCTTTCAAATAGAGGCTGCTCTGCCCAGTGCTTCTCCAGTCTTTCAGAAAAGGGGGGGCCTTTGGCTGGGCAGGCCTGGGGTATCAGCCCTACTGTTCAGCCTTAACTGTGGGTCCCCCTGGAAGGTGGAGGCTTATGTCTTGTGCCCCTTTCACTGTGGATCATGTGGCCTGGGGTATTGGCCCAAGCTGGTGGGGAAGGCGGGGAGGGCCTCTCACTCTGCTTCTTGTGCCTGGAGCTGTAGATCCTGAGGGCAGGGCCTGGGGGTGCCGGGCAGTTGGGTAGGGCTTCCGGGTCAGGATAGAGCTGTGTATGTGGCACTCACTTCAGCACTTTCAAAACAGCTGGGACCAACTGCGGGGCCCCAGAAGGCCTTGGCAGCCAGCCCCTGTGCTCTCAGAGCCACATGCACCCCACTCCCCTTCCAGACACCTGTTAGGCACCTGAGACCCTGGCCCTGCAGTCCCCAGTGACTTGCTTGGGGGCTGGGAAGGCTTACCTGATGCCTGCTCTGGGGTCTTCCCTGTGTCCCCAGCCCCAAGGAAAGGAGAAAAAGAAATGGCTGAGCCCTGGGAGCAAGGGTGTGGACTTGGGGCCTCAGGGCCAGTGGTCACAGAGAGGCTGGAGGACCCTGCCCAGCAGATTGCCTACCTCCCCCTGTGCCTCACGGGAGCAGAGAAGTGGCTGGCCCAAGTCTGTGTGCCATTTGACACACCTGATCAACCTGGGTCCCCAATGCAGGTGGTACATAGGTGCTCACATCTGCTCACAGCCAGGAATAGGCCAGGCCTGCTGGATCAGGGTGGTGGCCAGCCTGGTCCTCACCTCTCACTGTGCTCTGTCTCCCCTGCCAGGTCTGGCCTCTTTGCCCTGCCCCCGTCGGCTCCACTACCCCAGAGTGACAACCCCTCCGCCAGCAGCTGCCTTGGCCTGGCCCCCGAGGAAGAGTCCGGAAAGGTGATGCAGCTGGGGCCGGGCTCCCCTCCTCCTCCCCACGGGGACCAGCCCCCCGAGACTGCCACTGGCCCCGAGCCACCCCCACCCCTCATGCCACCACTGCCTACCAGCAGCCCGGCCCCATACCCACCGTATTTCGAGGGCGCCCCCTTCCCTCATCCCCTCTGGCTGAGGAACACGTACGGCCAGTGGGTACCCCAGCCGCCTCCCAGGACCATCAAGCGGGCCCGGAGGCGTCTGTCCCGGAACCGCGAGCCGGGCCGGCTCACCCTGAGCACCATCCGCCTGCGGCCGCGCCAGGTGCTGTGCGAGAGGTGCAAGCGCACCCTGAGCCCCCCGCAGACCGCGGGGCCCCCGCCCGCCCCCCGGGCCCGCAGGCGGCTGGGCAGTGGCCCGGACGGCGAGCGCCCAGGGCACCCGGAGCCGGAGGAGGGAGACGCCGAGGCCTCTGCCTGCGCGAGGAAGAGCAAGCGGGAGCGGCGCGAGGACAGGGCCCCGGAGCGGCACAGGGCTGCGGCGGATCGCAGGGCCCTGGCGGAGCGCGTCCCGCGGAGCCCGGTCATCAGGATCTCCTACAGCACGCCCCAGGGCAAGGGCGAGGTGGTGCAGATCCCCTCCCGCGTGCACGGCTCCCTGGAGCCCTTCCGCCCCCCGCAGGCCCCGCTTGAGGGCAGCCCGGAGCCCGAGGGGCTGCGGGAGGCGGAGCCCAGGGACGGGCTGCTCGGCGGGCCCTCCGCCGCGGTCCCCAAGCTGAAGCTGACACGGCCCACGCCTCCCAGCTCGGACCTGCCCCCTCCCAAGATCCGCCTGAAGCCCCACCGCCTAGGCGACAGCGAGCGCAAACCGGTGTACCGCGCCGAGCTGGTGCAGGAGCTGAACGGCTGCAGGCCGGGCCCCGTCCACGGCCTGGCGGACTCATCCTCTGGGAGTTCCAGCGAGGAGGAGGACTTGGACAGATGTCCTCAAGGCCAGCAGGCGCAAGGCAGCTTGGCCTTCCTCGTCGACTGCCCTAAGGGGCGAGCGGGATGCGCCAGTGAGTCGGTGTGCGGCAGTGACAGCCTGGACGAGTCCAAATCCTCCAGCTCAGAGGCAACTTCGCCGGACACGGGTGACCTCTCCCCCAGCAGTGGGGCGTCTGTGCCCTCCTCCTCCAGAGAGGCTGGCCCCACTGTGCCACCCCTGACTGTGCGGCTGCACACGCAGAGCGTCTCCCAGTGTGTCACCGAGGACGGGAGGACCTTGGCCGTGGGGGACATCGTGTGGGGTAAGATTCGTGGTTTTCCCTGGTGGCCAGCACGTGTCCTTGACATCAGCCTTGGCCAGAAGGAGGATGGAGAGCCCTCGTGGCAAGAAGCGAAAGTCTCGTGGTTTGGGTCTCCAACTACGTCATTCTTGTCTATTTCAAAACTGTCCCCTTTCTCTGAATTTTTCAAACTGAGGTTTAACCGTAAGAAGAAGGGCATGTATCGGAAAGCCATCACCGAGGCTGCGAACGCTGCTCGACATGTGGCCCCGGAAATAAGGGAGCTCTTGACCCAGTTTGAGACGTAGCCTTGGTCCCCTGAGCAGGTGAGTGAGAGCCCGTGGAGGCTCCTAACCCCAGAGTCCCGGGCTTGTCCGCCTCTGCCGGCCCTCTGAGGTCTCTGGGGCTGCCCTGTCCAGCCACCAACTCACTGCTGCGGAAGGTGCTGTCCCGAAAATGGTTGTCTTCACTGGTGATGTCACCTAGGCATGGAGTTTTGGGGAAGAGGTGGCCAGTCATCACTAGCCACTTGTCTCTTCCAAGCCTAAAACTCATCTGTGTTTGTGCCACTTTTCAAAGGAAGGCCACAAAAGGCTTCCTGCCCCTTAATTAGTCTTTCAGAAAAGGGGGTGCAGTTGGCTGATCCTGGGGTGAGAGCCAGGTGGGCTTCATCTGCTATAGCTCATGTGAAGGAGCTAAACCTTTGCCCCCTCATACGGGCTGGGGCTGGGCCTCTCCTCGGCCTGCAGGTGCTCTGGGTGGGACGGGGGAGTGGGCTCCCTGCACTTGGCAGGCTGTCAGTAGGGGCCAACCCTCATGTGCCCTCCCCCCAGGACTTTGTAGACTCTCTAACCAGGCCTATCCAGCCATGTGGAGATGAGGGGTATCCCCAGGTGCAGCATTGGGGTCGTCATCCAGTGAGGCTGGGGGATCACCCCACAGCATGTCTGTGGTCACCAGGTGGGCTGCAGTATCACCCTGTGACTTTGGAGGAGTCAACCTGCAGTAGGTCTGTGGGGTATCTGGAAGTATGCAGAGAGGGCTGTGGCCTGCTGTGAGTTCTCTGAGCTGTCCTGACCTGGTTTGGTCCCTGCCTCAGACACCCGGGTGCATCTGGTTGTTGCCCAGGAGTCCAGGCACAAATCCTCTCTCTCCCTGAATCAAGCCCATTTCTGGTCAGTTCTGAGGCCTTTTGTGTGGGGTGGGGCAGATGCCAAACATGTATGTTGAGGAGTGGGCCTGGGTGCTAGCCTTTGCTTGAGTTTGGGGTGTGTGTTACACCAGGGCCCTACAATGGGGCAAGCAGTGAGCTCTGAAGGGTTGTAAAGTCAGTTGACTGGCATCCTACTAGGCTGGCAGACCCTGTCTCTACCCCTCTATGGGCCGCCTCTGCCCTTGGCTTGGCCTGGTAGCCCTTGCCTGGGTACCCAGACCCCACGAAGGGACAGAGAACAGGCCAGCCCTCAAGCCATGGCTTGGGCTCAGCAGCTCTGGGGTCTGGGACAGGTTCAGAGACTGAGTGAGCAGTACACTGCATCTGCCCAAGGGGCAGGTAGGCCCCCGGAGGCCCTAGGCCTTGGCTGGGAGGGCTGGAGCTAGGAGAATGCAGCCTTGTAGGTTCAGGGCGGGCTTTGTTTATCCGGAAGCAGAGGAAGAATCTCACCAGACGGGTTTGCCTGCCTGCCCCCGTGCCCAAGAGAGGGTGGGAGCCCGTGTGGGGAGCCAAAGGGAAGAGGGGCCCCTGCCCTGCCTGGTGGTCTTGTTGGTTGGCCAAGCAGTGCTGGGGCCCAGTGTGATGGCTCCTGGCCCCCCTCTCCCCACCCTCCCACCCCCGCTCTGTGTGGGGCTGCTGGTCTCCTGCAGACGAGTTTACCTTGAAGCATCAGCAGTGTCCTGGGGCCTGCTCCGAATGGTGGGGATCTGCCAGAGGGAAGGTGTGCTTCCTGGGGCCCAGACTGCATGATATGCTGGGGGCCCAGTGGCGGTGCCTGAGTGAGGGTGCAGTGGCCAACACCTGACACCTTTGGGGAAGAAGACACATGGGGGCTCAGCTGGGGAGACCAGTGCAGGAAGGTCGTGCTCTGGGTCTCTGCTGCCTGGTCTGTTCCAGCAGCCCTGCAGTCACCCAAGGATGGCTGTGGCAGTGCCCTCAGCTTGAGGTTGGAGGTGTCTGTACCGTCCACTGCACACATCAGGGCTCTTTCCCAGTAAGCATGGTGCATGCTGCTCCCTCCCAGTGATGTCGTGCTCAAGCCCTGACCTCACTGGGTGGCTGGGGGCTCTGCTGAGCAGTGGGCTTGGTGCAGACACCCCACAGACCAAGGGCTCCAAGATGGGCTGGGGCCTGGTGGTGGCCTGGGATGTGTATCCACTCGGGTTCCTCTCCTACCCAGGTGCTCAAGCCAGGCTGGCTTCCAGTTGCAGAGCTTTGTCCCAGCTGGTCACTTGCTGCTGTGGCCTCAGCAAGTTGCATTCTCTGAACTCCAGTTTCTTTGTTTTTGTGCACTGACAGTAGCACCCATTTGGCTGCACTGTGGGGACTCTTGGCCAGTTCCAGGGGCTTACGAATGACCTGTCTGCAGCTACCTTCAGAGCAACCAGCAGGACCCCTGGGGCAGGACAGGGTGCGGGTACTCTGTGCTGTCAGGGCATGGTGGGCTCAGGCCTTGGGTCACTGTGTGTGGGAGCAGGGCTCATGGGCAGGGGTCACACTCCTGGCTGGATCTGGGACAGTACCCCTGTCCATGGTACTACGGGGCTGGCTCTCAGTGGCCAGGCTTCATCCTGCAGATGAGAGCAGAGTTTAAGGGGGAGGCTGGGGCACAGGACCTCCAGGATCCCCTGCCAGAGAGGGGAACACAGCCCGGCCCTCAGCTCCTGGCCCTGCTTTCTGCTCTCCCCAGCCTTTCCCTTTGCCACCTGCCCACCTAGCAAGGACTGGACACTCAGCTGGATGTGGGCCAGGGTGGGGCAGAGTCACTGTAGTCCTCACCCTCATGGCTGGACAGGGCTGTGACTCACAGTCCCCACATCAGTGAGTCATCCCACATAGGAGTGTGGAGGAGGAAAGTGGTCTTGAAGCTGAGCATCCGGGAAGGCTTCCTGGAGGCAATGACAGGGTTCTGGCTCTGAATGGTCAGCTGGCAGGAGCTGACAGAGTGGGGGATGCGCTGTAGGCAGGAGGAGGGCAGGCACCTGCCAGGCCAAGCAGGCAGATGCTGCGAGCCTGCTGGCCAAGCACAGACCCTGGCCTTGTCCTGACAGCAGGGCTGCTGTGAGCAGAAGGGTGAGGTGGTCTTGTTTATCAGCTAAAAATAAAACTTCAACAAAGCTGATGGCTTAAGAAAAATAAAAAATGACCCCCCAGCTGTGGGGACAGGGAGAGCCAGGGGTGCTGCAGGAGGTGGGGGGAGGGTGTTCTCCCAGGACTGGGGAGCACCCTCTGGGCCCAGACAGTGACCAGGCTCAGGGCAGCTCAAGTGGCTACATCAGAGGACCCCCCAGCTTGGCCGAGGCATCTCGCTGTCCAGAGCTCAGAGGCACATCAGGCCTCATGGTGTGGCCTGGGCTGGGGATGATGCCTCAGAGACAGAGTATGACAAGGGGGATCCCACAGAGTAGCTTCTCAGGGTGTGAGGTTTGGAGCACAGCCAATTCTGGGAGCATGCCGCATGAGAGGGCAGGAAGGAGGGCAGGAAGGTGGCCCTGGTGGGCCAGCCCTGTGGGAGGGCTCGAGGGAGGCTTATGGGACAGGGCCTTCCTTGCTCACCCTGCACCCAGTAGCAAAGCGAGAGCCAAGCGGGTGAGGGTGGACAATCACCTGAGCAAGCCTAGAGGGGTCACTGCAGCAGGACGCACCATCCAGGTGTCCTGGGAGCTGTAAGGGCCAGTGAGACACCTGGTCACACAGCACTTTGCAGGCTGCTCTGGGGGTCTGGGCAGGGAGGACGAAGGCCACCTGGTGCCCTGGCCTCTGGGGCTAGGGGACTTCTCTGGCTCTCAGACTGTGCAAGCTGGCAGGGTCCAATCTCTTGTGGAACCAAGAGTCCTGACCCTTCCCCACCAGCCCAGGTGGGGGCCTCCCAGGGCTTGTGCAATACTGCTCCCTCTCTATAGCTCGGAGCTCAGGCTTTCCCTGTCGCTGTGCTGTGTCCTTTGTGTGAGTTTCCCATGGCTGCTGTGACAAAGTACCACAACCTGGGGTCAAAAAACAACAGACATGAGCATCACATCTCTGGAGGTCTAAAGTTGGATCGAGGTATGGAAGACCCCAGCGGAGGGTCCTTCCTGCCTGTCCTGCTCCAGGCCGCCCCTGGCTGGTGGCCATGTCACTCCAGCTTCTGCCTCACTCACTCAGTCTCCTGTGGTGGCATCTGGGGATAATGAAGGAGGACCAACACATCTGCAAACACCTCACCACAAGAGGGAGTGTTCCCAGGATCCAGGGTTAGGAGCCTCCACACTCATTCATTCCATATTCAGGACCATTCAAGCACCTCAGACACAGCTGGGAGGCTCCTCCCAGCCTCCTCTTTGACAAAAGGAAGGCCAGGGCTGGCAGGCCTGGCGGGAGACCTGTGGGCAGTTGGGTGGAGGAACCCATTGTTACAGAAGTATCAGTGGCCATGCTTGGGAGGCCGTGCCATCCCACGAGCATCACAGGCCACGGGTGACCTCCAGCTTCATAACACTGCTCTTCCCAGAAGTGAGGATGTTAATCAAGAAACTGGAGTCTCTCGGGGAGGGCATGTGTCACTTGGCGGGGTTGGCAGGTGCAGTGCTTGGGGGTCACTGTGGGAAAGAAGCATCTGTGTCCTGGCTCCAGGGCTCGGCTCTGCTATTTACATTTTCCCTTTAGAGGGTACCCTTGGGCCGCCTGCCCCAAACCAGCTCATCTTTCTCCTGACTAAATAAAACTCACTCCTGCTTCTGAGGTTGGGCTTCTCAGCTGACGCCTGCATTGCTTTCAGAGAATTCAGGTCCTCAGTGAAGGTTGTAATTATTTTGTTCCAGAAGGAAACTAAGGCCTATAATTCTGAGCCTACTACAGGGGCTTGGGCCGCCTCCTCACCCCCCTACCCCACCCCGGCTCCCTGCAGCCCATCCCTGCGCCTACTCCAAGTGAGACTGGGGCCCAAGGTGGGTGCCTGTGGGTGGGCAGGCCAGGTGGGGTGGCGCATGGGAGGAGCCGTTGGCTCTTCCATGGGCCCGGGGGCAGGGCTGGGGCTGGGGTGGCTCCTACATGCTGCCTGTCTGTGCCTTCAGAGCCGGTGGGCTGCCACTCCCAGGTGGAAATGCCTCCTGCTGCAGGAAAGGGCTTTGCTGGCTCCTTCCCATCTCCTTGGCCTCACTGCCAGCAGTGCCAAAAACTCATCCTTGAGCCCATCGGCTTTAGTGCCCTGGAGAGGGCACCTGCTCCAGGGCCAGAGGGTCTGAGAGTGGACACAGTAGGTCCTGCCCAGCAGAGGCCACTCTCTCCTAATGCCCCAGGGTCTCACCCTTCCTCCATCAGTTCACCCAGTTCTCACACTTCTTTGTCCACACCGATAGTCACTGTGCTGGATCCTCACTGGGGATTACGAAGTGCTGACCATCAGCTGCGTTTCTCACTGGAATTGTTCCAACAACAACAAAAAAAACCCTTTCTTCACCAACTGCCAGTGGCACTGCAGCAAGTCCGGCCACCCCCACCCTCTCGCCTGCAGAGTCTCACAGACAATAGGCAGAAGCCCGTGGCGGGCCCAGCCCTTCCCTCCTGAGTGTGTGTATCTCACTAAAACTTATTTGTGCAATTAGTCTCAAGCCACACAAAAGTTCTTTGATGCACAGAGATGCACGTCCTGCCACAGCCACACTGCTCTTGGATGGTGGCCTCATCCCCTGCCACGTCAGCCCCGGCCACTCTGTGCGTTCTCTGTCCCAGGCCTGTGAGGCCTGGATGCTCCAGAGGAGCCCTACCTGGGTGCTGGGGACACTCTTGCTCCTGGGTTGCTGTTGTTTCTAAGCCTTTGCAGTCAACAGAGCTGGCAATTACTTTTTTTTCCCTATGCCAATAGTCTTGGCTCTTAGTATTAGCATAATTATTAGTTTTATATGTGTAAAAATTAATGTACAGGTAAAATCCTATGTTATTTTAAATATTTCTTATGTACAATACTGTTGTAATGCAGGCTAATGGTTTCAGCGCCCACTAAGGAGTGGTGCCCACTAGCGTCACACACAGGGGTTCTATAAGGAGAGTCAGAGTCTCTTCCCTTGGGGTGCATGTCACATCCGTGAGTTCAGTCTCTGAGACAGTTCCTCTCCCTGCAGTAAGTCATGACCTCGAAACTGCTGGGCTCCTTCATTCCATTTTGCTTGCCATTTTTAGAGATTCCTGGGTTTTTGTAAACCTCACTGTGTTTTATGATTCCGTGGACATTTCCACAGCTCCAAGTCTGGCTCCCATCGTGGCTTCAGGTCAGCATTTTGGCCCTTCTGAGTTTCCTGCAGAAGCAGATAGGTCCCTGCCCTCAGGCAAAGTAGCTCGCACCTGCTGGCCCCTGGCCCCAGGCTCCTCCTCCCTTTCCTGTGGCAGCCAGCCATGGGCAGGCTTTCCTGTGGCCAGCTGTCCTTGGGGGGTAGGGAGGGATGTGAGCTATGGCTTTTTGGCTGTGGAGAGGGCATGGTTGGGCAGGGAGGTGCCAGTATCCTACAGGCCCCAGGGACAGGGTACAGAGAGCAGCGGGTGAGTCTGGACTCTGCCTGTGTCCAGCTTGGGGGTCTGAGGGCTCCTGGGCAGGCACCTGAGATTCCTTGCATCCTGGAGGTTTCCATGGCCAGGAACAGCAGCCAGGAGCAGTGGAGCTCGGTCCATGAGCAAGCACAGGCGAGGGCCTCACCAGGGAGGCAGGATGGAAGGTGAGTAGCAGCCAGGCCTGTGCAGGCATTCTGCATCACTGTTTATTCTGCCAGGATGGGGAAGCTGCCTTGAAGGCCATTGCCGCTGAACTGGATGTGAAGGGCCTGGCCAGGGGCTGCCCCTCCAGGCTGTGGGCACTGTTCCAGCGAGAATGGCAGCTGATGGATTTTTAACAACATTTCCAAAGGTCAGGCTATTGTGGATGTAGAGAGATGTGGGCAGTTTTAATCACCTCCCGGAGCTGCAAAGCATGGTACCTTCAATTTGAGCCCCTGTCAAGTCCTAAGGTTCTTGATTAGAAAGAGGGGCTGTGACCCCCCCCCCCACACACACACACCATCAGCAGCCCCTGCTATGGTCTGCAACCCTTCCAGAAGCCTCTTCCTGATCAGCCTCATGTGTAGCCCCTGGCAACTCCCAGTGGCCTGCCCAGCATTCGGCCCTTGTGCACCATCTGTCTAGCCTGGTTGTTTTTTGGCCCGTGGGTTGGGGTTGGGCCCAACCAGGCTGTCACACCAGCTTCTCCCTCCTGAGAAATGGATGACGATGTTGGTAGGGATGTGCTTGTGTGGCTGATCCCATCCGGCAGACATTTCTCAAAAAGGAAGGGTTCCGCTTGCCACAAGGGATCTGTTGGATCACAGGATGCTGTTCCTGGGACTGACAAAGTGACGCCTGTGCTTTTGAAGCATAGCCACGCGGCTTTGAGCAGGAGCCCGCTATGCCCTGGCAGGTCTGAGGGAGGTGCTGGGTGGGGATGGTGTTAGCAGGGCCTCAGCGACCTCCTGGGATGCAGAGGGTCATGAGGTGCGTTCACCTTTACTGACTGCACAGACGCTGCGTGCATCCCCACCGGCCAAGCCATGTTTTCACATGACCATCTCTGCAGTAAACAGCTTAGCACTCAATGAGCTTAGCGCTCCTCCGAGCCTCACCCACCTCCTGGGTCCTGAAGAATCAAGGCCCTCTAGTTCCCCCAAGGCTGTGGCCATTGCTCAATGTGCACATGGACACACGGACACAGACACACACATGGACACACATATGCAGATACGTGCACATAGACGCATGCAGACACACTTGCACATGGACACACACACACAAATAGACACACATGCACGCAGACACACAGACACACACATTCACATGGACACACGGGCACGCACACGTGCACACATGCTCCCTTTCTCTTTGTAAGAAAAGGGCGATGTGGACAGGGAGGCATAGAAAGGAAGATTGCTGATACATGTGCGCCAGCCAGGGAGTGGAGAGGAGGCTCCCCGGGGTCTGCAGAGGGGCACAGCAGCAGCAGGGACTGCAGACCTCTGGGCTCCCGAGCAGGAGGAAGCATGGCAGTGGCTTGCAGCCCATCCCAGCGTGGCTGCTGGGCTGTGGGTCGGTCTGAATCCTGTCCTGGTGACCTCACCTTTAAGAGGTCCTTGCACCGGGGGTGTCAAAGCAGAAATAGTGTGTGGAAGCTCCGGTCTGGCTACAGCTAGGAAAGAAGAAACCAATGGTCCCCGGGGCCTGGCCTGGCAGGGTGGGCTATCCTGAGGACCAAGGCCAAGCTGGGGAGGGTCCTGGCTGGCTACCTTGTGCATAGACAGAAATTCTGTCCAGACAGTGTTTTGTCATGGTGAGAAGACAGTGGGTCTTATTCCTAGAATGTGGGGACATTTCCTCAGGGACCCTGAATGGATGCCTCACCTGGAAAGGGAGGAGGCTGCTGTCCAAGGTTGGGGCAGAAACCTCTGCCCAGGTGTGTATGGGGCATGTCTGCTCCAGGCCTCTGTCCTCATCTGGCCAGGTTTGGATGCAGCCTTCCTGCACCCACTGCAGGACCAAGGTCAGGGCTGGGGACAGGTGGCAGGCCGATGCAGGTAGCGCCGCTGGTTGGCATCCTTGGCAGAGAATGCCTGGCCACAGGCAGACCTGCAGCCCAGGTTAGTGCCACGAGTGGAACCTGCTCAGCAGGGCCTCAGGGGCCTCGTATGGTCCCCCTCTCGGGCCCAGGCCATTCTTCAGGATCCTGGGGAAATGGGCTTCCCTGGGGACAGGGCCTTATCCTGTCCCCACAGGTGCAGGGCCCAGACCGTGCTGCCCCAACCTTACTTGTGCTGTGTTCCCTGGGTGCACCTGGCCTGCCCCTGCCCACTAACTCCCCTCACTCCATCCTCACTTCTGTGGGGCCAGAAGCCCGTGGCACTCCTCTCATTTTTCCTACGTAAGCTTTAGGACAAACTGCTTCTGTCCCTAGCCCACCCCCACCCTGCCTCTCCTCTGGACACAGGTCTCAGTGTCCATTACAGGCCACACAGATGTAGGTCAGATGTCCATGAGCCTTGGAAATACCCACAGAGGGAAGATGGCCCAGTGCCCAGTCCCCAGGGGCTGGTGGGCCCGGATGATCACTTTGGGCAGGCAGTGTCTGGGGACGTGGTGAGGTCTGGACTGTGTTTTATGGTGTCTGCACCCAGCAGACAGTATCCTGGGAAACCCTGCCACCCTCACATGCATGGGCCACATGTCCACCCAGCCCCAAGTTCCTGAGAAGGACCAGAGTGGGCATGGGGTGCCCCCTGCACCCCTGGCACCCCAGAGGGTGTGCTGACTCGCTTTCCTAGCACCTGGAGGTCAGCTGCGGTGGCTCTGTGAGGCCGGCTGCAGCCCTGGCAGGCTGTTTTGACAAGCAGGACATAGGCGCCACTTTCCCCACTCCAGGCATGGCCACTCGCCTGGTGGCGCAGAGGCTCCAGGATATGAGTGTCCTGTGCTGAGCTCAGCTCAGGGCAACCCACTGCAGGGGATGGGGGTTGTCCTTGGTATCCCCATCCACTCAGCCCCAGGGTCTTCTCTGGGCCCCTGAGAGCCCCACAGGTACTGGCCCGAGCCCTGCCCCCACTGCCTGTGCAGCCTCCTGCTGGAAGGTCTGGTTTGGCCGGTGTCCCCACCTGGGCAGGCTGGCCTTCAACAGAGGATTCCTCAGGGTTTAACCCCCACTGGCCGGGCCTGTCCCCTGGAGGGAGGCCACTGGGTGGTGCCCAGGCATCTGACCACCCCAATCCTCGTGGGGGAGGCTGTGCTGGGGGGGGTGGGCCAGCATTGGGAGAGCCTGGGGCAGCAGCTGCTTGGGGTCAGTGTCAGGGGCCTATGTGAGGATCGTCTGCCTCCTGGGCCTTGTGAGACCGGTCTGGACAGCTTTGGTTCGCATTTCACCATAGTAAGATGTTGCTGAGTGCTGTGTGGTCATGGCACTTTCATGCATATCCATGTTGTGTGTGTTCAGATTCTAAGAGCCCACTAGTGACACAGAGGGTGTGACGAAGCATCTATCTTCATGCTTCTATGTGATTCGTGATCATTCAATTTGGAAATTATTTATGTCTTGTGGGCCTTTTTCCTGTGGAGATGAAGATTTCACAATCTTATCACCCCTAGTCCCTGCCACACAGACACAGGAATGCAAGTTTTGGTTAAATCAAGATTCCATATTTAGATTAATGATCACAGCCTATCCATACAGCCACTTGCCAATATACATATTTTTCAACTCTGTTCTCTGCAAAGTTGATCTTTGCCCCATTTTTTTTTTTGTCTGCTTGGTTTTTATAGTCGTCACTTATTTGTCCCCAGATCTGAAGGAAAGCTCTCAGTTCCCCCACGGTTCAGGCATATATTGGAACTTTCTGCTGCTGTCACACACATCTTCTGTGAGACAGCACTGACCTGCTGTTCCTCATGACTCTGCACTCACTGGGCAGCGGCACTGGGAGCTGGGATGTCCCAAATGTGTCCTTCCTCTCCCTGATGCCTTGCCCAGGACACATGTGCACATACATCTCACACATGTTTCATGTACTCAGACACAGATACACATGCTCACACATCCTCACATGCACATACACACACGTACACATACATGCACATATGCTTACATACACATGCACATGCTCACACATACACAGGCACATGTGCACACACACATACACATGCTCACACATGCACACACACACATGCACATGCTCACATATACACAGGCACATATGCACACACCCATGCACACATGCTCACACACGTACACATGCACATGCTCACACATGTACATTTACATGCATATGCTCACATATACATAGGCACATATGCTCACACGCATGCACACGTACACATATACACATGCTCACACATATACACATGCATACATGTGCCCATGTGCACACAGATGCTTGCATACACACAGGTGCTCATGTGCTCACACATGTTCACATACTCTTATATACACACATACACACATGCTTATATACTCTCACATGCAAACACCTACACACACTCTGTCACTAACACATTTCACACACACATCCACACAAACTCACAAGCTACACACACACATACAAACATACATATTCTCTCACACACACACATGCTTGTGCACTCTCACATGCAAACACACACTTACATGCACACTCTCTCACACACACACACACACACACCCCACCCCAGCACCTTCCGTCCTCACAGCCTGGCACCTCGGGCAGGAGCAGTTCCTCATGTGATGGTTGGGGCTTCTGAGACTGCAAAGCTGGAAGCCACACCTGCCAGCTGGGCCTGGGATGGCCTCATTATGTGGCCTCTGGTGGTCAGAGCAAGTTCTAGGGGTAGTAGGGGAGTTGAGGGGTTTTGGAATGTGCCCTGTGCTATGTGGGCCCCTCTCATGGAACTCCCTCCCTGGAGCTGCCTGTGCCTGCCAGCCACTCCCTCCCGCCTCTGTCTGCTGCACCGTATCCCCTCCCTCCCTTCTGCACCCCCCAGGTCCTGCCACAGCTCCCTCACACTGGTGAGGTAGAGAATTGCGGTTTGGGTACTTTCCCTCAGTTTTATAGATTCTCAGTTCTTTTCCTTAAAAGCTCAGCTGCTTTTTCCAGGGCACAGGGGTGGCCCTAAGCCCCAAGGCCAAGCCCACTATACCCCCCGCCAGGGGTGCTTTCCAGGGTGGCTATCCAGAGGACTGTGTGGGTTGGGGGCAGGTGGGGGCATATGAGAAGCAGGGCTGAGCCTGGGCCTCACAAGCTGAGAAAGCATTTCCTTTTCAGGGTTTCCCCTCCTGGTCCAGGTACCTGGTGAGTGAGAGTTGGCCCCTCCCAGGCCCAGGTGCTGAGAGGCAGTCTCTCTGGGAGTGTCTGCACTGTGAGGGCCCCAGTCACTCACGGGGACCATGAGCCTCCATGTATGGGCTGGAAGGCTCCAGGGCAGCAGCTTCTGCCCCCATGTGCGCACCCCAAGCCATTGAGGAGCCCACACTTCCCCACATGGCTGGCATGGGAGAGCAGGGCCCTGGGGTCCCCAGCGAGCCTCAGAGCCCAGACCCGCAGTGGGTGCCCCGGCCCATGCTCCCAGTCTGAGGGGTCTGTCCTCTATCACTTGACCCTGAGGTAACTGCTGCCTCTTTGTGCTTCCCCCAAGGTCTCCAACCATGAGGGCATGGCTGTCCTGGAGTTTCCGATGTCCATCTGAGGGAACCCATGCCTTCTGCCCAATTGAGTGCAGAAACCCACTGGACACAATGGTCAGCTGGCGTGAGGCCACCAGAGAGGAGCAGGTGCCAGGGAGGACTCCAGAGCACGCCACCGCCTCTCGGCTGAGTGTGTTTATTCCAGTGACACAGGCTCTAGCTTTGGGAAGTGGCCGTACTCAGTGGCATGCTTGCTGCGGCTGCCTCACTGCTGGGGCACAGGCAGCCCCAGGCTCGGCAGCCATGGGAGGAACAGGGCCCACCGCCTGGCCTCCTCCGGCTGCTGGTGCGGTGGCTGTGCCCAGCCCCAGAGCATCGTCCTGTGAGTGTCATCTGGGCTGCTCGCCTGGGACCTCCGCAGGCTTCACAAAAACCAAATTGCGCATTGGGGTTCTCTTCCCCAGCCCAGGCTCGGGGTCCCTGTGCACTTGAGAGTGCCTGCCCACCATTCCCCTCCACACTCACCGTGGGTGCCCAGCACTGGCCTGCAGGGCCGGCCATCTTGTCCCCAAGATGCTGCTACAAGTGACCAGGCATGTGTGGAGGGTGAGGGGCTGCAGCTCTGAAAATAGGCTTGAACATTAAAAGGAAAACAAAGTCACTCTGTTGTGTGTATTCCTTTTGCCCTTTTTTTGTCACTTTAAAAACCAAAAAGAAAAAGAAAAGAACATCAATTTTCTTTCTTAATTTATATGTAAAGCAAAATAAAAGTTTCTGCTGGTGTCACTGCCCTGCCTCGGGCTCACACTTGTGTATTTGTCCCTTGAGCAGACGGCCCAGGGAGGGCCCCACAGTTGCACACATTAAGGCCGCGGCCCTGCCGGTTGCATCTCCACCGAGGTGCTGACCTGCTGGACACTGACAAGCTACCCTGGGCAGTGGATCTGAGTCTGCCCAGTCTTGCAGCCTCTCAGGGTTTTCTGGTTGATGCCGAGTTTCCTGGGGAGACGCAGCTGCTCTGCAGGGGGGTCATGTGCCTTGTTTCTCCTCATGGCGTCTCTCACCACCTGCTTTCCTGGTCTGCTAATTTGGAGCCAAGGGCACCTCAGAGGCAGCAGCTTCACTAGAACATTCTATGTTCTCAGGGCACCGTGCCCTCAGCGAGGACTATGTGTGTAGTATGCATGCAGGGGCTATGGGCAGATGAGGAGATCCAGCCCTCCAGGTGGATTTTCCTGCCTGGGTGGAGCTCCGAACCCCGAGCCCCAGGAAGGCCCTGAGCCCTGCCAGGACCCTGGGAGTCCCCAGAACCACTAGAAACTCCATGTGGAGGGGGCCACATTTACATCCAGCAAAACCCAGACCCAGGGCTCCAGAGGACTAAGAGCTGCCCTGCCCAAGACAAGGCCACGTGCAGCCCTGGCCTGGACACATTCACTCCTAGCTGCCCTGCCTGTGGCACCCAGCCTGGTTCCTGCAGGTCAGGCAGTGGGACATACCCCCAAGGCTCTATGGCTCTTTCCTAGGCTCAGCACCTCCAGCCATCACCCTCCAGCCCTGTGAGACAGGGTGGCTCCACTGCCACAACCACCCAGTGGTCAGGCAGGGCTGGACTAGGGCCTGCACCTCGACCCAAGTAGGCCTGAGCTCAAGGAGGGATTCCTGTTCTCACGTTCACTTGGGCCATCAGCCCTGGAGGACACAGCCAAGGACAGACGTCCCTGAGTTAGGGACAGAGGCCGGGAGGCTGGTGTCCTCAGAAGCAGACGTGTGTGCTGAGCGGGGTGCAGGACCCGCACCTGCTTGACTGTGGGGGGAACTGCCTGGACAGCACTGTCCTGGGCCCTGTAGTGGGGAGCGGTGAGCTCCCCCGCTGAGAATGAGAGCTGTGGACACAGGTGTCAGCACCCACAGCAGCCAGGAGAGGGCTGGCCCTGCACCCTGCCAAGAGTGTCTGCCCACCCTTGTTCTCCAGCCCAGGCCACCCAAGCAGGTCTGGCCATATGACCAGCAGGTACTGAGGGGTGGGAGGCTTGGCTGCCAACCAGGGGAAAGTGAATTCTTTTGGCCTGAGGACACTCAGGAGAGTGGGGCAGGAGGCTTCCCTTAAGCCCCTGGCTCCAGAAGATCCCTTTTGGCCTTACTGGGGGCCCAGGGCTTGGGGAAGGCAAGGAGGGCCTGCAGGTGGGTCTGCTCGGGACAGCGGCTCTGAGTGGGGGCGTGGGCCTTATCTGCTGATCACTGGCCAGGACCTTGGCTTTGCCTGGACACTGTCCGTCCAGACTGAACTGTGCAGGATTCTGTAAGCAGGTCCTTGAGTGCACGTTGGCTGTGGGCACCAGCACCCGTGAGACCCCATAGGCTGTTCTGAGAGGTCGTGGGAGTGTCCCTGGAACTCTGGTTCTGTGAGATGACACAGTTACAGAATTTGGAAGCATAGCCACTTTGGAAGGTCACAGACACACCCCAGCATAGCAAAGGCTCCAAGGCGGATTCTGGAATTATAAACAAAACAACCAACAGCAAAGCCCTGGTAGCCCTCGGTGGCCACACTGCTCCACCTGTGGGTCCCCCTTGGCACTGTGGGAGCTCTCAGGGGTCCCTCACGTGGATGCCCAAGGCTGGACCTGTCCCTCCATGACCTGCTCCTATTCCCGCCATTGTCTATCCCTGCGGGGGACACACTCTGGCCATGCTCACACCCCAGGCCCCTCCAGCTGCCCCTGAGAGAGAGGAAGGGGGTTGGGCCCCCCAAAGGCCCTGGGAGAAGCGGCCAGGCCTTGACAGGCTGAGCCCTGAGCAAGCCCTGTTCTCTCCGCCCCACCTCAGTGCAGCCCTGGCTCAGGAATGGAGAAATGGGGTTACTTTGGTGGTTCTAATTAAAAGTGAAGGTGGCCTTTGTAAAACTTTTTTTAAGTCTTCGGATCTTTAAGTGGTAAGTTAATCTTGCGTTCTTATCAGTTGAGTTTCATGGCAGCTCGTGGTCACCTGAGTGGCTGTCCTTCAGGTTGGTCCCAGGGCTCTATTGATGTCCAGGGTGGGGCTTGAGACTGTGGGCACCTGACATAGTGTTTGGGTCCCCTGGTGCTGCCGGTGCTGTGCTCAGTCCCTCTCTGGGTGGGGTACACAGCCCACTGGGCCTGGGGTGGCAGGCGCTCAGCTGGTTGGCAGTAGCTAGACCACTGTCTAGGGGCCCCACCCAGCCACCCGCACCCTGCTCTGCTCCAGGCTTCACGTGGGTGGACCACTGGACCCCCTGCGGCCTCCTAGCACCCCCTGAGCCAGGCCCTATTGTCACCACAGAGGGGCTTATCAAAGTGACCTCTATAGCTCCTGCTCTTCATAGCCCAGGGAAGGGGCCTTTGGAGGGGGACCTGGAGAGAGGCCTAGGAAAGGGGGCCCTGGAGGAAGGGGCATCTGGAGAAGGGGACCCTGTGAGAGAGAGACCTGGGGAGGGGAGCGTCTGGGGAAGGGGTCCTGATGGGAGAGGGGCATCTGGGGGAGGAGTTTGAGGGAAGGGGATGTCTAAGGGAAGGGGCCCTGTGAGAAAGGGACTTGGGGAGGAGGCCTAGGAGAGGGGGACACTTATGGCCTTGTGAGAAAGGGACCTGAGGAGAGGGACTGGGAGGGGTCACTGGGAGAGGGGGTCCTGGGGGAGGAGGAGCACCCACCAGTCCACGGTATGGAGTGCACAGTGGGTGTGGGCAGGGTGTGCCTGGGGGTAATAATGGGGCCAGGGCTCCGGTCAGGAGGTCTCTCCTGCTCTGGGCCCAGCCTCCTAGGACCCCAAGCAGGATCTTCTCCACTCTGAGAACAGGAGCAGGCCTGCCCTGGCTGTCTGCCCAGCTGTCCTGAGGAGAGCTGTGGCTTCTCAGCCTTCATAGGGGTTTCAGGAGCGGCTACGGGTATAACCCAAGTGGTAGCTGGGCTGGGGGCTCTGGGTACCACCTGCCTAGGGTGGGACCATCTAAGAGTAAGGAAGGCTCTGGCCCCACAAGGTCCTCCAGGTGGGCAGCCGGGCCCCACTGCTCAGCAGCCCCTGTGCTCCCGGCCACCAGTGTCCCAGCCCCACTACTCAGCAGTCCCTGTGCTCCCGGCTACCAGTGTCCAGGCCCCACTGCTCAGCAGCCCCTGTGCTCTTGGCCACCAGTGTCCCGGCCCCACTGTTCAGCAGTCCCTGTGCTCCTGACCATCAGTGTCCAGGCCCCACTGCGAGTAGCCCCTGTGCTCCCACCCACCAGCGTCCAGGCCCCACTACTCAGCAGTCCCTGTGCTCCCGACCACCAGCGTCCAGGACCCACTGCTCAGCAGCCCCTGAGTTCCTGGCCACCAGTGTCCTGGCCCCACTACTCAGCAGTCCCTGTGCTCCCGACTACCAGTGTCCAGGACCCACTGTGAGTAGTCCCTGTGCTCCCGGCCACCAGTGTTCAGGCCCCACTGCTCAGCAGCCCCTGTGCTCCCGACTACCAGTGTCCAGGACCCACTGTGAGTAGTCCCTGTGCTCCCGGCCACCAGTGTTCAGGCCCCACTGCTCAGCAGTCCCTGTGCTCCCGGCCACCAGTGTTCAGGCCCCACTGCTCAGCAGTCCCTGTGCTCCCAACCACCAGTGTCCAGGCCCCACTGCTCAGCAGCCCTTGTGCTCCCGGCCACCAGCATCCAAGCCCCACTGCTCAGCAGCCCTCGTGCTCCACCAGTGTCCGGCCCCACTGCTCAGCACCCCTTGTGCTCCAGGCCACCAGTGTCCAGGCCTCACTGCTCAGCAGCCCTTGTGCTCCAGGCCACCAGTGTCCAGGCCCCACTGCTCAGCAGCCCTCATGCTCCACCAATGTCTGGCCCTACTGGGGCACCAGTGTCCTTGGGCCTGCAGTGGCTTAGGAGGGGCAGGAGGCAATGCAGCCGGGTGGGGGCAGCTCTGTTCTCTGGCATCTTCCTGGTTGGGCTGTTTGCTCCAGACCCTCCCCACAGGTAGCCCTGTTTCTGCCAGACTCCCTCCCCGAGGTCCCCCGCCCACCATCTGCCAGAGGCTGAGGCTTGTAGGGGGTCCTAGGGCTGAAGCCTTCGCCTGCCTTCTGGGCCCTGGGCCTGACTGCCCTGGGCTCAGGGTCTAGGTGTAGGAGCAGGGTGAAACTGGGAGGGCTATCCCCCAGGGCTACCAGCTACAGCTCCCCTCTTTGCCCTGGCTCAGGCACCTGCACAAGCCCCTGCACATCCCATATACCCCTCACCCCTGCAGCTCCGGCCCTCCCAGGTGGGGGTGGGATGGCTGGTGGGGAGACCTCACTGTGAGCTGGGCCCCATGGCTGGCTCCAAGGCACCCCCCACCCTTGACATAACCAGATCTAGCTGGGAGTTCTTTTTTTTTTTAGAGACAGAGTCTTACTTTATCGCCCTTGGTAGAGTGCTGTGGCATCACAGCTCATAGCAACCTCTAGCTCTTGGGCTTAGGTGATTCTCTTGCCTCAGCCTCCCAAGTAGCTGAGACTACAGGCGCCTGCCACAATGCCCCGCTATTTTTTGTTGTTGCAGTTTGGCCGGGGCTGGGCTAGAACCCGCCACCCTTGGTATATGGGGCCGGCACCCTGCCCACTGAGCCGCAGGCGCCGCCCGACTGGGAGCTCTTAACACCCCTGCCATCGCCTCCTTTCTCTGCAAAATTTCTTCTAATCTGATTTTAAAGTAACCCCTGTTGGTGGCAGAAAATTAGTAAAATAAAGAGCAAAAACGAAAAAAATAGTCTCCAGCAGTCTCCCACCCACTGTGGGCCTTTGCGTACTTCTTCCTGGTTAGTTCTCTGGGCTAACAGATGTTTGCTCTGCAGACCTGGCCTTGTGCCACCCAGGAAGCTGTGTGCCAGTTCCTTCCACAGCTCCCATGTCCTGGGGCCTCCTCCCCCCAGCCCCACCTCCACCAAGACACAGGGAGGAACAGACGGGCCCTGCCAGTGGCCGAAGGCGGCCTTCGTCATCTGCTCAGAAGGGCTAAGCTCCTTTGTGCCTAAGGAAGCTTCGGAGCAAATCAATACTCAGCCGGAAGTGAGGGGCCACAGCTGGGGGCTACCTGCTGTGATCCAGGGCTGACCTCCTGTCCTGCCCAGCTTCTCTGCTATAGGCACCCCTCTCTTGGCTGAGCTGCCAACTTGGCCCCCCACATTGCCCACCTGCAGGGCTCTAGGTCCAGGCTCTGCTCCCATGCTGGAGTTACAGCTGGCATCCAGCCTGTCCCCCTTCCCGCCCCACCCTGTGAGAAGTGCCCTCACCACCCAGTCTCTGCCCCAGCTGATTTATTTTTAGCCCCAGCCCCGCCTGACACTACCATCAATCTTTTCTCCAGGGATCCTGGGATCTGCAGAGAGGCAGTGAGGCCCTCAGGCCCCTCCCAGGGCAGCCAGCACCCCAACTGGCAGTGGAGGCAGCGTAGGCAGCAGCTCCCTCCTTGATTTTATGGCCGGTCAGATGCCTGTGACCACTCCAGGGGGTGGGTCACTGGGGACTTCCTTCTTTCCTGGATGGGGCTGAGGGGGGCCCAGGAGCCCCATAGAGGGAGGAGGACCTGGGGGTTGGGGACCTGGAGGGGGTGCCCCAAGGGACCCGGGTGGACCAGGAGCAGGCCTGGCAGAGTGGAAGGTGGGGCGGGCAGCATCAGATACAGAGCTGTGGCCAGCAGCCCTGGCCTGCCTGAGGGCCAAGCAGGTGGGATGTGCTTGGGGCCCCCCACAGAAGGGGCCCATGCCACACATGGAGGAGAGGGCATCCTGGACGCTGGTGCAGACACACCTGCACTTGGGGCCTGCTTTGGGGAAGAAAACCGTGCAAGTGGTGAGCTATGCCCAAACCAGGGCCCATCCCCTGGGAGGCGTGTCCCCTCTCATCCCTGAGCCACCCGCCCTCCTGGTGGGGCAAAGGGAAGCTCCTCCCTGCGGCCAGGCAAGGGATATTTTTAGAAGCTGACCACAGTGAAGATCACTCAGCGTTGGATCCCTAATCTGTTAGGGTACAGTTTCAAGCATGAATTTGTCCTAATGGTCACTTGTCACAGAGAAAATAATCTTAATGATTGTTCTTAGGCATCTACCATGTGATTTGGGGTGCCCGTTCGTGACAGACAAGCAACAGGAACCTGGGGAGCCCTTAAAACTGTCTTGTTTCCCACTCTGGGGAGATGGGAAGCAAGTCTTTTATTCAAAAACCAGCTTTAGTGAGGTGTGACTCACATGCCATACAACTACCCACTCACAGCTCACAGTCCTGTGGTTTTAGTGTGTTCACAGGTGTGCGCACTGTCACCACAGGCCTCCCCTCAGAAAAATACCCAACACCTTCTCGGACCGCTGTCCTCCCAGCCAGAGCAGCCACTGGTCGCCGTTCTGTCTCTGGGGATTTGCCCGTGTGGATGTTTCAGATTCAGATACAGGCCCTAACAGTCTGCAGGTTTCTGCGTCTGCAGCAGGGTGTTAACACCACATCCTCAGGGCTCATCCCAGTTGCAGCAAGGTTCGGAAGGGGGTAAATCCCTCCTCGTGGCTGATTACGGTTCTGAGGTGTGGGTGGGCCATGTGGTACTGTCCTTCCTCAGCTGGCGGACAGCTGGGCAGTTTCTGCCTCTCGGCTGTAGTGAGTAAAGCTGCTGTGAGCATCCACGTTCCAGCTTCTGTGCAGACGTGTGTTTTCATGTCTCTGGCGTATGCCTGGGCATGGATGGCTGCATCTCAGGGGTCAAGATGATGTGCACCATCTTCATGCAGGTGTCATGGTTATGATTCATGATCTCAGGTGGCTTGGTGTGACCCTGCTGCTGGCTTCAGTCTGAGGAAAGGTGAGGCACAAGACCCTGAGCCTCCGGCCCTACACTCCGGAAAGATAGGCCACGTCGTTTGCCTTGGATGCAGATGTGTGCGGCTCCCCCCCACCCCCAACCCTGACCCCCTTTTCTCAGAAGCACTCGGCAGCTTCTCACCTCAGGCTCTGGAGCAGCTGCACAGAGGGCCGAGGGCAGGCGGGGATCCCAGATGGGATGCCAGGCTGCTACCCCTTGGTAGCCCAGCTGCCAGCACACTGTTCGGAGCCTCCTGTTTGGGGACACGTCTGCTGTGACTGCACCAGGCCTGTGACATGGCCCATGCCAGAGCTCATTCGGATGAGACTGGGGAGGAGACCACCCCCCACAGCCCATCTCCAGCCTAGGATGGGCTGGCATTCAGTGGGGGAGCCCTGGAAGCCCCAAAGCCTAGCAAGTGTGCCCCCCCGCCACCAGCTAGAGCCGGTTCACCGATCCCTGTGCACTGGGGAGCCTGTTCATGTCTCCACAAGCAGCTTGCACGTTCAGCACTGTCCACACTGGCCCCCGTGTGTCCTCCCAGCCTGAAATTTTGTGCTGTTACACCTGGCTTGTTTCTGTGGAAAGGTGGGTGCTGTCTTGTCCCGCAGAACTGATTATAAATGTTCTGTCCTCTGATGTTCTATTCTGAGAAGCTGCTATTAATTGGCAACATTTCCTCACAAAGAACACGCCACTCTGGGCTGAGTTCTAGGGAATCCTTTCTTTCTGGCTCAATATTGAGCATTTTTTCCTGGAAATGTTTAATGTGTTAAATTCAAACTCCAAACATATTAGCTGATCATTTAGGCTGATAGTTGAATTGAATTTGGCTGAGATTTCAAAAGAGGGGCAAATCCTATTAACGTTTGTAGCTAAGGCAGACAAGGTTGATCTTTCACAAGAAAGTGCATCTCTTCCTCTGGGGATTTTGGCTGGCTTAGTGTTTTCTGGGAGTGGAGATGGTTTTACCCAGCAGGGCAGTGTCTGCATAGTTGGGCAGATGTTAAATGTTGAGGTAGCTACTTTGTCTCTTTCCAGAACTGAGCTTTTTGGTTTAATTACTCTGAATGTAATGGCTGACATTAAATCACATGTGCATTCAGAATGGAAAACATTTAGGTTAAAAAAGAATTTCAGATCCTCACGGGCAAATGGAAAATGCTGGTACATGCCCAGCATGCCATGGAGGGGAGCTGCATGCCTGTGCCAAGCTTATGTGTGTGCATGTGTGAGTGTGCATGGGTTTGGGCACGTGTGCATGTATGTGCATGTGTGTGCATGGCCTACACATGTGCTTGTGTGAGTGTGCATGTGCATGGGTGTGTGCACATGTGCTTGTGTTCATGTCCCCACATGTGCGTGTGCCTGTGTGTGTCCATGTGCGTGTGCAAGTGTGCATGTGCATAGGTGTGTGTGCCCACGTGTGTGTGGGTCATGGGTGTTGAATTGCACTTTCCTTTTTTTTGTGTAGAGACAGAGTCTCACTTTACCACCCTTGGTAGAGTGCCATGATGTCACAGGACTCACAGCAACCTCCAGCTCTTGGGCTTCCGCGATTCTCCTGCCTCAGCCTCCTGAGCAGCTGGGACTACAGGCGCCCGCCACAACGCCCAGCTATTTTTTAGTTTTAGTTTGGCCGGGGCTGGGTTTGAACCCACCACCCTCGGTATATGGGGCCAGCACCCTACTCACTGAGCCACAGGCGCCACCTGAATTGCGCTTTCAATGTGATTGTTCCTTCCTTTCTGGCTACCCCCTCCCCTCCACCCCAGGGCCTCACTGTACTGTGGCTATAACTGTCTGCAGAGCTGGAGGTCTGTGGTGGCCTTGGCCTCACCCCTGGTCCCTTTGGCAGGGCTGAATGCTGCTCCCCCTTCCAGCAGGCATGGGCTATGTGCCCACTGGTGAGGGGCCTGACTGGCTAGAGCCAGTGCCAGCTATCCCCAGGGCTCCTACAGTGTCCTGGGGGGGCCCTTTGGCAGCTTGGGGATACTTTTTTCGTAATTAATAGACTTTATCTCTTGAAGCAGTTCTTGGTTTATAGAAAATTGAGTGGATAGTGCCGAGTTTCTGGGAGCCCCTCACCTGCAGTCCTCCCTACCTGCATCTTGTGCTAGTGGGCTGCACTTAGAACAGCTGATGAGCCAGTATTGATTAACAGCCACAGTTTACAGTAGGGTCCATCATGATATCCTGCAGACTATGACTTTTGACAAATGCACAATGACATGTGTGTCCACAGCAGCATATGGACTTATACGAATCCTCTGTGACCCACCATTCATTATTGTTTTAGACAAATAAAATTACAAGACTGAAAAGGAAACCATAGTAGTGAATAGTCAAGACACTAACAAAGCAGATGGGCGAAGTGGCCATGGTTGCTCCATGCTGACTGCACAGGGAGGCCCAGTGTCCATGTCCAGCAGCCTCAGTGGCGTTGAGGTTGTCATGACTGTGGACAAGTTTGAAATGTCTGCAACCGCTGTGCAGTGACACAAACAATCTGTGCTTTCTGTCAGACCAACTTCCCTAATGGACAGAGACGCAAAATTTCAGTTAGAGATTCGTGCAAATGAAGACGTCTTTTTGTTCTTGTCCAAGTCCACAGACGTCCCCCCCACAACCGAATTAAGAATCCCTGCTCTAGAAAAGCATTGAAACTGGAAATGAGAAGAACACATCCTAGAAGGGAGACGAAATATGTTTTCAAAACCAGGTTTGTGGTTTTCAAAATCTCCTGGTACAAGGAGCCACGTGGGCTTCTGATGGCTGTGTGCCCAGCAGTCCAGAGTGATCTCACACTGACAGAACACAGGCGGACGAGGGGAAGGTGATTAGGCTTTGCAGAAGGCAGTGCAATTAATGCCCATCCACACAGCAGGCACATCAGGCACATCTCAGTGTCTTCCTGTGACTGGGAAGGTTATCACCTGAGAGCGGGGAGAGGCCAGGGAAGCAGGAGCCAGCAGCCAGGTGTCCAGCAAATGGCAAGGGGCACTGCTGACCGCAGGCCTAAAAAGTTAGTTGCTGGTGTTCCACCACCACTGTCATCGTCTTCATCAGCATCACCACCAACATCTTCATCATCACCGTAATCTTCAAGAGTACCACGTCCTGTTCACCATCACCACCACCACCATCTTCATCGTCACCATTATGTTCATCTTATCACCACCACCATCTTCATCGTCACAATCACGATCACCACCTTCATCATCATCACTTTCATTGTCACTATTGCTGCCCCCATCACACCCATCACAGCTTCCTTGTGTACTCTTGAATACAAGGTTCCCTGGAAGGCACAGGGCTGGTGAGGAGTGTCCCTGGAGGAGCAGCCACTTGTGTCACCCTGCAGACAAGCCTTGCGGAGCAATTGTGGCCTAGGCCAGGGCTGGTTCCTGTCCCCAAAGCCCCATGCTTTGGGAAATGTGTGCTGTGTGGTCGAACACACAGTTCAGAGGACAGGAGAAGCCACCAAGAAGTGGGTCTGGAGGGAAGGGAGTCTCAGCAACATGGCCCTGAGAGCTCTGCAGACCCTCAGGCCGTGCCCTGGTTGGCTTCAGTCCTGGTGAAGACGCGGCCCTAAGTCTTAGCTCCTTCCTTCCTGGCCCTTTCTGCTCCCACTCCTGCCCACTCATCCCATTTTCTGCCCCAGTTGTTTTGACCTCCTTCCTCCAAGGACTGAAAATGTCCCCTTCCCTCTCCATGGATTCCAGAACTGGGTGAGGCCAGCCTGGATGGCCAGACTTGAGAGCAGAGCAGGTGCCCTGGCTACCCATCAGTCTGGTCCTGGGTGCAGGAGGGATGTTAACCTGTGCCCCAGAAGCTCAAATAAGTGTCCTCATCCTTTTCTGTGGTGGCTGCCACCCACTCCACATGGGCCCTGGTCCAGGCTGGGGGCCACTAGGAGACCCTGCCATGGGAGGGACGGAATCTACTGCCCACCCTACCTCTGTGCACACTCAGGGCATGACTGGGGCCACTCTCTGCCTCCTGGCCCTGCCTGGCCTCCTGAAAATATGGGCAACGGGGAGCCACGCCTGGGTGCTTGGGTGGGCCTGGAGGGCTGGCTGCCAGCACAGCCCTGGGAGGCTGCCCATCGTCCACCCCTGCTCAGGCCCAGACCAGGACCCTGCCCTGGAGATGAGGCTCAATTCTCAACCCCTCACCGAGGGCACCAGCTCCTTCCTGGATATGCCAGGAGTCCCCTCCTGCTCCTCTGTGGGCAATCCAGGCTCCAGGCCCCACATTCTTCCTGGCACCTTCCTTCTTTCTTTGGTGATTTATCTCCATCTCCAGGAAGAGATTCTGCCCTGTGGGCACTGCTGGCCTGGGCTGCCACTTCGCCTAACTACAAAGGCAGGGCAAAGTGGGGTGGGCAGCCCCTCTTCCCCCCTCCTGGCTAGGGGGTGGAAGGGCCTCTTGCTGGGGACTGCCTACCTGCCCAGCCTCCCAGGGCCTGGCCCTGCCCACCTGGGCCTCTCCATGGGGCATCTCTTTGGCTTTTGGTCCATACCCATCTGCTGTCTGTTTGAGCCTCCAGGTGGGCTCTGGGGGTTGGCCCGGCCCTTGTTGGAGGCCCTTTGAGGCTCTGTGATGCCAACATGTGACAGTGTTTCCAAGGAAACCACAGACAGCAGCCAAGCCTGTTCCAGGGACTCCAGGTGGGAAGGAGAGTATGTCTGTGTGCAGGGGGGGCTGCAGCAGTGTGCAGGGGTATCCCTATAAGGCTGCACGCTTGTATGTCTCTGTGCCCCACGTCTGCCTCCTGGGCTGGTGTGTCTGGGTGTATCTGCGCGTCTGTGTGATGTGTGTCCTGACTATCTGTGGTCCTCAGGGTGCCACTCCCCCCAACACCAAGCTCGCTGGGCCAAGGGCAATGCTGCAGTTCACCCAGCGCACCCCAGAGGCCTAGGCCTGGGCAAACACCCCATAGCCAACTCCAGCAGGGCCAGCCTGCAGGTCAAAGAAGCCTGTTGCTCTTTAGGGTGGGTAGCTGTGGTGGGCAGTGCTGGCCTGAAGCGGGAGCCAGCGCACTCTGAGAGCATTGGGGGGGTGGGGGGCTGTGTCCACGCTGATGCTAAAGTAAGAGCAAGAGGTGGTGGTGGGCGGTGCAGGGAGCAGAGATGCAGGTCATGCACAGGGAGCATCTCCTCCCACCCAGTCCTCTGTGTGTGAGGGGGATACAGAGCTGGGGGAGGACCTGGGGGGCCTTGGGGTGAGCCCAACACAGTGAGACCCTGGAGCCTGAGGACAGGTCTTGGTCCTGAGGGAGGCACATTTGCAAGTCTGATTCAATGTATAGATTTTTCTGTCTGCTGGTTGGAGGTGTCTGCCTTGATCAGCAAACAAAAGAAGAATTAAAACACACAGAGCTCACAATGAACCTTCCCAATGAGAGTGTTTCCCTCTTGAGCTAATATGGATAAAGACAAAACAGATGCTAGCCTGGAGCTCACAGGAACAAAGGTCTCTAAGGGCCTCCTTCCCCTCTGCCCTGCACTAGTCCCCTGGGCAGCCGAAGGCAGACCCGTTTGTCCCTGGGCTCCTGCCGGCCCTCCGCCCAGCCTTACAGAGCAGGAGTTCAAACAAGGGGCTGGGGACAAATTCTCCAGCTGAAGGTCTCTGCAGTCAGGGCCTGGCAGGCTGTGAAACCACAAGCAGCAACTTGAGAAGCTGGGCTTTCCTTGGTTCTGCAATAGCAGAAAGGTGGCTTTGATGGTGTGCGCGACCCCACGGTCAGAAGTGGGTGATCTTGACCTAGAGCACGCAGGTCATGTATGTGTGTGAGTGCACACATGTGTGGGTCTCTGTTCATGCACATGTGTGGTATTTGTGTGTGCATGCACATTTGTCTGTATTGCACATGTGGTGTCTGTGGATGTGTCCCTGTGTGTGCATGTGTGGTGATTACTTGTGTGTGCATGTGCGCCTGTGAGTGTGCATGCGTGGTGGATGTGTCCCTGTGTGTGCATGCGTGGTGGATGTGTCCCTGTGTGTGTATGCGTGGGTGGATGTGTCCCTGTGTGTGCATGCGTGGGTGGATGTGTGCATGCGTGGTGGATGTGTCCCTGTGTGTGTATGCGTGGGTGGATGTGTCCCTGTGTGTGCATGCGTGGGTGGATGTGTGCATGCGTGGTGGATGTGTCCCTGTGTGTGCATGAGTGGTGGATGTGTCCCTGTGTGTGCACGCGTGGGTGGATGTGTCCCTGTGTGTGCATGCGTGGTGTTTATGTGATCGTGCACCTGTGTGTCTGCCTGTGCACAGCTGTGGCCCTCCTCAGGCAGTCCCCACAGCTCCTGGCTGGGCCTCGCTGCATTCCAGAGAAGGGCATTCTTCTGCAACCCTGCCCACACATGTGGTGTCCTGGAGACCCGCTCTGTGTTGCCAGCTGCCTTTGCTCCTGGGGGTTTCTCAGTGGCTGTGCCCGGCAGGCTCTGTGGTTTCTGTCCTCTGGGCAATCTGACCCTGCCCTTTTTGCAAGTGACTGAAGGACTCTGAGGTTCCCCCCACCAGCTTCTCCCCTCTAGGGTCTCCCAGACCTTCTAGGCTGGTTCTCAGAGCCCACAGGTGTCCCCAGACAAGCTGGGGAGGGGCTGGGCAGCCCTGAGAGGACAAGAGGCCTCCTTATCATCACAAGGGAGAGTGATGTGTCACCATTGCAGATCTGCAGACAGGCTTCCCTCCCCCCATCTGCTCTCAGGGACACTTGGCCTCTGTCCCAGCTCCGGCTCCCACTTGGTGATGTGGCTAGGCAGACTGTCCATCCTGCAGCTCCAGGACTTCCCCAGCCCTACCCACAACTGAGAGAAGAGCTTGACCCTGGAGGGCTGGGGTAGGGGTACTGGCCACCGCAGGCACTGCTTCACCACCCGGCAGGACCACAGTGGGCAGGATGTCGGGCTTGTGCAGTGCTGTCTAGGAGCTCCAGGGACAAGGGGACACTGCCCATGGCTTCAGGCCCTGCCACAGCTGAGGGACAAAGCTCCCTCTAGGGCTGCCATTGCATGTGACCAGGCAGTCTCAGGGGCCCTGCGCTCTGAAGGACCTAGCTTGCTTTAATGCTCTGTGGTTGCCATCCTTAAATTCTTAATAATTTTGAACAAAATAAATTTTGAAAAATGTGCATGTTGATTAGCACTGGGTCCTACAAATGAGGTGGCCAGTCCTGCCCTCCTCTTGCAGCTACATGTGCTCTCCACACTCACCGGAAGACTCAGAAGCCAGGCTTGGGCTGGTGACTGAGGGCAGTATCCTCCGGGTCCCTGAGGGCAGTGGCAGCAGCATCGTCTTGCCCGCCTGGAGTTTTATGTAGAGGACGCTGTTCATGGGCTAAGAGGTGCTTCCCTCCCCGCCCCCCACAGCCTGGACAGGCAGGCCTACGCCCAGTGGCCTCTCTGAGCCCCTGCAGAGTCACTGTGCACTGCCAGGTCCTGTCCTGATGGCCTCTGGCACAAACCTCCACTTGTCTGCGACACTGCTGGGCCAGCTACGAGGCCGTGGGAGGCTCCAGCACAGCTTTTCATTCTTTCTTTTTCTTGTTAGAAAGAAACTTCATTCTGTCAGCAGAAGATAACACAGAGGCTGGGTGCTGAGCGGCACAGAGTTTTCTGGAATTTCAGTGCACTGCTCCCCTAGTCAGCAGCAAGGGGAGAGGAAAACTCCACTTGGGGACTCTCCCACCACATGAGTCATGAGCTGAAAGAGCAGAGGTGGTGAGGCACACCCAGCAGCGGCTCCTTTGGCTCTGACCACCAGGTGCCAGACCCCAAGTGTGCACTGCCCCCCACCAGCTCTGGCCCAGGACTTCGCAGACTGGGCAGAGCACATGTGACCCCTGCAGCCACTGCAGGGTGGGGCCCCGAGGACCCCAAGCAGGATCTGTCGCCATCCAGAGGAGTCATGGCCTCAGACCTGGGACACCCCCATCCATGGGGAATGCTATTTGGGGCTCTGAGGGATGCATCTAGGTCCTGCCACGTCTCTGGCTCAGCAGCAATGCATAAAAAATCCAGTGCTAGCTTCCATCTGTCAACCTCCTCAGGCAAGGACCAGGGAGCCACCATCTTTCCAGGGCACCCCATCTAAGCCTTGTCCCTTGAGTGTCTGACCCCAAGGCAGGAGCAGAGAACAGCCCGTGGGACTTAGGCAGGCAGGGAAGTCTTCCTGGAGGAGGGGTCTGGCCTGGGGGAGCATGAAGCTGGGGTGGAGAGGGCAGATACCTGGGAGGGGTTGGAGAGGGAGTGTCAGGAGCACTGTCCCTGGGTTCACTTTGTTCTTAGACATACTAGCGGTTTGTTGTCTCAAGGTCACAGGATGGCTGCCCACTCACCGCATTGCCCTGCCTTCTAGGCAGGCAGGATGAACAGAGGGCACAGACCCTGCCTGGAGCTCTCCTCCCACCCTATCTCCTGAGCACTGTCCAGCTCTGTGGCGTCCTGACTGTCACCACAGTCCTCCTCCATTGCCCTGGCCTTGGCAGGCCCGGGCTTCATGGGCCTGGTGGGGGATGTGAGGAGCCAGCCTGAGCAGGACCCCCTGGTGGTCCCACAAGCCCTGGGGTCTGTGAGAGGGAAGGCAGGGCTGTGCGGAGGAGCTGTTGGGTGGTGGGTGGATTAATGAGTTGGTGGGGCCCTGGGGTCTCGCTCCAGCCTCCTCTGCTCAGCACTGCAGTGCAGAGATGCGCCAAGATCTGGCTGCCCGACTCCTGGAGAGGCATCCAGCCTTGGGCTGTGAACTGGGTTGTGTTTGTCCCTCCGGCACCTGGGGTCACCTGCAGGCCCAGGAACTACCCTAGGCCCCAGGAGGCTTCCTGAACAGTGGTGGCCATCATAGGCCCTCAGAGGGTCTCGGTCCCACTGCCATCCCCACAGCCCAGCACCCCTGTCCCACAGGAACAGAGCCAGTTCTGGGCCTGAGGTGACAAGTGGCTGCAGTCAGAGGCTCAGGAAGAGCCTTCAGAGTTCACAGCTCAGTAGTGTCTGGGGTGGCTCCAGGAGGGCAGCAGTGAGCAGGGAGGCTGGCTGGGCTAAAGTGGAACACCTCAGGGCCTAAAGGGCAGCAGGGCTGGCACAGTCCCTCTGGGAGAAGGCAGATGGCCTGGCCTGGCCTGGCTGCAGAGGCAGGGAACGAATCTCCTATCGAATTCCTAATTAACATGTAACAAGGTGGCAGTTGTCTGCTTGGAGCAGGGAGAATGGGAAACCTGCCCTAATCATAGCAGGAGGGAACATTAACAGTATTGAATTAAACAGATTTCCTCAGTCACAAAGGGAGACAGGAGAAGGTCCTGGGAGAGGCGGAGCCACACCCCAGACCTGCCCTGGGTGGGCGTGTTCTTTCCCTTCTTGGGAAAGGGCTTGGTCTCAGGCTTTTTGTTTTTTAAATAAATTATAAATTTCAATGGAATTAAATATTAGAAAAGGTGCTCATTATAGGAATGAGAAAAATGCAAAAAGAGATTTTCATGGGTAGGGAATGGAGACTAGAGCCCAGAAGAGGGAGGAAGGAGGCAGAAGGCCATGCAAGGCATGTTGCCTGTGTACTCCAGGGACCCAGGTTCCCTTTGCTCCCCTAATGCTGAGGGAGGCTCCGGGAAGGCGGAAGCAGGGCTGCACGGGCAGGTGAGAGTGCGGAGTCAGCTGTGCGGGCCATGCAGCCTCAACATGACTGTGTGGGGATCTGTACCCCAGCTGTCTTTCTTTTTTTTTGTAGAGGCAGAGTTTCACTTTATGGCCCTCGGTAGAGTGCCGTGGCCTCACACAGCTCACAGCAACCTCCAACTCCTGGGCTTAGGCGATTCTCTTGCCTCAGCCTCCCGAGTAGCTGGGACTACAGGCGCCCACCACAATGCCCGGCTATTTTTTGGTTGCAGTTTGGCCGGGGCCGGCTTATGAACTCGTCACCCTTGGTATATGGGGCCGGTGCCTTACCAACTGAGCCACAGGAGCTGCCCCCCAGCTGTCTTTCTTTCGTTTTTTTTTTTTTTTTTTTTTTTTTGTAGAGACAGAGTCTCACCTTATCACCCTCGGTAGAGTGCCGTGGCATCACACAGCTCACAGCAACCTCCAAATCCTTGGGCTTAGGCGATTCTCTTGACTCAGCCTCCCAAGTAGCTGGGACTACAGGCGCCCACCACCACGCCCGGCTATTTTTTTGTTGCAGTTTGACCGGGGCTGGGTTTGAACCCACCATCCTCGGCATATGGGGCCGGCGCCCTACCCACTGAGCCACAGGCGCCGCTCTCAGCTGTCTTTCTTAATCAGTGCGTCATTTAAAATGTGCTGGTGAAACACCCACATCTGCCTGTGACCCCAAGTCAGCCCAGGCTGGCCCTTCCCAGGTAAGGGAGGCTGCAGAACCCCCACCAGGACCCTCCTGCCTTGGGGTCTGCTTCCTTGAGACTCCTGAGTGGGTGGGTGGTCCAGCCCTCCCTCTGCCCCACCCAGGACCCTGCCAGCCCAGCCCCCACCACAGGCCCTGGAAAGTGACAGAGGGACAGAGACGAGGGAGGTTTCCAGAGTCTGTGGGCTGTGGGCTGTGGGAGGGGAGGGCTATCCTATGGGTTTGAGTGTGGCCTCGAAGAGGGGCAGAGTGGTCACTCTGGTGCCCCTCAAGGACAGCCTGCCACATGCCACCTTGGCTTGCACTTCAGCCCCCTGCCCCCACATTACCTGCAGGGCCCCCACCTCCACACCTGGCCACCAGGCAGTGTCGGGCTTTGCTCAGACTCAGTGAGGCTGGGGTTCCAGGGGCCCAGAGCCCTGGGGATTGGGAGTGTGTCCAGCAATTCAAGGGCCCCTCTGTGCCTGTGGGCTCCTGCTTGAACTTGGGCCAGCTAGGGTGGGCTGATTGTTAGACCCACAGTCTCCTTCCAAGGCCCAGGATACAGCCCCACAGCCAGGGACCATGTCCCACGAGGCCTGGTCCAAAGAGATAAAGGGACAGCCCAGCTAAGGGAGTGGGATCAGAGGATTCTAGAAGTCCTGGCGGGGGCATCTGGCTCAGTCCTGCTGTTTGAAGATGGGCAGACCGAGTCCTAGACAGAGGGTGAGAGGCCCGCATTCACTGTTCACTGCACACCTGCCCTGTGCCAGTCAGCCCCTCCTGCCCACCCAGAACTCTGCAGGACTGGGGTCGGCTGGGACTGCATGGAGTCCCACTGTGAAAGTGGCTTCCCCTCCTGCCCCCGTGTCCTCCCAGGCTCTGGCCTACTCAATGCTTCAGTTGACTTCACTGTCACCTGGCTGAGGCTCAGGAGGTCCTTCATCTTCCAGGGTCCAGATCTCTCAGAACAAACTCAGACTCGCAGCAGAGAAGTGGGACAGCAGCAGGTGGTGTGAGTAGCTCTGCAGACCCTCCTGGGGTTGGCCACATGAACCACCTGCACCCGGGAAATGGGGTGGGGGCTGAAAGTGCCCACAGGGCTCCAGCGTGAAAGACACAGATGGCCCCCCCAGTCTGCAGCTCTGCTGCCCAGAGACCCGGCCTTGGGGTCCCCTGGCCACTGCACTGCCCTGGAGCGCTGGCACCCTCTGCTGGCCACGTGCAGAAACAGACCACTGGGCCCCAGCACGCAGCCCTCAGGCACTGGGCGCCCACGCCGACCTGAGCACCCACCCTGACTCGGGCACCCACCCTGATCCGGGCACCCACCCTGATCTGGGCGCCCACGTTCTTATGCCTCAATTTCCCTTTCTGTACCCCAGGTTCATATTACCACCATCTGTGCAGAACATTCCAGGTGTGAAGCTTCTGTAAGCAGAGTCTGAACACCTCTCCAAGGCCATGTGCGTCCTCTGCTTTTACTGGACCCCTCTGGGGACAACTGAGTGCGCAGACACCCCTATGTCGGAGGACTGACAAGTAGGGGCTGGCGCCCCTTCTGGTCCTGCCTTTGAATCTCAGGGCAGGGCGGGGCGGGGAGGGGGTTGGGGAAGCCAGTCGAGGCAGTGCAGTGGCGCCACCTGCCGGCGTTTCTCAGCATTGCGCCCCTGCATGGGCCCTGGGCTGCGTCCAGGAGGGGAACCATGCATGGGCCAGGCAGAGCTTATGAAAGGAACAGAGAGTGGCTGCTAGAGAGAGACGTCACTTTTTTCTAAAGTGAGGACTTTAAAAAACTAACACTAATTTGCCTGCTGAGTCTAGGCTGGGGGAAGCTCACAGGGAGTCCTCTGGCTGCCCTTCCAGGCCAGGGCCTTTCCCCGGGTTTGAGTGCCTGTAGTGGAAGCTGGAGATGCTCTGGCAGACGCCTGGGAAGAGAGCAGGGCAGAGCAGCAGGTGGCAAGTACTGCACATGGCATGAGGGGGCCGGCATGAGAGCCCCCGCTCCCTGCCCTGCCCTGGAGAAAGCAGGCCAGGTGTCCTGGGTTTGAACTCAGAGGCAGTTCAGAGGTGCAACTGCTCACTGTCCCGGTGTTACTTGTTTTATAGCACATGACTTTGCTGTGCTTGGCAGAGATGGCATTTGTTACGGATGAAGGTGTGCAGCAACCATCAGCCAAGTCTGTTGGTGGGAGTTTTCTCTAATAGCACAGGCTCTGTGTCAATGTCATATTTTGGTAATCTTGCAATATTTCAAACTTTCCCATGATTGTACTTCTTTATTTATTGAATTTCTTATGTGGCCAGTGGTCTTTGATGTTACTACTATAATTTTCTTGAAGTGGCACCAAACTGCACCCACACAAGATAGTGAACTTACTTGGTAAATGCTGTGTATGTTCTCCCTCCCTTCCCTCCGGCCTCCCTATTTTGTAAGACGTAATACTGAAATTAGGCCAACCAATGTTCAAGAGAAAGGACGAGTCCCACGTGTCTCCCGTTAAATCTAAAGCTAGAAATGACTGGGCTTAGTGAGGAAGACACATTGAAAGCTGAGACAGGCTAAGAGCTGGGCCTCTTGTGCCAGTGAGCCCAGCTGTGAACGCAGAAGACCAGCTTCTGAAGGAGACCAGAAGTGCCACTCTGGTGCCACACGGAAGGTAAGAAAGAGAAACAGCCTCACTGCTGGTACGGAGGATGCTTTAGGGTCTGGACAGAAGATCAAACCAGCCACAACAGTCCCTTTAGCTAAAGCCTAGTCCACAGCAAGGCCCAGCTCTCTTCAATTCTGGGAGAGCTGAGAGAGGTGAGGAAGCTGCAGAGAAAAGTCTGAAGCCAGCAGAGGTTGGCTCATGAGGTTTAGGAGAGAAGCCGCCTCCATAACATAAAATGCAAAGTGAGGCAGCAGGTGCTGACGAGAAGCTGCAGTGAGACCCAGAAGGCCGCTGATGAAGGCGGCTGCACTAGCGATAGACCCTCAGCACAAGACGCAACAGCCTCGTGTCGGAAGAACAGGCCATCTAGGACTGTCCCAGCTGGAGAGGACTCAGTGCCTGGCTTCAAAGTTTCAAAGCACAGCCTGACTCTGCCACTAGGGACTAATGCAGCAGGTGACTTAAGTTGAAACCAGTGCTCACTGATGGTTCTGAAAAACTCAGGGCCCTTAAGAATTATGCTAAATCTTCTCTGCCTGTGCTCTGTAAATGGAACAACAGATCCTAGATGATAGCACATCTGTTTACAGCATGGTTTACTGAATATTTTAAGCCCACTGTTGATACCTACTGCTCAGAAAAAAAAGATTCCTTTCAAAATCTTACTGTCCACTGACAATCTATCTACCTGGTCACCCAGAAGCTCTGATGGAGACGTACAGGGAATTGATGCTATTTTCATGTAGCCACAACGTCCATTCTGCCCCCCATGGACCAAGGAGTACTTCTGACTTTCAAGTCTCATTATTTCAAATTACATCTCTAAAGCTACAGCTGCCCTAGTCAGTGATTCCGCTGATGGATCTGATGAATAAATTGAAAACCTTCTGGAAAGAGTTCACCTTTCTAGATGCATTAAGAACATTCATGACTCATGGGAGGAGGTCAGAGTATCAGCATGAGCAGGAGTTTGGAAGGAGGTGGTCCCAACCCTCATGGTGGCTCTGAGGGGCTCCAAACCTCCGTGGAGGAAGGACCTACAGATGTGGTGGAAACAGCAGGAGAACTAGGATGAGAAGGGGGGGCCGGCAGCTGGGACTGAACTGCTGCAATCTCAGGATGGAACTTGAGGGGTTCCAGGTGAGGGGTTGCTTCTTAGGGATGAGAGAAGAAAGTGGTTTCTTGAGATGGAATCCACTCCAGGTGAATGTGCTGTGGACATTGTTGAAATGACAAAGGGTTTAGAATCTTCTATCAACTTAGCTGATAAGCAGCGGCAGGGTTTGAGAAGTTTGACTCCATTTTTGAAAGAAGTTCTAGTGGGGGTAAAATGCTATCAAACAGCAGCTCACACTGCATAGAAATCTGTTGTGAAAGGAGGAGTTAGTGGATGCCGAGAACTTCGCTGTCTTATTTTATGAAATTATTACAACTGCCCCAGCACTCAGAAACAGACCAGAGCAAACCAGAAGGGGGTCAGTCGCTCACCCTCAGGGCCACGTAATCCAACTGAGCTCTGTAAGGGCCAGGTTTCAAAAAAACAGGAGCTCACAGCCACCATGCAGAAGGGGCCAGTTTACCTGAGCTGGCACCAGGAGGGTGTCCCTTCTGCTTTGCCCCCATACCAAAAGAGACTTTGGGCAATAAGCACTGGACATCTGTCCTGTGGGGCTCAGCCCTCGGGACCTCCTGGGTAGAGCTGGGTGTATCGGCTTGGCTGGTCTGCCAGGGCTGGGCGTGCTGGAAACACTAAAGGTCCTGAGAGGGGGCCAGCCCCCCAGAGCAGAGGCCCCAGCAAGGCTGGTGCCAATCCCCTGAGGGGTAGAGGTTCAGCCTCCTGCCCTGAAGCCCAGGCCTAAGAGGTTAGGTACAACAGAACTGGCCACTTGGATCCCACAAACTGCCAACCCCTCCCTCTAGCCCCATGGCCCCCAGAGGTCCCACAGGTGTCAGGTATCCAGAGCAGCTGGGAGGTCTGTTTTGCAGAATGGGTGTCCCAGCGAGCTGAGCAGAGGAGCCAGCCGGCTTTATGGGTAGAAAGGGCTGAGGAAGACAGGGACCAACAATGGACCAGTGAGTGGTGTCAAAGTCTCTTTCCTTATGGGGTAAAGCAGAGGGGACCCCTTGTTGTGCTGGCTCAGGTAAATTGGCCCCTTCTGCTTGGTGGTTGTGACTCTCGTATTTTTTTTGAAAACTGCCCTTTTGTTTAGCATGGTTTGACTATGTGCTCCTGAGACAACTCCATTTTGGTTTTGTCTGGTCTGCTTGGCCCAGTGCAGGAGCTGCGTCTAAGACAATGGCCTCCCGTAAATTTTATTCAGTTAACCTTCTGTAAGTTTGAAGTCTGTGCAATGAATCTCATTCTAGTTATAAGTTTAAAAATTATGTGTGTGGAGGTGTCTTCAAATGGTGTTCATTTCCACTTACAAACTTAAATACCTACAACTTTTTTTTTTCAAGAGATAGGCTTTCACTATGTTGACCAGGCTGGTCTTGATCTCCTGGACTCAAGTGACCCTCCCATCTTGTCCTCCCGAGTCACCGGGATGATAGGTGGGAGCCACATGCCCAACTCCTCCCAACATTTTAAACTCTTTTTTATTAATGTGATATATTTGGCCCCGTTCTTAAGTAATTTCATTGTGAGGATTAATAAGCACAGTTTTGGTAAGTAGTAAATAATCCCTACAAACCTATTTGTTCAAAGATAATTTTCAGGAAAAGGTAAGATCATGGCTCACACAGATATAAAAATGAATGTGTTAAAGGTTTTATTTATTGTAGAATAGGATTTGAGCCCAAAATTATTTTTTAAAAACCATTTATTCACTCATTAATCAAAGGGGGATGCAGGCAAGTGTTGTAAGTGCTAGCAGGACCCTCCAAAGGACAGAGCATCATAGGTCAGTGCGGGTGGGGTGGGGAGTCTCGTGGCCCTGAGGGACAGGGCAGCCGGCTGAGAGAGAGCCGAGATGGGACAGGTGGGGGCCTGCAGAGCTTCTGCTGGGTGGTGGCAGTTTCCCACCGAAACAAACTTTCCTACAAATCAAAATATGAATCTTTTAAAAAAAATTTCAGATTATTATGAGGCTACATATGTTTGGTTACGTAGTTTGCTGTTGTATGGTTAAAGCCCAAGTTGTAGGTGTGCCCTTACCCAGAAGGTGTGCGATATACCCGTGCAATGTGCCTGTTGGATGGGAGATTACCCATCCCCCTATCTCCCTCTGCCTAGTTCAGTGCCATTGGGTTTTGCTTCTGTGTAAGCACATGGGTGTGTATGAAACTTGTGAGTGCTCTGCAGGAGAGAGAGCATCTGTAGCAATGACTCACTCCCCAATTTCCTACAGAATGGCCCAGCTGTCCCTGAGGCTGCCTTTTCTCATGTACTGCTGAAGGGGCCAGATGTGCACAGATGTAATCACACCACTTACAGCAGCCGAGGCAGTGAGTGATCGTCTGTGCTAAGTTCCCCTTGACCCATCATCTGCTCAGGCTGTGGCTGCAAGACCCTTCGGCCCCTCCTGGGCCGTTAAGTGGAGGCTGCCCCTGCTGGCAGGTCCAGGGGCTGCAGCTTCAGCGGTGAGACTGCAGTGGGGTGGTGGCTCTGCCAAGACCCATGGAGCACATGGAGGGTGGGGAGGATGGAGATGCCTGCCCATGGCCCCTGTCTCCCCTATACAGTGAAGAGCTCATGCAGTCCATGGGGGCACAGTCTGGGGATCCAGTCCACAGGGAGGCGGAGTCCATGGGGAGTGCAGTCCATGGAGAGTATAGCCTGAGGTGGGGTGTAGTCTATGGGGGGCACAGCCATCGGGGTGCAGTCACAGTGGGTGCAGCCCACCAGCACTTGGCCCTGAGAGGTGCAGTCCAGGGGGTCTTCTCTGCCCTACACCTTGCCCCTCTGGTTGGCCCTGCCCCACCCTGCAGGATCCACTGAGACAAGGATAGCCTCACTGAGGCCAGGCCCCCGTGGGACACGTCATCCCCCCTCACAAAGAGTCCTGTGATTAGGGCCTGAGAGCCCCAGCCTGAGGCTGAGCCTGCCACCATGCTGGCCAAGAGCCACTGCAAGGCAGGTGATGTGCTGGCCCTACAGGGCACTTGATCCCAGAGAGGAGTGAGGCTCAGGCTACCCTGTCTCTGGGAGGTGACTGCCTTGTTTCCATGGCGACCATACTGCCTGGCAGGGTGACAATGATACCAAAAGTCTGGATACCTGCACAGACCATATCAGAGCCATGTCTGCACAGACGAGAGTGGGGAGCCAAGAGCCGCTTTTACTAGGGCCTGACCCTGTGTTAGCTGCCTATGGACCCTGCACTTCTGACCACCTCCACATTGGCTCCTCTGGGCCTCAAACCTCTGCCACTAAGACCATGGTCCATGAAGTCCTGGCAGGAGCCCAGAGCCTGCTGTGTCCCCCAAGGCAGCACCCTCCTTCTCCACCTTGCAGGTGGCCTAGTCCCACTCAGACACCCTGGCTGGGCCACTCAGCTTCCCCAGCTCCTTGGGGATGCCCGCATAGGTTGGCATCCCCGCCAGGTCCTACCCTTGAGTACAGAAAGTGGCTCTGTTGGGGGCTGCCTGGCCTGCTGTCCTCTCCCCAGGTCCTCAGGGGCAGGAGGGTGGGAAAGGCTCACGGTAAAAGGGTGATTAAAGGAGAAACTGAGGCAGGACAGCTTGCCCAAGGAGACACGTGAATTCTTCAGCCAGTCTCCCTTGGGGGATAAGCATCTCCCTGTGACCTGAGCCTCACCAACCTCTGGCCCCAGCCACACCCATGGCAAGGACACAGTTATCTCAGAGCGGTGGTGGGCGGGGAGCAGTGTGGTGCCAGGGAAGACAGAGTGAAGGCCAGCTCCCAGGAGGGAGCCACGTGGTGACAACCCAAGAAGTCACCTGCCTCACACTGAAGGGCCTCCCTGCACGACGTCCAGGGAGCTCCACCTGGAGCCGGCTGACCCCAGGCTCTGTCCTCGCCTCTCTCTCCTGCCTGCTGAGGGCCACAACTGGCTGGGGCAGGGAGCTGCTTGGGCACCTGGTAGCTCTCGAGTGTCCTCTTAGAACAGCGGTTCTCAAGCTGTGGGTCGTGACCCATAGCAACTGTATTAAAGAGTTGCGGCATTAGGAAGATTGAGAACCACTGTCTTAGAACAGCCCCCACAGGTGAGTCCTGGGACCTTGAACCCTGAAGGCTCAGCACCCTTGATGTGGGAGGTGGTGATTCTCAAATCTAGACAGAGCCCTGCAAGGGCCTGGAGCCTATGTGATGTCTGCACCTCCCTCTGGGGAGTATGGAAGTTAAGCTGAGCACTGGGGCAGCTCAGAGGGGCTCATCCTCCCCACCCAGGATGTGGCCGTGGACGGCAACATCCTCCATCATGCCGCCCACAGACGCCTATGTGATGCCTGCCAGGTGGGCTCCAGGGTGTGCTGGGGAGGCCTGTTCTGACCCAGGTTCCTGGGCCCACCTGCCGCCAGAAGAGTTAAAGCCTCCTCCAGTCCCTATAGCACAGCAACTGACTGCATCCACCAAAGCTAGAATGGCTGGAGAAGGAGCCAGGCCACTAGCCAGCTGCTCCCCCGTCAGCACCACCCCACGCCTTGCTCCAATCCGCCAGTAGAGGGTGCCCACACCCATGAGCAGCAGCCAGGTCCCCAGGTGCCCCCACAAAGACCCCGAACTATCAACCTGAAGGGGCTCCTGAGAGAAATTGGAAGTTCAAAGGCAAAGCTCAAGCCCATGACCCAGACAGAAGTCTGCCACTCACACGGGAGCTCCCCCCCACACCCACATGGTAGCCCACCACCTAGACAGCTGGGCTCTTCCTCCATTGTCACACCAGGGCAGCTCCTCTGGGGGGGCTCACCCCCTACTTGGGTTCCAGCAGGCACTGCAGGTGTGGTGTTCCTGGCTGTGGCCACCTGTGCTTTCCACAGACGTCCGTGGGGACCCTTTGGGGCTGCCGGGTGCCCCCAGGCATCTCCCTCTGGGGACTCTGGAAGTTGAGCTGAGCACTGGGACAGCTCAGAGGGGCTTGTCCTCCCCGCCCAGGAAGTGGCCTGACCACAGGGCAGGTGACTGGTGGGGGGGGGGGAGGGTGACGCCATTGGTCTGGGCCCAGCTCTGCTTCCCATATAACCCCAGGTAGACCGCAGTCCTGCTTGGGGCCTGCTCCCTGGTAAGGTGAGAGCTGGGCCAGTAGTCCCTGAGGGTCTCCAAGTGACTGTCAACCCACACTTAGCAGGTAGCTTCCACAAAGGCCGTGTGAGGCCCATACACACCTGCTGGCTGCAGGGAGGACTCAGGCCCAGGATGCAGTGACTGGTGCCCCCAGCTCCTCTGTCTGCTAACCCCTGGCCCAGGAAGGAGGGTGGCGGGTCTCCTATGATTGCTATAAATCTCAGATCCAGCAGCTTAAAAAGTACAAATTTATTCATTCAGCTGGAGGATCAGAAGTCAGACTCGGGTCTTCCCGGCTGGACTCTGGTTTTGGCAGAGCCTCGTCCCCTCCTGGAGGCTCTGGGGGCAGTCTGCTCTCTTACCTCTTCAGCTGTGGTGCTCCTGGCTCCTGACCCTCATCCTCTGTCAAGACCTGTGGTGGCACCCACTGACCTAACTTCATGTCCCTGATTCTGGTCTTCCTCCTCCCTCTTCTTTTCAGGATCGTTGGATGACCCTGGACAGCTCCCAGTCGGCTGATATGAACCTTAGTTCCCCTTTCCAAGTAATGTCTTGGGGCTCTGGACATGGATGTCCCCACACCCTGGACGTGCCTACCCTGGGTCTCTTCCCAACTTCCCAAGCAGTCCAGGTATATGAACATTCAGCCTCAGGCCCAGAGTTGGGGGTCGTGGTGGACAGGCAGCTCAGGGTGACCAGTGGGGAGATCAGTACAAGGTGACCAGATGTAGGGCCGGGGACAGCCTTGCTGCCAGTGGACAGCACTCTTGGTGCAGCCTCTCAGCTCCTTCTCCACCTCCTCTGCCTTCTTCAGTGTGTCCCACCTCCACCCTGGCCGTCTCTCCTTGGCGGGGCTCTTCCTGGAGTAAGGCTGCAGAGTGGGTGGTTCAGATGGCCCCAGCTTGAGACTTTGCCCAGCACAGGACCCTGTTCAAACTTCTTCAAAAGATGCTTCTTGATGGAAAGATGATTCCGTCTGTTTTTAAGTTGAGAAAAACCATTATTATTCAGGTTTGCCTAATGTGGGGCTAAAACAGGACAGCTCTGGTATCTGCCTAGCGGCCCCTGAGCCACAGAAACAGAGAACTATATCCTGCACAGGCCTGGCGGCGGCAGGCCCCCTGGGGACAGGGTCTATCCTGGGCCCATCTGGCTCATCTGGCCAGAGAGATGGACAGAGCTCCTTGTCCTCACTGTCTAACCCCCAAGGCAGGGCCTCTTCATGGCTTGGAATAGAAGCTACCAAGGAAGGACCCAGGCAGGAGGGACCGTGTGCCTCCCAAGACAGCTAGCTCTGCCTGCACTGGTGCATTGGGAGCCCTGCCTGTCCCACCTTGGCCTCCAGACAGGGAAGGATAAGTGGGTGCTCCGCTCAGAGTTCTGGCTACAGGAACACCATATTCCTGGCCCAGGCCCTGTTGCTCTTGGCCCCTCAACCCCCAGCTAATGCTGCTCTGAGCTTGGCTGCCCCACCTCTCGGAAGCCTCCTGTTCTCCCTCCCCAGCCCCCCAGCAGATTGTGGCTGGCTGTGCTATTCCCCAGCACTAGTCCTGGTGCTCACCTGGTGAGTGCCCAGAGCAGGAAGTGAATGAATGATGTAGCCAACCTGACCTGGGTAAGACCTGACTGCCTGCTGGGCCCCAAGTCTGGCACTGTAGCTGGGCACTTGGCCCAGAGAGGACACGGCCCTGCAGGGATCCAAGGGAGGGGGCTATTGAGGGCCGGAGAGGGGGACCCTGGTAGGCTGCAGAGCAGGGTGGCCTCTTAGTTCACGCCCTCCCTTCAGTGACCTCCTTTCGCTGCAATGAGCCCATGTGTGACCTGCCTCCCAGTGGTTTGCAGGCATCTGCCCTGCAGGCACCCAGGAGGGGCTGCAAGGTGTTCCAGAGGGACTTGGCATAGCAAGAGTCCAGTCCTTGGCTGGGCATAGCAGAGTCTAGCCTGCTGCCCTGCCCTTAGGCACCCTGTCCGGCTCTCAAGCTTTCCTCCAGCCATGGGTAGGTCAGGTGGCCTTGCTCTTCTTGGGAAGGAGGAGGCAGCCTCCAGAGCCAGGATGGCAGCAGCTTCTCCTGGGAGAGCTGAAACTGGACCTCTTAGGTCTGTCTGAAGTAGAGAGAGGGCGTCAGACCCCCTGGGGCTCTCAGAACCATGCAAGTTAGGTGGTCCCCAAAGGAGGAGGTGACGGTGAGGTTCAGAACAGACTGAGGGGCAGAGGCAGCTGCAGTGAAGGAGGTGCCAGGAGGGAAGAGGGCACCGGCTTGGGGGTGGGGTAGGGAAGTACTGGAGGCCCCTCTTACCTGGGAGCTCTGGGTTGCTAGATGCTGAGCTGTGGGCGGGGTCCAGTTGTTCCCACACGGTAGGGGCAAGTGCTTGGAGTCACCAGTGTCAGCCCCAGGACAGGCAGGCCAAGACCCCTGTGGGGTCCGTGGGAGGAATGACCTTGGGAGCCCTGGCGGGAGACCTGCTGGTGGCAAAGCAGGCAAAGGCAGCAGGAAGCCCTCCTGATGTCCCTATGGACAGTGGCCCAGGAAGCCCATGGAGCTGCACGTCATTGTCATTGTGTGAAACCTGCAATCACCAAACTCCCCGGTCCATCAGACAGCCCTGCAGAGCACACGCTGAGCACCTTGGTCCTGGCTTCCCTCCTTTGTCCTCTTCAGAAATGTGTCTGGGGAGGGGTTCTGGGGAGAGGGCCTGGGCTGGTCCAGGCTCCCCGCATGGCCCATGGGTGTGGACACCTCTAATCTGTGGTTCAAGGTTGTACTCAGTCTCTTCTGAGTGGGCAGAGCGTGAGGGGCAGTGGCCTGGTCAGTGCTCAGCGGGCAGCACCAGGCAGCACTGGACAGAGCGAAGAGCCAGACACTCCACAGATCCCAGGTGACTTGTTCCACTATTGACACCCCCATCATCTTCACCAAGGTCACCTCAGACGTGGGGTCCAGGCCCAGTGGGGTGGTCCCAAATCCTGACAGTGCCTTTAGCTGGTGACTTCAGGGTCCCTGCTGGTTGTACAGCGTGGGGTGGGGTTGTACAGCACCCCGGTCTGTCTCCATGCTCTTCTGCTGACCCCCATTTCAGGCTCTGGGTTCTGGGCCAGATCCATCCCAGGGGTCAGCCCCAGGGCAGGAAGGCCCTCCTTGCATCGTCTTACTGCCCTGGGAGGCACAGGGAGGTGCTCGATGTTCAGCGGTCTGTGACTCTCACACACCCAGTGCCCGGGTGAAATCTCATGGCCAGATGCACCTTGAGATAGACCTATGTGCAGGAGGGGTGGCAGGTAAGCCCCACACTGCCAGTCGGCACGGCTCTGTTCCTTCCTTACCTAGCACACAGTTTGTTTCGTGATGTTCCACACTCAGCCTTCTTTCCGGCCCTGGACATTGGCTGCCCTCACTGTTATGAGCAGGCATGTTCTAGGGCAGTGGTTCTTATCCTCCCTAATGCTGCGACCCCTTAATACAGTTCCTCATGTTGTGGTGACCCCCCCAACCATAAAATTATTTTCATTGCTACTTCATAACTGTAATTTCGCTACTGTTATGAATCATAATGTAATGATCTGATATGCAGGATGTATTTAGGCGACCCCTGTGAAAGGGTTGTTTGACCCCCAAAGGGGTCGCAATCCACAGGGTGAGAACCACTATTCTAGAGGATTATAGCCCCGGGAGCTGGGGCTCCAGGATGACTCTGCAGCCCCCAGAGACTACCCAGTGCCCCAGACCCAGCCCGCAGTTACACCAATGGGGGTAACTGGAGCTCCGGGCCAGGAGCATAGTTCCCCTTGTAAGGGAATGGCCCGGGAAGTGGGGGGTGACCACCTTATATCCAGGAGGAGCTTGGATGAGAGACCTGTTCTAGCCCTCACAGTGCCCAGAGGAAAGACGCTGAAAAAAGAGGTGGCGCAGCTCCCAGGGATGACAGGATAGTGACAGAGGGTCCCCAGCCCTCCAGGTCCTCAGGGAGGATGGTGGGGCTTGGGTGGTCCAGCCCAGGCAGAGCCCTCATAGGCTCCCTGGAGCTGTATCCGAGGATCTTAGCAGTGCCCATACCACAGATGGGAAAGTAAGGCTGAGTCACTTGCTGAGGTTCCCAGCTATAAATGTGCTCAATGTGGGCAGTCTGAGTCCTTGACACCCGTGCCTCCAGTAGCTCCAGGGCCTACCAGCCAGATGCGCCCCCAGACCAAGTGCTCTTCAGCCTAGGTCTCCCAGCTTGATGCTTCTCAACCTGAATGCTCCTGCAGCTCAAATGCTCCCCAACCTAGATGCTCCCCTATCTTGAGTGCTCACAGCCTGGGTGCTCCCTCATCCTGAGTCTTCCTCCAGCCCAGTGCTCCCAAGCCCACATATTCCCCCAACCTGGGTTTTCCCCTGGTCCAAGTGCTCTCCAACCTGGGTGCTCCCTCAGCCCAGTACTCCCAGCTTGAATTTCCCTCTGGGTCTGGATCTTCCCCCAGCCCAGCTGACCCTCTGGTTTGAGTGCTAACCCCAAACTGCTGCTTCTGCCCCAGGTCCCAGCACTGGGGTCCAAGCTGGGCCAGCATCCTCACTCACCAGCTGCCCTCGTGCTCCTCAAACATGTCCCCAAGGCCCTTGACGTCTTCTCACCTTCTGGCAGTCCAATGGGTAGCTGTGGTCCGGGCTGCCCAGCCCTGTTCACATGCCTTGGAAGGGCTGTGGGCTGGGTTGGCAGGAGCCTGCCCTCAGCTCACTGGCCAAAGTGAAAACCAGCTTATTCCTTCCAAGCCTGGAACCAGCCCAGACTCCCAAAGGAGGTCAAGTTCGCCTCACCTTGGCTGGGGGATCTGGCAGCCGTCTCTGGATCCAGAGACCCTCGTGCTTGCCAGGAGTGCACAGGCAACTAGGCCAGGACAAGCTGAGCAGTCAGGCTCACTCTGAGGCCTGGCAAGGGAGCCCTGTGTCTGTGAGTGCAGCCAGGCCGCTGGGCAGGGGCTTAGTGCTGGGGCAAACACAGAGGGAAGCTAAGGTCTGGAGAATGACATAGCCTCCCCAGGCTGTAGGATGGAACAGAGCAGGCCTGAGGGTCCCCCTCCCACCGGCCAGGGCACCAGGCCTTCTGGAAGCAGGACAGCTGCTAAAGTCATTCAGAGCAGGGCTTGCTGCTGGCCCTGGACAGTGGGAAGGGAGTGGCTGGCCTGACTCTGAACAGGCCCATATGGTCTTTTCTGGCTGGGAGTCCAAAGGAGCCCGTGCCTGCCCCAACCCGGAAGCTTCCAGGATGCTCTACCAGCCAAGCCAGACCTTAGCCATGACTAGGCAAGGCCCTGCCCTCTAGCCCAGGGAAGGGTGGGGAGCTTATGCCCAGGACTTGGAACCACAACCGCCAGCTGGCTGGGATCTCTGGGCACCCTCCTAACCTCTTTGGGAGAGCCTTTATTTACCTGTGAAGTGACCTCACAGGACCCAGGAGACAGTGTGCAGGGCTCCAACCTCGCCCCCACCTCCACCCCAGATCCCAGGGCCTTTTGGATATAGGCCTGGCCTAGGAGGACACGACATGTGCAAACAGGGGCCTCAGTCCACCCCAACCTGTGCAGGGATGAAGGAAGGGGTGTTGGCCCAGCACAACCCAGCACACAGTCCACCCATATGGAGTCCCTACCCCCCACCCCTGCTGCTGGGTGCCCGACTCCCCATGGGGGCACAGAGGCCGTCTGCCACCCTGGGGGATCACAAAGCCAGTTTTTGCAGAGTCCAGTGTGTGCCAGTGGCCTAGGATTGTGGGCTGGGTGGGCCTACAGATGCACTGTGGACTCTGCCAGACTTAGCCTGCCCACTTCACCCACGGTGCTCCCCCTGGGCCCAGTCTGTGTACCCACACTCACATGCACCCCACCCCCCAGGGATGCAGTGCTGGGGCATTTGGCTCTGCCTCCACATCAGAAGAGCCTGGCCTTCTTCCCAGCGCGGATCTTAGGGCGGTCCCAGCAGGCTCCAGAGAGCCCCGCCAGGCAGGATACAAATGACCACAAGGGCCACTGCCCACTGAGCCTCCCCTGGGTCTTCTCTAGTGAACTTTACAAAATCCGCACAAGGTCAGCGCCACTGTGCCCTTGGCCCCTTGCAGGGAGCTTGTGGCGGAGATGGGCCTGGCATGGGCCAGGGCACATCAGGGCAAGTCACGGTCAGCTGAGGGGAGGAACCCAAAACTCAGAACCCATGGGGTAGTGTGGCCCATCCCCCACCCCGAAGGCCCTGTCCTCTGCTGAGTGGGGGTGGGTCCCATGACAAGGCCCAGGTGTAGGGCTGGGAGAGAGCCTGAGGGTTGGGAGGGCTGGGAGGAAGCCTGAGGGTTGTTTGATGTCCTCGGGTGCCTCAGGGGACCCAGTCTGCTGGGCTGTTCCTCTCCTAAAGACCCCTCCCCCTCTTGGGATCCATAAAGGACCTGACTGAGACCTTCTGAGCCCCCAGGGCTGTGATTTGGGGATCCCCAGGTGTGATTTGGAATAAAAATGGTGTGAAGCTATAAAACACAGGAAAGAAGGCCAAAGCTCTGTTCTTTCCCACTGCAACGACTGGACGCCTGTTTTGGAACAACAGACATCAAACCCTTTCTAAAAAAGTCACTTGTGGCCCCACCCTGTCAGTGCTGGACGACACATCCAGCCCACCCCTGGGCAGCCCTACAAGCTCCTGGGCCGCTGAGGGAGGGGCGCCTGTAGCCATGCCCTTGCTGGGCCGCTGAGGGAGGGGCGCCTGTAGCCATGCCCTTGCTGGCTCCCATAGAGCTCTAGATCCACAGTGACCACCATGTCACTCTCCTGCCTCCTTCCAGGCCAGGTGCTGCCGAGGCCCTGGGAAGACCTGCCCTCAGGGCCTAGAGGCCAAGAGAAAGCACTTCCCATACCCAGGTGGGCTGGCTCTTTCAGCCAGGCCTGGACCAGGTGTCCACCCTGTGCCAGCTGGGAAAGGCCAGCAGGGCCACCCACTTGGAGTGGGCCCCACAGGGAGGGAAGAGGGGCCAGGCAGGTGGAAGCAACACTTGATGCCCACACAAGAGCCATCAGCCTTGGCGTTGGGGTCAGGGGTATCTTCCTGGATATACTGAACGGCAGGTTCCACCCTGTGGGAACCCTCCGCCCTGCAGAGGCCCACCCTGATCCCACATCAACCTCTGAGCTGGGGCTCCCTTCAGATGCAGACAGGTGACAGCTCAAGAGGGGATGCCTGGAGCCTAGGCCCAGCGTGCAGGCAGGGTAGACGTGTTGATGGCAACCTTGTAGATGGTGCCCCAGCACCCAGCCATTCCTAATGAAGGAACAACCCAGAAGCATGCTGGGCCGAGCAGGAGGGAGCAGGGTGCAGGCTGTGCTCCAGGGCTGGGCCCTAGCAATGTTCTGCATCTGACTGAGTGACCAAGGAGCAGGCAGGGGCTCAGTGAGGATGGCCTGCCCATGCCAACTCTGCCTGGTTCATCCCCCACTCTGGGTCTGGAGAAGCTGCACCCCCACCCTGCCACCCCAGGCTGCTCTCCCGGCAGTGGCCCAGATTCTGCTGCCAGAAATATCCTCACAATTAAATTGCAAAGCCCAAAGAGCTGCTGGGAGAGGAAAAGGTGAGTGGTTACACAACATCTCATTACTGGGGCTCCTGAGGTCTGGGAGAGACTTGTCCCATCAAGGCCCCACAGGTCCAGCTGCCTGAGATCCACTTGGGAGGCCAGAGAGGGGAGGGGAGAATTGCCTTTGCAGGGCAGGAGCCTGGAGCAGCCTGCACACCCTGGGGCCTTTGCTGGGGGAGGCACAGGGCAGGGTGCATGCTTAGGGCATCAGAATCCTGGATGGGACCACAGCTAGACTCAGAGATGCCCTGTACCCTGCATCTCTCCCTGTGTGAGCTGGAAGGAGAAAGGGAGAGGAGGAGGGGAAGGGCATCTCTGTCCCGGCCTGGGGGCTCTCTGGGCCATCCCTCACTCTATCCCTGCCCCTAGCCTCACACCCCCTCCCGCCTCCTGAGTAGTAGCAGGGGTGTGGCTGGGGTGGGCTGTCCAGGAAGCTCTGGCAGAAGTGCCCTGAGCCTGGACACTTCAGGAGCTGTTTACGGCCTCTGGCCTGAATAGTCAGGCCAGCTTCTCCCCGACCCAGGTCAGTGGTCTGGACTGCCTTAGCCCAAGCCCTGGCCCTGCCTTTGCTAAGAGGAAAACTCCCTGACTTACTTAATTATGAAACCGATGTATCAATATTGTAGAAAATTTATAAAATAGAGGGAAGCCACAAAGTCGCCCCAAATCCAGAACCACAGGGAACTATGTGGAGTGTGTCAGCCTTGCTGGGCACGCAGTGTACTCAGGACATCCGTGGCTGGCTCTGCAACGGCCCTGGGAACATGCAGTGGGGAGGCTGCCCCAGCCTCCCTCCCCCACAGTTCTGTCCCCTGCCTGGGACACGGCAGCAACCTGTGAACAGGTGGGGTCAGCCACCAATACTACCCGGCAAGGATGAAATGGCCTGAGAGCCAGGGCAGGTGTCTAGCCTCATGCTGGCTTGGGTAGGGGTGCGGATCAGAGTTAGATCTGATTGTACAGAGAGGCAGTGTGGGATGCTCTGAGACTGATCCAGGCAGAGGGCATAGCGAGTGCCGTGGGCCTGAGGAAGGGTGAGCTGGGGGGACAGGAAGCAGCAGCTGCTGAGGTCCAGGCCACGGGGTGGCCAAGCCAGGTGGGGGCTGGAGCAGGTCAGCAGGGCCTGGTGAAGTGACCTTGCTTTCACCAGCCCAGAAGCCAGCATGGTGCTGGTGGGGGCTCCTACAGCTGGGTTTAGCAGTGCTCTGGTGGGCTGCCAAGTTCCATGCTCTTGTCTCTAGGGGAAACCACCCATTTGTTTAGGAAAATATGTTAATGGGCTCTTTGGTTCTGGAAGGAAGGTCCCGGGCCACAGTCTGGTGCAGGAAACCAAAGAGTCCAAGCAGCCAGTGCAGGAGGGGGATTGGCTGGGGCCTGGGCGGCCTGGGCAGGGCGTCAGGTCCCAGTTTGTGTCTGTGGGGAGAGGGAATTTGATGCGTGATGCATTGTTCCTAGTGTTAATTTAATTTCTCTGATGCCTAGAGAGGTCATTTCTATTTTAGGCACTTGGTTTATTTTATTTAAATAATTTTGTCCTAGTCTTTTCCATTTTTCATTGGGACATTTGTCTTTTTTAAAAGTGTTGAGATCTTCGTCTATTATAATTTTTTTTTCTCTGTCACTTGGCTTTTAATTTAAGGTTTTTTTTGCAAATACAAATGTTAAAATTACATGCACTCAAATGTATCCATATTTTCCTTTGATGATGGTTCTTTGGACTAAAGTTTAGAAAGTTCTTATCAAGTTCAAAAAGTTAATGCAATTCTTACATCCATATGCATTTTTATTTATACCATGATTTTCTTTTTATTTATTCTCAAATCCATCTGAAATCGATTATAGTATATATGACTACTTGGCTACGTATAAAACTATTTTTTCTCCAAATAATTAACCCATAATCCCAGCGACACTTGCTGCGTATTTGCCATGTGACAGTTGGTGTTCTTACAGTGTGTTGCTGTGAGTTGGGCTTAAAGCCCTGCTCTAGGGGATAGAGCTGGGAAGACCGTGACCGATGAGGTGCTGGGGCTGTCCAGGGCCTGTGTCATCTGGAGAGTTCTGGGCATGCAGGAAGCCCCGAGATGAACTGTTTTTGGAGAGACCCCCACATGGGCTGCCACCTCCAGCTGGGGATGCATTCCTCCCTGAGCAACCTGGCCTGACCTCACATCCTTTCCACCTTCCATTTCCTGTCAAGTCCCACCTTTGCAAATGTAATGTGCAGTGGGGAACATAGCCCTTTCATGACACAGAGGTGGGACCCTGGGACCCAGCACACGATACCATGATTCCGAACTCTTTAACAGTAACAGTTAAAACTAGAAATTGTGGAACAATCTCATTTTTCAAAATTTATTTAAATCATTTTATCCTTGTCTTTCCCATTTTTCATTGGGATATTTGTCTTTTTAAAAAGGGCTGAGAATGGAGAAGCAAGAATCCAAAAGTTAGTAGATGAGCTAATATAAGGGGACACAGGGGAAGGTGTGAGCCTGGAGAGGGCAGGCGGGAGGGGGATGGCGGTCATGGTGTGTGGTACACTCTTGGGGGTGGGACACAATTATAAGAGAGACTTTATCTAACAAAGGCAATCAGTGTAACCTAATGTTTTGTACCCTCAATGAATTCCAAATAATACAAAAAATTTTTAAAAAGGAAAAAAATACATTTTGAAAATATTTTTTCCAGGATGGACTAATTCTAAACCAGAATGTGTTCCCCAGTTGAAGTATCAACAAGCCAACCTGTCATGTAGCAGAGACGTGTGCACGGCTTTTCTCTGGAAGTCACAGCAGAGGAAACTGTGCTGAGGGGAGAATTACGCTGTTGAGATTCAGAGGATGAACCAGTGACAGGACCCAGGACACCAGGCTTCCACACATGCCAATGGCTCTGCAACCACAACCAGAGAAAGCCAGATAAAGCACAACCATCACATCTTTAAATACCTCAGAAGAGTGGCGGAGGCAACGAAGATGAAGCAAAGTGAGCCCTAGGAGGACAAGCACTCCTGAGGTGAGCCAGCGTCTTCTGAGGCTGCCCTGGGATAGTGCCCACTGGCCACTGGCTGAGCACCAGTTTGGTCCAGATAAGAGGACACGAGAAACCAGCAGGACTTTCAGTGATTGCATAGAACCAAAGGCCATGGTTTTCCCGAAGGGCATTTGCTGAGTCTGTGGTCTCAGGGGAGGCCGGGGGGCCAGGCTGAGAAGCTCTAACGCAGTGTAAAATCTCAGACAGCCCCATCTGTCAGGGGGCACCAAACTGTAGGGCCCCCATGCAGCTCAACCCTTGCTCAGGGTGAGCTAACGGCCCCTTATCCTCACCCCTTGGAGGAAAGATGGTCCACACCTCATGGGCTCTTTTATTCACAATATCAAGCATATAATAAACAATTTTTATACATAGAAAGAGGCAAGAAAATATGACCCATAATTAAGAGAAAAAGTAGATGTTAGAAGTAGACCCAATAGTTATCTAGGTATTAGTTAGCAGTCAAAGATTTTAAAATAACTATGATAATCACATAACGGAAAACTGAGGAAAAGATGGAATAAGTTAAATAAATGGTGGAAAATTTCATCAGAGAATTAAAATCTTAAAAAATACAATTTGAGATATTAAGAAATCAAATGGGTTGAGCATGGGTGGCTCATGCCTATAATCCTAGCACTCTGGGAAGCTGAGGCAAAGGGATTGGTTGAGCTCAGGAGTTCAAGACCAGGCTGAACAAAAGTGAGACCTCATCTCTACAAAAAATAGAAGAATTAGCTGAGTGTGGTAGTGTGTGCCTGTAGTTCCAGCTACTTGGGAGACTGAGTCACAGAGATCACTTGAGGTTAGGAATCTCAGATTTCTGTGAGCTATGATGACTCCACTGCACTCTAGCCAGGGTGACAGAGCAAGACCCTGTCAAAAGGAAAGGAAAGGAAAGGAAAGGAAAGGAAGGAAGGAAGGAAGGAAGGAAGGAAGGAAGGAAGGAAGGAAGGAAGGAAGGAATCAAATGGACACTCTATAACTTTCAATATCTAAAGTTAACAATTCAATCAATGGCTTTAATAGCAGTTGGATACAGCAGATTGGTGAGCTGAAAAGGGGATAAATGGAAAATATCCTCACAGAAGGAAAAAAGAGGGTGAAAACCAGAGACACATGTAAGAGACACAGGGATGTGCTCAAAGCTAACATACTTACACTCAGAGTTCCAGAAGGAGAGGAGAGTGTCACTGAGGGAGATGCAGGGTACTAAAAGACAATCCTGAGCTCTCAGGGGCCAGGGCAGGAGTTCAGGGGTTAGAGACCAGCCTGAGCAAGAGTGAGACCCCCTCTCTACCAAAAATAGAAACAATGGTAGGGTATGGTGATGGGCACCTGTAGTTTCAGCTACCCGAGAGGCTGAGGCAGGAGGATCGCTTGAGCCCAGCAATTTGGGGTTGCTGTGAGCTGTGATGATGCCACAGCACTCTAGCCAGGGAGTCAGAGTGAGACTCTGTCTCAAACACACACACACATACACAAACAAACAAAAAACACACAAAGTGCTAATAGCTCAGAACTTTTTAGAACTAATGAAAGACATCAACCCACGAGTTCAAGAAGCTCTGCACATCATAAGCCAAAAGAACAAGGCAATTATTAACACCACAGAAGATAGATTTATGTGCCAAAGGAAGTGTAATCAAATTTTATTTCATAGCCAGATATTAATGACATTTACCTAATCCAATAACACAGACAGTAATTTGATTTAATGAAAAACTGTGATTTATCTGATTAAAAAGTGGGAAGAAGAGAGGTTTGTGGATCTGTGTGCTGGGGGAGGCAAGGTAAGAGAACTTAAGCTTCATTTCCCGTCCCAGGAAGTCAAAACGAAGAATCAAGCCATGACAAGATAAGTTGTTATTTAGAAAAATACTGGAAAACATGTGAAGAAATCTCTAAAAAGAGCTGGAAGAAGGGAGGGTAGGTATTTCCCAGAGGAGAGATCAGGCAAGGGAGTGCGGCAGCTGGTTCTAAATATTTTCAAACAGTTTGACTTTCAAAATTAAGTATGGCTTTGATTAAAGTTAAGGTTGATGGATATTAAATATGATTAAATACCTTTTGTGGTGTATACTGGTAATCAAATTATATTTCTCATTTAACCTATGGATATAATTAAGCTGTTAGGCTTTATAATATGAACTCATTCTTGCCTTTGAGGAATAAATCCTGTGAAGTTGATGTTTTGTTAATGTAAGGTACTGACTGGATGTAATTTGCTAAGAATTTATTCAGATTCTTTTTTTTTTATTTATTTTTTTTATTCAGATTCTAATACCTGAGATTGTATTGTAATTTGTCTTGTAATGCTATCTTTTTCAAGTTTTAAAATCAGTATTACACTGGATTGATGAGCTTAATTGGGAAACCCTCTCTATATTTCTACCAATTGTCAATTTGTACGGTGTTAGAATTGTCCTTTTCTTAAAAGTTTGAAATATTCCACCCATAAAATTACTTGACCTGGCACCATTTATGGAAATAATTCTTTGGCAACCTTTTCCATTCATTCTGTGGCTATTCATCTGTTAAAGTGCTCAGGTCTCCTCCTGAGAAAGTTTTGGAAAATTGCTCCTTTGAGATGTACAAATGTAACCATATTGCACATTATTTCACTTATAATTTTATGTTAATGTTATTTTTTAAGAAATTTTTTGGTATTTATTTCTGTTTGGCACCTGAACACAATTATTCCAAAATTCGCCATGAAGTTTTAAAATCTCCCGACATCCGCTGTTACGGTGTTCTGTCCAACATCCCTCTCAGCGGCTCTCCGTGGACCCTCACTCACCCAGTTCACTAACTTTCGGTTTTCCTGTTCTCTTTCTTTTCTTTCTTTCTTTCTTTCTTTTTTTTTTTTACTCTCCATCCACCTTTGATTACTATCTACATTTTCGGCTGCTCTCTCCTTTCTAAAATCTTGCCTATTCCATTGAGACCTCTTATTTGTCCTCTTTTTGTTCTCTGAGTCCACTTGCTGTTGATTTTTAATGAAAGCATGAAGCAGACACTTAAAAAAAAAGCACACCTCTTCTCTGTTAGAAAATTTTTTTTTTATTGTTTAGGATTTGTTGAGGGTACAAGAATTAGGTTACGCTGATGGCATTTTTTAGATAAACTCCTACTTATACTCATGTCCCGCCCCCGAGGTGTGCCATACACCGCGACCCCTCCCCAGCCTCCACCATGGGTCATCCTCTTTACCATCTTCAGATTAGTACTGAGTATGTTGGATTCTTGCTTCTCCATTCTCTAAGAAGAATGTGCTCCACCCTAATCCAGGTTAATACAAAAGATGTAAAGTCTCCATCTTTTTTTTTCGTGGAGACAGAGTCTTATTTTATTGCCCTTGGTAGAGTGCCGTGGCGTCACAGCTCACAGCAACCTCCAACTCCTGGGCTTAGGCGATTCTCTTGCCTCAGCCTCCTGGGTAGGTGGGACCGCAGGTGACTGCCACAATGCCCGGTTATTTATTTATTTATTTATTTATTTTGGAGTTTTTGGCCAGGGCTGGGTTTGAACCCGCCACCTCCAGCAAATGGGGCTGGCGCCTTACTCCATTGAGCCACAGGCACTGCCCCCGGTTATTTTTTTTGTTGTTGCAGTTTGGCCGGGGCTGGGTTTGAACCTGCCACCCTCGGTATATGGGGCCCGGCACCCTACCCACTGAGCCAAGGGCACAGCCCAGTCTCCATCTTTTTTTAATGGCTGAATAATATTCCATGGTATACACATACCATAGCTTGTTAATCCATTCCTAGGTTGGTGGGCATTTAGGTTGTTTCCACATTTTGGTGATTGTAAATTGAGCTGCGATAAACAGTTTAGTGAAAATGTCCTTATGATAAAAGGATTTTTTTTTCTTCTGGGTAAATGCCCAGTGATGGGATTGCAGGATCAAATGGGAGGTCTAATTTGAGTTCTTTGAGGATTCTCCATACTTCCTTCCAAAAAGGTTGTATTAGTTTGCAGTCCCACCAGCAGTGTAAAAGGGTTCCCTTTTTCTCCTCATTCACACCAGCATCTGCAGTTTTGAGACTTTCTGATGTGGGCCATTCTCACTGGGGTTAGGTGATATCTCAGGATGGTTTTGATTTGCATTTCTCTAATGAATAGGGACAATTAAGATTTTTTCATGTTTGTTAGCCAGTTGTCTATCTTCTTCTGAGATATATGGGATTGTTGGATTTTTTTTTTATTGATTAATTTGAGTCCTCTATAGATCCTAGTTACCAAGTTTTTATCCAATTCATAATATGCAAATATCTCCTCCTATTCTGAAGGTTGTCTATTTGCTTTGGTTGTCTCCTTAGCTGTATAGAAGCTATTCAATTTAATTAAGTCCATTTGTTTATTTTTGTTGTTGTTGCAATTGCCACAGAAGTCTTCTTTTTTTTTTTTTTTTTTTTTGAGACAGAGTCTCACTATGTCACCCTCGGTAGAGTGCTGTGGCGTCACCTCACAGCAACCTCAAACTCTTGAGCTTAAGCAATTCTCTTGCCTCAGCCTCCCAAGTGGCTGGGACTACAGGTGCCTGCCACAATGCCTGGCTATTTTTTGTTGCAGTTGTCATTGTTTAGCTGGCCTGGGCTGGGTTCAAACCCACCAGCCTTGGTGTATGTGGCTGAAACTGTAACCACTGTGCTACGGGCGCCGAGCCCACAGAAGTCTTCTTAATAAAAATTTCCCCAGGCCAATATCTTCAAGTGTTTTCCCCACACTTTTCAAGGATTTTTATTGTTTCATGCCTTATATTTAAATCTATCATCCACCTTGAATCAATTTTTGTAAGTGGTGAGAGGTGGGAGTCCAGTTTCAGTCTTTCACATGTGGTTATCCAGTTCTCCCACCACCATTTATTGAATAGAGATTCTTTTCCCTGGTGTATGTTCTTGTTTGGTTTATCAAAGATCAGGTGGCCCTAAAATGTTAGTTTCATCTTATGGTTTTCTATTTGGTTCCAGATGTCTATGTGTCTATTTTTGTGCCAATACAACGTAGAAGATGCTTTTTTGTTGTTGTTATTTTTATTTTTTAGAGACAGAGTCTTACTTCATCACCCTCAGTAGAGTGCTGTGGCATCACAGCTCACCGCAACCTCCAGGTCTGGGGCTTAGGTGATTCTCTTGCCTCAGCCTCCCAAGTAGCTGGGACTACAGGTGCCCACCACAACGCCTGGCTAGATTTTTGCAGTTCGGCCGGGGCTGGGTTTGAACCTGCCACCCTCGGTATATGGGGCCAGCACCCTACTCACTGAGCCACAGGCAACGCCCATAGAAGATCTTTCAAAGATGTGTTTCATCCTCCCCTGGTTGTCGTGTGTGCTCCCCTAGGTGTCATGTCCTCCCTCCGTGTCATGTGTGCTCCCCCAGTGTCATGTGTCCCCCTCGGTGTCATGTCCTCCCTCAGTGTCGTCTGTCCTCCCTCCATGTCATGTGTCCCTTCCTCAGTGTTTTGTGTCCTCCCTCCGTGTTACGTGTCCCCCTCCGTGTCACATGTCCCCCTTGGTGTAATATCCTCCCTCCGAGTCACATGTGCTCTCTATCTTTCAGGATGGAGGCTTCTCGCAGCTCCCAGCTGACTTATTCTGGGTGTGCATGGGTGTGTGACTTGAGTGTGGCACTGGCCGCCACACCTCCTGGGGACTTGCTCCAGAGCGCAGTGGGCAGATGGGGCTGTCACGCCGTGTCTAGAGGGACAGGACCCTGGGTCTCTGGGGTCTGGTCTGGGATGCTGGGCCCCACCCTGTCTGTGCCCGCCAGCCTCTGCACTCTGGGGGCCATGCTGTCACTCATGTCTGCACCTGCTCTTTCGGGTTCTGTGATTACCTTGGTGATCAATACTTGCCTGGCATCTGGGAGCTCCTGGCATTTTATTGGAGAAGGATTAGGCAGCAGCAACCTTTGCATCTGTCAGCTGCTGGCTTGAAACATGTGGGGAAATCCAGGGCTCTGGGCCAGGGAGGGACATGGGGGCCTCCCCTGACACCCTCCTGTCACATGAAGGCCGTCCCTGCCACCCACTCTCTGCAGGAGCACACGGGGTCTCATTGACAGTCAGGACCCCAGCCCATGCTGCAGCTCCTTCACCTTCACACAGGCCGAGGGTTCCCTGGGGCTGGGGCCTCATTCACTCACCACAACAGCCCCTCCCAGGGGGACCACCAGCCTGTGGCCGCTGCAGCTGCGGCCCCCACACCCACCATGGGGCAGGCCACACCCTGAAGACACAACTGTGTTTAGGCCTGTGGGGCTGGGGCCATAGAACCACACAAGGAGGTGGGAGCAGAGCTCACACACTGGGCTAGAGGAGGACGAGAGAGGAGGCCCCCGTCACCCCAGCTTCCCCATGTTCCCTCACAGGGTGCCAATTGGCCCTGAGCCCAAGCAGTCAGGTACTTGTTTGCCAGGCGGCTGGGGACAGACAGGAAGGGATGTGGCCAGCTCCTGGCCTGTAGGGGGCAGCAGCCCACCTGGCCCACCAGCCATAGGGGCAGGAGGAAGCCCCCTTGGGAGCCACTCACAGCGTCTGGCTCTGGGTTTTGTTCCATCCCTGGAGCCCCAGGCACCTGTGTAGTCCCAACACCTCCTGCTGTCTGGACTTCCAGCCTCCTGGTCTCAGCCTGGGATGGCCCAGGGTCCAGGGGGGACCAGGGAGAGACGCAAATTATCTTTCCTTGGCACCATCTGACCCAGAGACCTTGGGCAGCAAATCTGGGCAAAACCTGCTTCTGCGGAGGCCTGAAAATCCCAGGGAGAGGGACGTGACCTCCAGCCCCAGCTGGAAGGTCTCCTGGCTGCTGAAACCCCACCAAACTCTCCCAGAGCCCTGGAAGGCCCTTGCCTCAGACAAGCCAGGGGCAGGAGTTCTGTGAGGGCATCAGAGTCTTGGGCAGCATCTTGGGAGCCCTGCGGTGGACAGCAGCACCTGCCCCTGCAGCCTCCACTCTGCCCCGGGGCCTGTCACTGCAGGTTGTGGCCCTGCAGGTGGCCCGAGCCCGGGCTGTGAGGTTCAAAGCTGGGTCCTGCAGCCTCCACACCCAGTGTCTTTATCTGTGCAGGAGCATAGAGGTGGCTCCAGGCCCACAGCGTGTCCCAGACCACCCGGCAGAAGACATCCAGCCTTGGCTGTCCTCTCAGGCCCTGTGTCAGCGTCCCAGGGCTGCTGTCACAAGAAGCACAACCCAAGGCCTGGGACGGCAGCCACGTACCAGCTCAGGGCTCTGGGGACTACAGGTGGGACTCAAGGAATCAGCAGGACATCTCCCTCCTGAGCCTCTAGGGAGGCCCCTCTGCCTCTTCAGCTCCTGCTGGCTCCTGGCACCCTCGAGTCCACAACCCCACCCCACCCCGCCCCCCAACTGCCTGTGCCTGTCTCCATGTGGCCTCTTGTGTTCTCTGACATCCCAGCGGCCATCCTAAGTCCAGGATGAGCTCACCTACAGGTCCCCAACCAAAGACGTTTCCAATAACATCACATCCTGAGGTTCTGGGTAGGTGTGACCTTGTGGAACACACTCGACTCTGGGGCAGAGTTGGTGGGGAGGGTCCCTGTCTAGAGACCCTTCCCATAGAAGGCAATTGGCCAGGCCAGGGCTGAGTGGAGAGAAGGAAGGCTGACCAGCCCAGGGTGGGTGGAGAGAGGTGGGAGACCCCTGCTTGGGCTGACTTTGGAGGGGCCTTTTGGTTTGGGTCTTAAGACAGATGAGGACCCCAGCTTGTGGACAGTGGAACCTGGGAGCTCCTCACCTGAGTTGCTGCACTGGAGAGCAGAAGACAGACTCACAAGTGCCACATACCTGGATGGGACTCTGCTGTCACACGTCACTTAGGCATCACCCCAGGTGGCATCAAAGGAGATCCATCCACTGTAAACGTTGTGTGTCTGAAAAGCATCCTCCCTAAAGCCCACTAGCCACCCATAAAGGTTCTAGAAGCCCCATTGGGGGCACAGGGAAGAATTGTTTTAGTTGCCAGGAAATACTTTTGCCCACATGATGGGCTGGCCGGAGATTCGGCCAACCTTTGGTGCAGCTGGCTGGGCACCAGGACACAGCAGCTGACCCTGAGCCCAGGTTTGGGCCCCACTACCAGGTGAAACAGGGGAGAGGGTACCACTCACGCAGACCTTGCCAGTGGCTCAGGTCCATAGGGAAGTGGCCTGTAGGAGGTGACCAGCAGCAGCAAAGAGTGACAGTCTGCTCCATGGGACCCCTCAGGCCCCTGAAGACAAGGCCCCTAGGATCCCAGGGCCCAGTGTAGGGCCCGGCTGGGTGGTGCCATTGCACTGGGATGGTCTTTACCTGTCCCCAGGAGGGGCAAGAGAGAACGGTCCCCTCTCTGGGGCCCAGGGCTGGCCGACCACAGAGCCTCTGCTGACTGAATAGCAAAGTCAGAGGCCAGCGGTGTCCAGCCAGTGGGTTCAGAGCCCTAGCCCCACCCCTCCAACCCTGGGCAGTGACCCCCACCAGCTCAGAGGAGGAGGGGGAAGCTTGGGTGGAAGGGAGGCAGGAGGCCCCACTCGGTGTCCCCAGAAAGGAGGGAAGCAAGGTAGGCGGTGCTGCTGGAGGACAACTGATGTTGACAGAGTGGCCCACAGCCTCATCCCACAGACCAGCCAGGGCACACGCAGCGCTGAATTGCCCACCAAAATCCTATTTTCTGATCATGAAGTAGGACACCCTCATGATGAAAATTAGAGTGTCTGGGAAAGCACAGAGGAAGCCAGCGTTTCAGGGAGTCCCATGTGTCCCCCAATTTCCACGGGTCTCCTGGGAGCTCCAGGTTGCAGTCACCAGGCACTGCTGGTTTGGGGGCTGGGCAGCGCAAAGGCTCCTGGCGGGAAGTTCAGTGAGGGGAGCAGGGAGTTGATCCGGGGGGTCCCAGCTAGTTATTCTTTATTAATGAAAATAAACAAATGACTCAAAAGGCTTCATGTGAGACTTCCTGATGCCATCGCTTCTCTTGAGACCTGGCCACTGGGCAGGGTGTCAGCATGTGCCCACTGGCACAATTTTCCTGGCTGTCCAAAAGGCAGAGGCAGCATCTGAACTCTGGGGGGCGGGTTGCTCGGAGGAAACACACTCCTCGGGCCTGGGCAAGTGCAGAAGGAGCCAAGGGGCAAACCCTGCTGGGGGGCTGCAAAGCTGTGTTTTTATTCTTTCCTTTCAAGTGTGTGATATACTTTTTTTTTTTTTTTTTTTTTCCCAGTGTTTGGCCAGGGCTGGGTTTGAACCCACCACCTCCGGCATATGGGGCTGGCGCCCTACTCCTTTGAGCCACAGGCGCCACCCCAGATAGACTTTGTTTTTTAACACAGTTATAGGTTCACAGTGAAGTTGAGAGGACAGCACAGAGGAAGCCCCTGCATGTCAGCCTGCCCCAGCACCCAGGTGCCTGTGTAGGTGGGTCAACATCCAGAGTCCATGGTCTACATCGGGCTCACCCTTAGGCATTTTCAATTCATCTGTTGGCCAAAGCCTGTCTTCAAGTAACTTCTGAGGACAAGTGTGGGGAGCGCCATGTCTACATTACTATAATCACCAGCATTAGCATTCTTTATGTATTAACATGTAACAGGTCCATTTGTCATTTAATTTTGCATATCGATAGTTAAATAGTATATAAATATGTTATTTGCAATATAATACATGTATTTATATATTTATTATGCAGCAGAGCATAAGGGCAGAATTTTGAGGCAAAAATGCAGTTTCAGAGTCTCCCACTGACAGAGCGGCTGGCTGTCTGAGTGGACCCTGCAGAGAGGTCCTGGCTGCTGCACCATGGCCCAAGGACCTGACCTACTGAGATACGCTGGTGTTCTGGAATCATCTTGCTCTTCCAGGTGTTTGCCTCCTCCTCTGAGATGCCAGTTTCTCTCTGGCTGTCATCCTGGCTCTGATGGTCCCTCCAGCTGTACTCCCAGCCCCTCCACTCCACATAGGGCTTCTCCAGGAAAGCGAGCCCTGGGCATGTTGTCCACAGAGACTTCCCTGCTCCCTTGGGGGCCTGGACTCTGCCCACATCCATATTTCTGCAGGGGTCCTTGACCTGTTCACTCCCAAATTCCCTGCCTCAGCCACGTCTCCAGAAGGGCCCCCTCCCACATTGCACTGTAAATGTCAAAGACCTTTCTTCTTTCTCCAAAAGAGCATCCAAGAAGTGGTTATCTTCCTACATTTTTAGAGTAAAGCTTTCCCCATAACCCTGCAAGTCCCTCTTGCAAGGAAGGGCAGACCCCCAGATCCCAGCTGCAGCTGGTAAGGCCTGCAGAGCTGCCTCCTCCTTGGTACAGCTCATCCAGCAGTCTCTGGCCACAGACACACCAGCGAGCTCTGTGTGTGTGTGTGGCGGAGCCCCACTGCCCTGTGGTGCCCCAGGCCTGCTCAGCCTAAGGCCCTATGTGCAGACACCTGCCATGGTGCCTGCTGTTCCCAACCCTTTAGCCAAATGCTGGTGCAGGTGGCTCAAACTCCATTGTGGTTGTGGACTGCCTGGGGCAGGCCAGCACTTCTTTCCACAGGTAGCCTGACTCTCCTGAAGGCAATTGAGCCCTTGGTCTCGGGAGTCATCAGGTGCTGCCCATCAGAGCCTTCGAGTCTCTGTGTGAGCCCGCAGCCCTCCACAGTCATTCCAAGCTTCTTGGGTTTCCCTGCCCGCGATCAGCTGCCTGTGTTGGGACAGGCCTCCAACACTAAAGGCACTGGGCACAGAGCAGGGTGCCCTGGTGATTCGGATGTGAGGACTGTTCGTCCCTCACACCAGCATGGCTTGGTCATTAGAAAACAAAACTTGGACAAGGGAAACCGTCCCAAAGACATGTGCGGTCCAGTCAGCTAGTGTAAGGCAAATGCCCTAACTCCAGGCCCAGATAGGACCCACTGGCCACCTCAAAGGTCCCTCTAAGTGTCCTGCCCTACAGAGCAATGCCCCCATCACTCCCTGAGTGCTTTGTCTGGCCCTGGCCAATGTCTGAGTCTGACCAATCTTCCCATCCTCCAACGTGACTCCCCATCCCCTGCTTCCTGTGGTTTATCTGGGACACTTGGGACCAGCAGGGTGTGCCGCAGGAAGGCACCTGGGGCAGCCCACATCCCTGACAAGGGACAGATGGACCCAGAGGCTCCATCATTCGTGGTCTGGTCCCTTTGGCAAGATTCAAGGTCGAAGTCACCATCCTTGGGGGCAGCAGCGCCACCCTGCTGTGAGCAGCTGGGGAGGCCCACCACGCAGGCCTCAGGGGCTGCAGGGTGGTGACACGCCCAGGCCTCCGGGGGGGGGCAAGGTGGTGACATGTGCCTCTGTCCTTCCCAGAGAGCTGCCTACCTCATCCACCATTGGATCACCTGGGGGCTCGGTTCATGGAGAAAAGCCGCAATGAATGTGTCCCTTCCTTCAGGTACCACTGAGAGCTCAGCTGTTTCTAGGTGTTGACGTAAAGTGAGAGATGTGGGACTTGTCCTTCCAGTCCAACACGTAGAGGCCTCTACAGGGTTAGCGACTGGACTAACTTTAACACTGTGTGTCCTACAGAATTGGGAGACCCAAGGAGGGGCGAGAGGTGAGAGACCAGCTGGTCGGCAGAGTGGGCAGGGCCCGCGGCATCCATGGGTTCAGCTGTCCATCTCATCTAGGTGCGTTTGTGGTGCCACAAACAGTTATAGTAGTGACGTCAAAGGTCACTGATCACAAACCATCGTAACAGATAAAGGAAGCATTTGAAATAGTGTGAGAATCGCCAAAACATGACACAGAGACAGAAAGGGAGCACATGCTGTTGGAAAATGGTGCCAACCCTGACACAGGGTCGCCACAGACCTCGCATCTGTGAAAACATGATGTCTGGAGTGTGGCCCAGCCGGGTGCTTGTGCACACAGGGACCTGACGAGCCTCCCTGAAGGTCATCCTGGGAAAATGACAGTGACCAGTTCATCATCTCAGATAATGGGACTCTTGCCCTGACCCAAACCTGCAAACACTGATGACCCTTGGGGCAGTCGTGTGGCAAGGTGGCCCAGCGGGTGCACCTTTTGTCTCGGGACAAAAGGCATCCCCACATCCTGGGTGTGAGCTCCAGTGGGTAAATGCACAGGGTGAAGGACCTGGAGGGAGGCATGGACACTGTGGTGGTGGGGGGGTCCTCTGCTGAAACACGGAGGAGCGGCACTGGCCCTGGGCCAGCACGGGCTGCTCAGCTGGGGTGGGAGGTGTATGGCTCGGCTAGAGCTGAGTGTGCCCAGACTGCGCCTGCCTCCATCTTCTGAGCAGTAATTGGGTCACAGCTCCCGCGGCTCCTGGACAAATTATTTTAAGCCCTTCTTTACAGAAATTTTGAAAATCATTTCACAGAAAAGAACCAGGACACTGAGATGGGTTTGAGACATGAAAAGGACGCTCCAGCTGGGACCAAAGGTTGCACTTGATACAAGCTATGTTCTCTGCTTTGAACCAAATAAGGGGGGCAGGTAGCTAAGCCTGAATTTAGCCACAGCTCGAGCACCACATAGGCCCCTAGGAGCAGCCGTGCAGAGCCCCAAGCATAGAGCCTGGCAGAGGCTTGAACCGGACCTGGGTGTGGGCAAGCTCAGGGCCACCAGCCAGGGTAATGGGAACATAGATGTGCAGTCACTGTAGCCTAAGCCCATCTCCCACGTAGAGGGACATGAGGGGGCCCTCCCTGGGGGTCGCACCCTATCTGGGGGACACATGCTCCCTGGGGGGACGTGTTAGGTCTCAGAGGAACATGCCCTGCCTGGGGGACACACCCTGCCTGGAGGGACCTACCATGGACCTACCATGGGGCGGGGCAGGACCACCTGCCTCGAGGAACACATCCTGTTAGGCTGGTTTGGTGTTTTGAGTGCACTTGGGAGGGTTTAGAAACCATAGCCCTGGGAAACCGAGAGAGTCCAATGCAGAATGCCCAGGTGCAGGCTCAGTCCTGCAGTGAGGCCACAGCCACTTGAGACCTCCATCCTCTAGGACAGGTGACCCACAGGCCAGGGCTCAGGGGGAGGGCCCCATGGGGGTTGCTGAGTGGGGCCAACATGTCCAGGGCCTGAGTTAGCTCCATTTTCCACAGGGTCACCTTCACTGCCCTGGACAGGCTATCATGGTCACCAGAATGCCGAAGCAGCTGCAGACACTGTGGCTCTCACAAGACAGAGAGCCCCAGCTTGTCCCTGCCAGCCTGGGGTCTGAATTCCAACCAACATGCCCGACCAGCCTTGGCATGCACAGCACACACACACACAGACTCACATGCACATACGCAAGCATACTCACACTCACACACATGCACACTCACACACACCAGTGCCTGGATGGGGCCCCAGGAGGTCACAGAGTGTGGCGTGGTGGGGACTGGGCATGTGGTAGTCATGCGTCTTGCCCCTGGCTGCAGCAGGGCATGCTTGGGTGGTGTGAGCAGTCTCCTAGTGAGCGTGGGCAATCAGTGTCCTGGACCTTGGTGTTTTCTAAAGGCCTAAAAACTACGGGGAATGGTCTTGGCACTCCGCAACATAGCTTTAGCTTGGAAACTACCAAGTGTCTACACTTGAGTTGAGAACATTCCTGGGCATCCCCTCTGAATGAGGGAGGCTGGCCAGGGGAGAGCAGAGGCCAGGGTATGGGAGGAGGCCTCCTTCGGACCCATGCCCCACCCCAGTTTGTCAGGTGGTCCATCCAAGTCTAGGCTGGAGGTCTCACCCTGAAAGAGTGGTGAGGAGGAACCCGGGGTGTACTCAGTGGGTCCACAGGGGAGGAGGGTGGCCTGAGGGGCAGTGGCAAGCAGAAAGTGCCCACTGAGGGGTCAGTCCATCTCTGTCCTGCTGTCTACACTTTATGAGTAGCTTTTGTGTGTCTGGGGCTCTGGCATGGGAGAATCCTCCCGGTGTCCTCCGCACAGCTCACACACACTCTCACCATACACCCACACAAGCACACTCTCACTGACCTCCAGCCCAGATGGACTGCTTCTTGGGGACATTGCCACTGGGCTCAGGAAAGGTGGACGAGGCTTCTTACAAAGGACCAAAGACAGGTGGGTGTAGCACTATCTATGTTAAAGCCTAGGCTGACTTCAAACAATGCTCAGAGGTCAGGAGCCCATAGTGGGTAGACCTGCTGTGACGCAGGTTCCTCTTTCAAAAGCTGCCAGGGTTGACCCTGAATCCATCCTGGGCTGATTCTGGGTCTACTAAGGCCTGGGCCTGGGTCCATTGTGAATTGGGCCTGGATCGTTCTGGATCATTAGAGAAATGTGAATCGAAAGGGTCAATGTAACCAGATGTCACCTCACAGCCATTCAGATGGCTGCTATAAAAGAGACAGACAATAGCCAGTATTGAGGGGGATAAGAGTGCTATTGGTAAGAATGCAAAGTGGTGTGAACACTGTGGGAAATAGTCTGAACCAGCAATCCCACCTCTGGGCCTATGACAGGGACCCAGACAGATGCTGGCATATGAACCCACATCTACAGCGGCACAGGTCACAACAGCCAAGAGGCAGAAGACACCCATGTGTCCTTCAGCGGGAAAAACACGTGATGCATTTCCACGACGGAATCTGACGGAGCCATGCAAAGGGGGGGATGCTGGCACACACAACAACATGCATGACTCTTGAAGACATTATGCTCGATGAAGTATGCCAGTCACCAAGGGACAAATGCCAGATGATTCTACTTATATTCAGTACCTGGGGAGGTCAGATTCAAGGAGATAGAAAGTAGGATGGGGCTGCCAGAGCCTGGGGAAAGGTGGGGTGGAGAGTCCGTGTTTAATAGGACAAAGGTTCAGATTTTCTTTTTTTTTTTGTAGAGACAGAGTCTCACTGTACCGCCCTCAGGTAGAGTGCCATGACGTCACATGGCTCACAGCAACCTCTAACTCTTGGGCTTACACAATTCTCTTGCCTCAGCCTCCCAAGCAGCTGGGACTACAGACGCCCGCCACAATGCCCGGCTATTTTTTTGTGGCAGTTTGGCAGGGGCTGGGTTTGAACCCGCCACCCTCGGCATATGGGGCCGGCGCCCTACTCACTGAACCACAGGTATCGCTCCAAAGGTTCAGATTTTCAAGATGAAGAGTTCTGGAGAGTGCAGTGGTGAGGATTTCACAACATCAGGAATATGTTTCATGTCACAGAACCATGCACTCAAAAATAATAAAGATGGTAAATTTCAAGTTATGTGTATTCTACCACAAAAGAAAAATTTTAAAAGCCCAAATGCAGTTTATCAAAATGAGAAATTCAAAACCCTGATTCTTTCTCAGGTTAAAGCTCAGCTTATGCACCACAATATTCTATTTTTCTTCACGATGTTCTATTTTAAACCTAACCAACTTCAATATTTTTAAGTGTTGGGGGATGTCTTTGTTATTACTTGGTTCCATCTGTTAACTTATCTAAACTTCATTTAAATACTTTAAACTGAAATGATAAAATTTTAAAACTTTGTATTTCTTTTTAAAGTTTTCTATTTGTCTGTCAAACCATCCCAAATACTTACAATGCTAATTAAACTTACACATGTACTTTTCTTTACAATTTCCTAAGTACCTAAACCAAGTATTAGCTTGAAAAAATATCCACTGCTAAGTCAAAATCAGTTACTGAATTTGCCTGTTTACAGTACAATCCTGGGTGACTTGTTAAGCACGAAAATCCTTCACAAAATGCTAATACTTTATACAGTGTGTTTGTTTTTCTGCTTAGTAATAATGTCTTCCCAAGGTGAGAACGTTGACTCTGCCCCATGGCAATGCAACGGGGTTCCAGAAGCTTCCAGGAAGCTGCCTAGATTCAGTTTGCAGGCTGCCCCAATCAGCCTCGCCAAGGTGACACGTGGCCTTTCAAGGCTGGGGTTTCACATTGTCTTATAAGACACTTATCTCCCGTCCAACTCTGAAAACTTTAAAAACTTTGCCTTCTGTTCTGTCTGCGTGGACCACACAGCTCAGAGATACTAAAGTGTGGGGCTGCAGGCGTTCTTCCTCGTTTTCGTTTAAACCTTCTTCCTGGAACTCAAAGACCAGTGGGTTTCAGCGGCCAGGGTGCAGGGCCTGGCGAGGTCGGAGGACAAGGCAGCGTCCCTGCTGACCGCCGGCCACACGGGGCGTGACGCCTTCCGCGTGAAATGTGCAGCCCCGGGAGTTGCAGCGAGGCAGGGCGCAGGTCCGTGGCTGCTCAGGGCGGGGGCGCGCAGGGGTCGGCTCCAGGGGACCGGCTTTCCTAAGATCGCGATGAACACGCTCTGACGCCGAGCCACCGCGCTGGGCTGCTCCCCGGGACCTGGCGCCTGGGGCGGCGAAGGGCGCGGCGAGCGAGCTGTGCGCGCGCAAAGCCTGCGAAGGAGCAGAGACGCCCAGACGTCGCCGGCGGCCGCGCCCCGCTCCCAGGTCCCCGACCCCGTCTCAGCGCGGTTCCCCAGGCGCTTCGCATGTCGGACCTGGGCAGGCGTGGAAATTTCCCACGATATTTAGGCCAAGATGAGTCAATGGCCAAGGAAATCTTTTTTTAGACTTATCTCTGGTAATGATGCCTTGGAGAGGGCGGTTATTAAGGATCTGCGCGGACCGTGTCTCCGTCTCAGTTGGCGACAGCTCCCAGAGTGACAGCTCGTCCTCAAGTCAGAAACGGAAATGCAGCGGGAAGTGGGGGGAGGGGGAGGTTTGATGGAGGGTGAAGGGCGGGATCACACCTAGGGAGCATATTGCAAGGGTACGTACGAGTCAAAGCTATCAAGTATAGAACATAAATGTCTTAACACAATAATCAAGTCAATGAGGTGAAAGCTATATTAATTAGTTTGATGTAAGCACTCCAAATTGTATAAGAAATTCAACACATTATACCCCACATAATGCCTAAATGTATTCATGATATATGTGTCTACGACTTAATAAAAGGAAAAAAAAAGAAACAAGGCAGCAGAAGCCACTGGGACCCTGCCCCCTCCCGTTTGCTGCCCAGTGGGGTGTCTTGGAGGGTGTCTTGCCCCTCCTCCCCAGTCCTGGCAGAAGTTTCCAGAAAGCAGCCTCTCTATCAGCAGAGCTGTGCAGACTCTAGCTGCCCAGCTGTCAGTGGTGGAGGCTCTGCAGGGCTCCCCGCCAGCTCCAGAAGATTGGGGGCCTCTCAGCCCCTGCCACAGGCCTCTGTCTTGGGGCCCAGCCCAGGTGCAGGTCCTGGGGACAGAAGACACGGCCTCCACCACACCCACATGTCTGGGGAGTTGCTCGGGCACCAAGGGTGCCGGGAGGGAAAGGCAGGGGAGGAGCTGGGCCCTGGGCTTACAGCACCAGGAGCAGTGGCAAGAGGCCTGGGGGACAGCTGCTCTCCACTGGTGGCTGGCCCTACCCAATGTCTGGTCCCTGAAAGACACGGGGGCTGTGCCTTGCTGAGACTCAGGCCCCCTTGACAGCCACTGCTGCCCAGCTCCTTGTGGAGTTGGCTGAAGGATCTGGACCCACAAGGTCCCCTGTCCAGGCTGGCCTCCCTCCCCCAGGTGGGTGTCCTCACCTAGGCTAGCATCCCCAGGGCTCCCCAGGAGCTGTCTTGCCACATCCACATGTCAGAGCCCTTAATTCTGCCTCCCTGCCCCCCCCAGATGCTGGGCTATTCAAGGCCTTGCTGACCATGATGGAGGAAGTTCAGGCTCCTTCTGGAATATTCCCAGCCTTCCTTCTATGAACTATTCTTCATAGACGTTCTCAGAATCTCAGGCAATAAGACAAATGGTCTGATTTCCCTGAAACCAAGGTTAAGTCGTACACTCAGGCTGGAGGAAGGGGGAGGTGGAGCAGAGGCCCTGGGGGTCAGCAGGTGCACCCCAGAGCCCCAGAAAGCCAGGGAGTTCCTGTTCAACAACCCCCATTTTCCCTGGAAACCCAGCAGGGCCCATGGAGGTCTCTTGGGCCCTCTGGGAAGTGGTCCTGCCAGGGCAGGACCCTAGGCAGGTGGCACGCCCGGTGCAAGGGAGGGGCCTCTCTCCCTGGGGCCCTGTGCTGGCTGCAGCCCTGGAAACCAGCTGGTTGGTGGATGGCTTCCAAGCCAACCTGAGCCTGTCCCCCTGGGTGCCCGGCGAGTTCATACCATGATAGGAACAGCAATTAGAGACAATTAGCTTGCATATGTGATCATGAGTCCCCGTACATAGTAAGACTTGGAGTCAACACTTTGGGCTCTGCTCCTGGTGGTCACCAGAGGCTGGTCCCTTCCTGACCAGAGATGGATGCAGGTTTCAAGTTCTCATCTCTCAGAGCCCAGGGGGACCACCAATCCAGAGGCACAGTCCTCCATAGACTCAGGGAACTCATCCAAGGGCAAGGTGTTCTGATTGTAATTAAGTAGGTGGCTCCCATTTCAATTTGGCACAGATATTAAAAGGCATCCCGTGGGGGCCTGGGAGAGCTGGGCAGAGGCATTGAGGCTCCTTCAGAAACCCGGAGAAAGATGGCATTTAACAGGCCTCTGTGGCCAGGGCCCATGGCACCCGGGCTTGGGGCTGCCTTCAGCTTCAGTTCTTTTCAGTTGGAGCAGGTGGCTCTTGGAGGTGCAGAGGCCCTTTCTCTGTGCAGGCAGGGAGGCCACCGGAGGTCACCTTGCCCACCATAGGCCTGAAATGGCAACAAGAAGTTCCCACATATACCCACGTGTACATGCACAAAAGGTCATGTACATACATGTGCTATGTTCATAGAAACACATGTGCAATACCTGCTCACAACGTCTGTGCACACATGCACACACATGTATACACGAACACACATGTGCACTCACACACATAGCACTCTCCTGATCCCACCACCCTCCCCTATCTCGAAGGCTGGATCAGGGCACATGGCTGGGGCAGGGACCCTTCCCTTAGTTCTGGGGGTCCAGGCATCAGCTGACCTGCTCCAGAAACCCCTCCAGTAACACACCTTCTGGCCAGCTGTGGCTAGAAGCTGGGCTATGGAGAGAGACCAGTCGGGTACCCAGTGGATGGCAGCTCTGGGGGCTCCGTGGTAGGCCAAGACCTTGGGAACTAGTCAGCCTGGCCACAGAGAGCCAGAGAAGAGGAGGCAGGTGGCCCCGAGGATACCTGGGAATGCCTCAGGGGAGGGCCAAGCCAGCCCTTCTCCTCAGGCTTCAGCAAGGCAGCTCCCCAGAGGTGAAGGTCGGGCCACATTCCTTACAACTGGAATTCTGACATCAGATTTTCCATGCTTGCGTGTGGGGGGAGGAGTCTGCCTGGAGCAGAGCACAGAGGCGAGGCCGCTTAGAGGGCTCTGAGGCCTGTTGGGGCCCAGTGCCCATAGCCACCTGCAGCAGCCCAGGCGGGGGAGGATTCTTGTCCCAGCCCTGGCCTCACTGAGTCACACGGGGGTGGGCTGGGGGCTCTAAAAATAGCCAGTGCACTGGGCCAGGCTGAGGTTATTACTGGGCTGGGATGGGGAAGAGGGAGGGGCTTGGTAAGGGCTGTAGGGCTGCCGTGCCTGACCCTGGACACTTCTCCTCAAGGCCCCTCTGTGCTTCTAGCAGAGCTCCTGGTGCTGCACATGGTCAATTCCTGGCTTATCTAGCTGGGAGGACCTGCTGTCCCATCCTGGGGCTCGACCTTCCTTCCCTACCTGGCGGGGGGTGGGGGGGGTGGGGGAGGCCCCTGTATCTGCAGGGGGCCTGCCGCATCGCCAGGGGGCCTTCCTTTACAATGACTGAGAATCTAAGGCAAGCGTGGGATTTGTCACTCCCTGCTCTGTGCCCAGGCCACACCCTGAGAAACTGGCCCTGCACTCTGCCTGCAGGAGTTATACTGGCCACCTAAGAGGAGAAACCATGGCAGCAGGCCCTGCAGGAGTGTGGGATGCGTGGGCGCAGCCATCCCCTACAAGCCCAGACTCTGTCTCCGTGGGAAAGGTAGCCATCAGGCCAGCAGCTCCTGGGCCACCTAAGCTGCCTGCACCAATACTGTGGGCCTTGGGGGTCACCTCTGCTAGGGAAGGGGAAGCCCTGTGCAGCAGCAGCCTGAGTTCTGAGCCCTTCACCCTGTCCACAAACCTCTGTGCCCCCAACCCGCCCTGCCTCCTGCCAGCCACTGTTTGCCAGCAGGATCACCCTAGCGTGGGCCATCCCCCACCCCACCTAACTGGGGGTTGCTTTTGTAACCAAGCAACAGGCAGGCCAAGCCCAGCCAGTGCTGCCTCCAGGCCATTGAGGGCCTCGCCCTCCTTCCCTGTAAAAGGGAGCCTCGTGTGGGACCCTACCCAGGTGGGAAAGGTGGGGTGGAGATGGCTCTTGCTGTTATCAGGGTGTGGGGCTGTCTCCTCATGGACAAGGTGGCCCTGGCCTATCTGGACAGCCAGCTGGACCTTTGGCCTCTGACAGTCTCTTCCACAGGAAGAGCCAACAGTGTTGCTATGTTCATCACAAACTGTCCAGCACGGCCCCTGTCCCTGTGTCCAGAACTAGGCTCCCACAGAGAAGCCACTGTCAGCTCCCCCGACCCAGGTCAGGTGGGATGGCCAGAGACCTTCAGGGGCCTCCACCTTTTATCCCTGAACACCCTCTCATGGCCTCCAGGGTGAGCCTCCCCCTGGATCACCCAGACAGTGGGGTCGTCTCTGCTGAGAAACACATGGCCACACAGCGCACAGACACCAGTGTGCAGTGATGACTTCTGGGCCCCAGGGAAAGTAAGCTGCAACTCCTGGAGACCGTCAGGAAAGAACAGGAGTGAGGTTCCAGGCGGCCTTGGGGCTGGGCTCAGCTTGGCTTCCTCAGGAAGCCCCAAGGGAAACAGGAACTCCCTCCTGAGCCCTCTGTCCCCGGGATGTCCCCAACCTGGGTGGGGCACTATACCAAAGCTTGTGACTTATAAATACTAACAAGGACATCCCCTAAAGTTGGGCTGCCAGAAAATTGGGATGGATGATAAACACTCCCAAGAGACACTGTTTCTGGGGGATGTGAGCCATCCATAAGCGTCCACAATGTGTGGCCCGTGAGCCATCCGTGAGCGTCCACAGTGCGTGGCCCGTGAGCCATCCGTGAGCGTCCACAATGCGCAGGCTGTGAGCCATCCGTGAGCATCCACAGTGCGCGGGCTGTGAGCCATCCGTGAGATTCCAAGATGTGCGGCCCTGGAGTGAGGCCCAGCTGACGTGGACAGCCAGTATGGTCACTGATGAGGCCCTTGGCTGCACCCACTCGCCTTGCCTCACCTCCCTCAGCGCCCATGCCCCTGGTGTAGGCCTGTCTCTTCTCAGTGTACAGAGGGGAGAATGGCCAGGCCAAAAGGTCATCCCGGGCTGCAGGGCTGTCCTGCCTGCACCCACATGGGCCCTCCAGACAGCCCTCCCTTGATTCTCGTAGGTTTGAAAAGAAGAAACCACTTGTATACGCGTCTGTGTCTTCACCTACCTGCCTCAGGGGACACCACCAATGTCACAGTAGGGGCGACCACACCTTCTTCCACGTGCCCATGGGCAGGAGCCCTCCTATCTCGGAGAGGTCCCCGCATCTAGCAGTTGTGGAGGCTTCATGTCAAACAGTCAACCCTCTTCCCAAGAGGAGGCCCCTCTGCTGTGGGGACAATTGTGTGGGGAGGACACTGGCAGTCTGCACCAGTGCCTGGCACCTGCCATCAAAATGTATCACTGAAAACACTGCATTTCCAAGAGGCTGAGGGGAGGGCTGAGGAGGTGACAAGACCACAAAGCCACAGCAGTGACCCCTGATGCCCTTGCCACGAAAGGCTGTATCCTCCTGGAGCAGATGGGACCCCGACAAGACCCAACAAACCCAGGCCTCGTGGACACTCTGGACGGGAGCCGGGGGCTCTAACAAAGAGCTGGCTCCCCCATGTCCCTCCTGTGGACATCTGTGGGCTGAGGGAGCTGGCCCAGCTGGGGGTGGCACAGGGCTGAGCAGGTGGCTGGGCCCCTGCAAACTCCCAGTCTCCACTCGGCGGCCCTGGGTGAAACGCACCTTCCCTTCCATGGCTTCAATTGGCAGCGGCTCCACACAGGGATGAGGTCCCGTCTGTGCTCACCTCATTGTCACTGGAGCTTTGATTTGTCAGGGTGGCCCTTTGGGTCCCCACTCAGTCCTGGATGTAAACTTCAGGGTCGGAATGGTGGCTCAGCTAGGGGGTGGTCCTGTGGAGGAGGGGCAGTCTCAGGGCACCCCCAAGGTATGTTCCTTGGATCTGGCCAGAGGCCTCCTGGGCAGGCTCCCCAGGGTTGGGACAGAGGAATGCAGGAAGGGCACCCCAAGTCTTCGGAGCCCTGGCAAGCACTCTGTCCTAGGTCAGAGGTTGCAACAGAGTAGCCATACTAGCCTGACTGGCTCTTGGAGGATCAGGGCAGGGTCCATCTCAAAGCTGGACCCGGGGTGGGGGGGAGGCCCAGGGCATGCTGCCCACTGGACACACCTGCTCAGCAGCTGCCTGCCTCCACCCTCTGGTGAATTACTGAGATTCTGCTCTCACACTGGCCAGGACACATTGTGCAAAAAGCAGGGGGCTCATACGGGGCCCAGTTGGGCTGGCAGAGGCCAGACCCCCACATATGGAGGCCACTGGTCCAATTCTGGACCTGCTGGCAAGGTTTTCCACTCCCTCGCTCCAGGAAATGGAAATGTTCCTGAAACTTCCATTTTACAGCTGCTTTTACTTTATACTTTGTGCTTAAAATAGCTCCGAGTGGGCCGAGCTGGCTTACCTTTTCTGAGGTTGGAAACTGTTGGCTGTCAGCACCATCAGGGACAGCGGGAAGCGTGTCAGAAGGTGAGCACAGCCAGAAAGCGTCCCTTCTTTTTATATAACATTACGTTGTGATGGCAGATTTCAAAAGCTAAGTGAATACTGAGTTTTTCCAATAAACTTGTTTTCTCTTACTTGGACAAGCAGGGCCATCTTCCTGTGTGTGACTATCTCTTTTACAACTTACTGCCTCAACAGCTGAATCAAGCTGGGCTCCCACTCCCCACCACGGTGTGCCCAGGCTGTGGTGGTGGGCTCCTTGCTGGCCTGCACCCTCAAAGCAGTCTTGGGGGGTGAAACTATACTGTGCATCGTGTCACAGACAGGGACACTGAGACTTGGCTGGGAGTCACAGCTGTCCCCCCAGATCATGTTGATAGCGTGGCCGGACTGCAGGGGAGATACCTGGAAGCCCCATCCAACCCTCCCAGGCCAGGGCCCATCCACTGTGCAGGAAGCCACCTGCCTTGCTGAGGGGCCGCAGAGCCTCCAGGCCTTTCCTAAGAGGAGAGCGGAGGATGTTCCCATGGATCTGGAAGGAGACAGGCTGTCCTG